>NW_028327171.1:144068203-144376250 GCF_987537825.1 Furipterus horrens | reverse complement strand
AATTTAAAAACTGGATAATTTTTAAGATGCATTCAAATACTACTTCATTTCTACTAGGATGGCTAAAATTGTAAAAAGGGAAAACAACATGTTGATAAGGATTCAGAGAAATTGAACCTCATACATTCTTGGTGGGATTATAAAATGGTTCAACTACTTTGAAAAATAGTTTGACATAGCCTCAAAGCGTTAAACATCAAGTTACAACATAATACATAAATTACACAATATTTTACTAAAATCAAGAGAATTAAAAATATATGTAATAGTTGTTTATAGATGCATTATTTATAATAGTAAAATAATGAGAGAAAAAAACCCAAATGTACCTCAACTGACAAAATGGATAAACCACATGTAGTATACCCATAAAATGGAATATTATTCAGTTATAAAAAGAATAAAATACTGATACTTGCTATAATAAGGATTAACCCTATTTAATGCTAAGAGAAACATGCAGGCATAAAAGACTTCAAATTGTATAATTCTATTTCTATAAGTTTCCAGAATAATAAAATATGAAAATAGAAAATAGATTATTGGTTGTGAGGGACTTGGGAAGATAGGAAATGGGTAGTGATTTCAATGGGGATGGTTTTCTTTTTGCGGTAATGAAAACACCCTGAATTAGGTAGTAATGACTATTCTGTAAATATACTTCAAAATGCTTACATTGTAAAATGTAGAATGCTTAAAAATGCTTACATTTTTACAATGTAGAAACATTTTATGCTCTAAAAGTATAAATTTTATTGTAATGAATTTTATCTCAATAAAGCTCTTGTTAATTAAAAAAAATTCATATGAAGTAGAGAATTTTGCTGTTAGCCCAAGGAAACCCTAACTGATGAAACAAACAAGGGTTGTTAGTAACCTAGTAAATAGTGATATTTATTTTTCATTAGAAAAATGATGTAATTTCAATGGAGTAATTAGATAAGGTATTAAAATAGTTATCCCCTCGCCCCCGCCCCAGTGTTTCACTGGTGCTTCTTATCGCACAAGTGAGTACAGATTTGCATAAAGAACATAATGTAAATTCTTTCAACCACATCTGGAACAAGGACAGAAATGGAGGCTTATCTTAGTGAATCTCAAGACTGAGCCAGATACACCTCTTGTTTGGTATCTATTTTCTCACACACCCATTTCTTAATAGGCAATTTCAGAGTTGTGAGATAATTTAATTCTATGAATCAGGTCCAAAAAAAGAGAACCAGATCAAGTTCTTGCTGCCCAGAGAAAATCTCTTAAATTCTCTTTCTTTTTTTCCCCTGGCATCTTAGTATGATTCTTATCTTGAGTTTTAAATGTGTGTGCCAATTCCTAACAACTTTTATGGTGCTGAGGAAAAATAAAGTATTGGCAAGAAAATCTTAAGTATAATGATGGGCCCTGAAAGAACCTGGGGTGGATTCAATGAAGAGAAGGAAAGTCAAGTGCTAAATGTAGCCTTCCTTGCCACAAGCCTAGAAGCAGACCACACCCTTTTCCGGTTTTTTGCCTTGGTGATAGTGTACTTCTCAGGCATAGTCAACATGTATGTTAGCACCATGAAAATACAAGTTTGTCTGAAAGTTGGCTTGGACAGCATTTTAACGCTGTGGTTTTGTTACAAGTATATATATTTTTAACTTACTAAATTTTTTCTTAAACATTTCTCATTCCATTGTTGTTAAAATACTGAATTCATAGTGATTTTTTCTAGTATTTTGTTATTGATTCATTTGTTTGAAAATAAAACAGTTAATATATTATTTTTACATAGATAGTTTGATACAGACTGTATATAAATGTAGAGTATCACATCACCAGACTCTGTGTGTATGGGTATAAAGAAAATCAAGAGATGGGTATCGATTTGAAAAGTATGTTTATGCCCAATAACATAATGGAACAATTAGTAGTTTTTGTCTTGTAAAATATAAAATTGATATTCAAGTTGAGTGGGTTGGGTAGAGTCCAGTCATTACAAAAGTTGTATGTACTGTTTCAACACCATGATCAAATTTCTGCCATTTATATTGATTTTCCTGGGAGAATGTTAGCAATTCCTTCTATAGAGTCAATGATGTAAAGTGCTAGAACCTATGAGGATAATTTTAGCCAGAGTTAAAGAGCTTAAGCTCTAGGTTTCCACTTCCAGAATTACTTCTACTAGAGGTCTTGAAGAGGGGTACAATATAAAAATAAGGTCCTGAAGGTTGAAATCACCAGGCCAATAGCCACAGATAAAGAAGCAGCCAGAAGAGAAGCGTAGGTGAATGAGTGTGGGTTGGGAAGGTGTCCAAGACAAAGGACTGAAGCAGTATTAGACATGGTCTGAGTAAGGTCAGAGATCCATGAGAGGAGAAAGCTCAGGATAAGAAGCCTGAATCAACCAACAGGAATCCCAAATGAGCCCTCTGTAATACTGGTGGAGGATAGATTAAGGACTGGGAACTTGAGGTGCAGAAACAGTGTATAATCAGGAGTTAACTGCAGATGAGGCTAGGTCAAAATATTGGTGGGATTTTTATAGGTCAGCAAAGCCTAGAAGCAGATGCAGAGAAGGCAAATAGAACACACAAGGTGGAGGTGCCATTGGCTATGCCCACTGAGATCCATCCCTGTTTTTATGGGAATCTTAGAGAACTACAAGCTTTCATGGGAGAATTGGGCTTTCATCACCAGAATCGATATCATCTCCATCACCACCATAATCATAGTCTCTGTCATTTATTAGTATCTTATTTTCATTCCAGCAACTAAGAACTTAACTACATTGTTTAATTTATTATGCTTAACAGTCTTATACTTTTAATTTTATTATTTTAGGAATATTCTTCCTTTAATAATAGCATCTCTTCTCCATTAATACAAGAAAGAATAAATGTAGTGGTAGCTGTGTACTACCAAAGAGAAGCTAACTTTATCCTCATTTCAGGGAGTCATGGACTGTGGTTTATAGATGAAGGTGGAGGAGGATGTGGGGAGGGGATTAACATACTACAGAGAAAATGCATGCAAAGCTTGTCTTGTTCACTAGATGTTATATCCAACTTAATATGCTACCCATATACCTGTATCCTGAATCTGTGTATGTGGAAGGGGAAAGCATATGTAACCTGTGCCACATGTCTTGTGACAAAGCCAGAAGGGTCCACAGAGGTTCCTCAGCCCAACTCTTTTACTCCATCTAGTAGATAACCTCCAAACTCAATTGTATGCTGAATAGAAACATCTGGCAGCCCTTCCCAACTCCAGGGCCCCCAAAGCAGAGAGAATTTCTCTTTCTCTAGAGTTCCACAATATGTTCTCTTATGGTTGTGAGAGTACTGGCTATATTTTACTCTGCTTTATTTGTTCACTGCTCTATCTTCTTCCCCATCATGATTCAGATTGAAATCTACCTAAGGGCAGAAATTCTGTGTTAATTGTTTTTTTCTCAATACATATTAACTAACACAGAGGGATATGTAGTTATCAAAATTTATTGAATTGAATTTCATATATGACTAAATGTTAGGGGTAAGCCAAAATGTTAAGCCATTTGCTCAAGTCTCATTCATAGCAAGGATCAGGAAAGATTTCTCCTACTCATAATTCCTAATATAGCCTGACAGTCCTCATCTGAGGTATATGTCTCTGTCTCGTTGCATGAGATAAGGAAGGAATTGTTACTTTATAACCATACTCCTCTGAGCACATTTGTTATTACTCTCAGGTTATTCTCCAGTGTTCTGTTTATCTGTTTACATCACCTACAGGAGGAGATGTAATTTTCAAAATTTACTTAGCACAGCACCAAGCACAGAGCTACTTTGTTTCCTTTTGTCTGATGAAAAGATTGGCACTGTAATTCAGGAGGAGTTAAACTGATTTCTGTTCAATCTTATAGAGAACCAGTGACAAAACTGAAGTTAGAATCAAAGGGTTTGTGTGTGTGTGTGTGTGTTGTTCTAACTCTAATAGCATTGACCCATTCCTTGAATAGTCTCAGAAAGAAGTTAAAAATAGATTATGAATGTAAGTATTTTAAAAATCAATGTCCACAAACAAACCAAAAAGACCTTGTGTGTGTGTATAATTTTATGTTTCATGTGTATGGAGAAAGGTATGGAAGATAACCAGATTGCCTGTTTTGGAGGGTGGGATTGGAGGAAATTTTAGCTGGAGATTATCAACATTTTTTATTCATATTTCTGTGGTTTGCAACAAAAATTAATATAATTTTTAAAAGAAGTTTGACTGATTAAACTTGACATTTGAATACGTTACTTCACTCAGGCCCGTCTATTTGGTTTCTTTATCATAAGGAACAGAGATGACTTCAGGCTAGCATGAGTAAAGGAGATTTGTTGTATTGATAAGAGAGTCCTGACTGCACGGGACCCTGGGAAAGGAGTGACAGTACAGCCTGACTTCTCAGGAATTTAACCCAGAGGGTGAGTGCTGGAGTTAAGAAGACTTCAGGAACTTCAGAAAAACTACATGAGACTCACTCTTGTGCTGTTAACGCTTCCAGCTGCACTCCCTGTGGTGTCTTCCCTAACTTTCCATTAGGAAGTGTCAAATTCTTCCCAATTTTCGCAGTTAAAATTCCTGAAAGGAAGGAAGGAATGCATTGGCCAAGATAATCTCTTGGGGTCATACCTTATATAATATTATTCTTCTATGTAGTATATGTGGACTACAAAGTTGTCTTTCAATCAGATGCCCAACCCCCTGCTACAACCTGTTGCCTAGAGGTGGGCTCATGTTGTAAAAAAAAAAAAGGCATGTGGTTGTAGGAGAAATGACTAGCTCTTCCTTTTGGTAAACCCAGTCAATGTTTATTTTTCATGACTATTTTAGCCCCCATAGAAGACATTTTTATACATGTTTCTCACTTTTATTTCTGAGCTTGTAGTTATTTTTTGGCTCTAGTGTTCTTTGCGTAACTCTTATTACATTCTACTAAAGTTGCCTCTGTATAAGTGTGTAACCATCACTAGACTGCAACTTCTCTAAGAAATAGGGTTGCAATTCCCTAATATGGTATCACAGGCATTTGTCTAGCCTGCTACTAGAAAATCTTCAGTAAATATTATTTGAGTGGATGGATGGCCTCCAGGATAACTAGGGAATTTTTAAAATTTGTTAAAATACAACATTGTTGAATTTCCAGGAGCCTGAGTTCCATCCTCTGTTAATCTGTAACTGATATTTGTATTAGTGATTCTGCCACATAACCTGGGGTGTAGCAGATCTTCAGGGTGTTGACATGATTCTGAGTATCTTGGAAATGGTTAGGAAAAGATGGAAGTGGTTAGCAAGGTGAGGCTGGGGAAGCTGGAGGTAGGTGGGATGCTGGACAAAATCTTGGGATAGGTTGTGTAACATGAAAGGCAATCCATCTATCTGGAAATGTAATGCAGAAAGGAGGTTATGCAAATTGTATTGGCTTCTATCTCTGATCTAGAAAGCTCAGAATCAGCTGTCAAACCCTGCTTGGGCCACATTCATACCCTGCCTGTGGTGCGAATTCTAAGGGGGTGATACCCATACAATCACAGCATTGTCCTAAGCTGCACAACAAGCTTGCCATAGCCTTGGGCTCTCACACATGTCTTGCCATCTGTGTAGAGAGACAGGGGAGCGCTCTGAGAGGCCATTTTCTCTCTGCATAGTTTACAGGACACTTTTAAATGTCACCTATCAAAGTTTAGCTTCTTCCCACGGTACCTAGCCTTGGGTGGGAGGCTTGACGTCAATGTAAAGTGACAGTCTGCCTAAAGGTCAAGACTTCCCCTTTGTCTCCAAGCCCTGGTTATGCTAGACCAGTCAATGTTCTTGTTCTCCAGCCTGTTAGGAAACAAGTCAATGGCATGAAAGAACACAGAGCCTACATCTGTTTTATCCAGTCACATAAGGGCAGTAGCTGAAGGCAATGGCATTTCAGGAAGTATTTTAATTGTACAAATTCTTCTCAGGGTCCATCTAACCTACATAGCTTACATTATAGACAGGGTAGTAAAGACACTGGGGTAAAAATGTGATTATTTTTAAAGATTGTAAATAATGACTGTTGAGTGGTGGTGAATGGAAAGAATGACATGGATATTTTAAAATAAAAATGTTGACCCCTTTATTGTAACATTCTAGAAAATGAGGCAGAAGAATTATACTCAGTATCAGCTATTATTTCTCAATAGCCTTGTTGTAAAGAGTATGAGCTTTTGTGTCATAAAAAAATGTTTTTAATCCAAACTTTAATCTTTTCTAGCTCTGGGCTTCTTGGCTCAGTCAGTCTCTTCAGAGCCTGAGTTTCTCACTTGGAAGAAGGATAACACTGGGGAACACAATTTTCATTGAGTTGGATCTGACGGTTGTTTTTAACTAACTTTTGACATTTGAATCCAAAAATGACTGCAGTTTTTCTCTGTCACATCAACTTTTTAAGGTACAGGATACCCTTTCTTTGTCCCAAAAATCATACAAAATGTACATACAAAGGAAAATAAAGAAAAAATTACCTGAATATACTGTTTACTTAGAGTTACTTTATTCATGTAAAGGCTATATATTGTTATTGTAAGTCAAATTGTGTACAAGTAGTAAAATTCTGCTACCAAACATACATATTAAGGGATTTTATTTTTTCAAACGACAGGCTAGGAAATGCCAAAATGAGATACTTGAAACAGTCTCCTTCAGTTGGCAAAGCTTTAACAAATTGCTTCAGGAGGCCAAGTTTTATGTGCAGAGGTGGGAATATAATGTTTTTTCTGTCAACAAGTGGCTCATGTAGAACGTTTGGATCACCAGGTTTGAGGTCAGATCTTGGAGGCCAATTTGACTCCACCCAGTGCTTCTCACGAGCTCTGCTGTCCCACATACACAGAAAACAGGGATACTTGGTATATCCATGTTGCTGACCAAGAAGGAAGCAGACCATTTTAATGTCAGCACTGATGATCCAATTGTGCTTATGATATTGCAACAGATCAATGACTCTCTTTATGTCTTCATATTCTTCATGAAAACAACCTGAATGGCCAGTTGGGACTGCACCAAATCAATTGCCATTGTGGAAGAGGACACACTTCAAGTTCTGCTTTGAGCTATTGATGAATAGTCACCATTCGGTTGCGTTCTAGATTGGAATTCCCAATTCCTCCATTAAACCATGTATGTTACAGCAATACAAAAAGCCACTGTCATTTTGAAAGCACTTCAGAAAGGCACTTTCTCTTGATAGAAAGTAGGATACCTTCACTCCTTTTTCAAGCAAGTTTTTCTCATGCAGTCTTGAAGCTAGGAGTTCTGAAGCCTTTTTGGATAGTCCCAAATCTCATACCAAATCATTCAACTCATACTGATCAAATCCCTTATGAACTGAATCATCTTCAATTTCAAAATATTCATCATTGCTGTCACTTAGTTTTTTACCATCCTCCTGTTTTTCAAAAGAGGGTAGTTCAATGGAAACTGGCATTGGGATTTCTGCTGAAGGAGGCACTGGGGGTATAGCTGATGGTACACTAGGATACTCTATTTTACATTTATTTTTCTTGTTATATCCTGACGTTGAATGATCTCTGGGCTCTTGCCAAACCATAGTATACCAAATGGCAATTTATCATGTGTTCCCTTCATCCACATCTGTAAATTCTTGACACACTGCTTGCACACTTTGTGAAGGGCCCAAGACTTATCTTGATCACCAAATTTTACTTTAAAATATGCAAAATAGGCTTGCTTGGAAAATGCACTGATATTTGTCCTTTGGGAATGGTGAAACTGCCACACATATAACAAAATGAATTAGGGTTGTTTAGGCACTTACGATGAGAAATAGCAGAGGCAGACATGATCTGAAAGAAAGAAAATAAGTACATATGTAAATAAAAAAAGAAATTCTGCTAATTCCTTGTATACAGACAAGAACTTGGACTACACTTTGGAATACGTTTCATTACAGTAGTCCCTCCCTATATCGTGGTTCGCTTAATCGCAGACTCACTGAATCGCGGGATTTAAAAAAATATTATAGTTAATTATTTATCGCAGATTTTTCACTATATCGCAGGATTTTGCAGTATTGTATATGTAAGTTGTTAAAATTATGTAGGTTTAAGAGTGTAGAATGAATGTAAGGTTCCTACTTTGTGGGGGGGGGTCTAGAACATAATACCCACGATAAGTGAGGGAATATTGTTTATAGAATGGCACACAATGTCTCACCACACTGTCTCATGTGTAACTGAATAGCCTAGACAAATATGAACCTGTTCCTTGTCTCCAAGGTCATCCCCCAACCCTCCCCACTCAAGAGAGGTTTGCTCTCAGCCAATAGGAGAGCACTAGTGCTTCCCATGATCCAGGTTCGATCCAGCCTAGAGTGGTCACATTAAGATAAGCTATAAGAAAAACTTGACGTGATAGAAGAAAACTAACTGAAGTTTTGAAATCAGCATGCCTAGTTATGTCTAACACAGCTGAAAAATCGAACTCAACAGGAATTATGTTAAAAATTGTTCCTCTGTGTAATCAGACTTCCCTTTCCTGTTTCTTTTGAGGATTAAATACACTGAAGTGAGGGACTGAGGACAGTCCATGGTATGGTGATTATACAATAAATATTAGTTTGTAATAAAATTTTATTTGTAGAGTATTGCCTTACCGAGGGCCTGCCTCCCTGCCTTCTCAGCCTTATCAAGGCTTTTATAGAGCTTTTGATTGATGGGAAACTACAGAGGAACATTGAGCCAAGGCTTGCTTGCTGGTAAATACTAAGCACTAACATTGGCAAATGATCAAGGTGCCAGTGTCTCATTCTAAAGTATGGAGTTACCCACACCATTCTCTTTACCCTAATTTGGTTTGAATGACCTAACAGATAGACCCATAAATGTCTGTCAGCCTTGGAGCTACATGTTACCACATGCCTTGTGTACCACTATAAAGAACTTTCTTCCTTGCCATTTGAATTTGTCTTAAGTTGCCTTTAGTGTTTACTGACATTGGTCTTATGGCTTTGTTCATCAGCTCCATGTAGTACTGGCTACTGTTTCTTGGTTTGCCAATTGTGAAATTTAATTGTTCAATTTTAAGCACTGATTCTAGTCATTTCCAATCCTGAATTAATTGGTTGGTTCTCAATCTCTAAATTTCCTGGTATATAGACCAAGGTCTTTAATTGTAAGGTGATGAATTTTACTAACAACTACCTTATTTTTATGAGTATGTATAAAGCTCACTACAGTGGTTAAGAGCACAAACACTGGAGCAGATTGTTCAGGTTCTAATCCCAGAACTATCACTTATTAACTATGTGATCTGTGTCTCTGAGAACAACAGGACTGTCAATTGACTCTGTACTATCTATCTCCAGAGTTCTTTTATATGTGGGAGAAATAAACCCATACCTTGTGTAATCTATTTTTAGGTTTTCTTTTATGTGTTACATTTTTAAAAAACTTAAAAACCATAAACAAAGTAGTCACAAATGAAAGTATACTTAGTTTAAGAGATGCTGAAATTTTTCCTTTAACTGTCATATAAGAAATATATTGTCCTCAGAGACATAGACAAAAAAGAAAATACCATTTACTATAGCAACAAGAAAAATAAAGTACCTAGGAGTAAACTTAACCAAAGAGATAAAAGACCTATACTCTGAAAATTATGTAACATTGAAGAAAGAAATTAAGGAAGATACAAATAAATGGAAGCAAATACCATGTTCTTGAATGGGAAGAATCAACATCATCAAAATGGCCATACTACCCAAAGCAATTTACAGATTCAATGCAATCCCTATTAAAATACCAATGACATATTTCACAGACCTAGAACAAATACCCCAAAAATTCATATGGAACCAAAAAGACCCCGAATAGCAAAAGCAATCTTGAGACAGAAGAACACAGCAGGAGGAATCACAACACCAGACATCAAACAATACTACAAAGCCACTGTGATCAAAACAGTCTGGTACTGGCATGAGAACAGACATATAGATCAATGAAACAGAATAGAGAGTCCAGAAATAAACCCAGGCCTCTATGGTCAACTAATATTTGATAAAGGGGGAAGGAACATAAAATGGAGTGAGAAGAGCCATGACACCATAAAAGTCCTAGAGGAAAACATAGGCAGGAAAATTTCAGATATCCCACGTAACAATATCTTCACAGATACATCTCCTAAGGCAAGAGAAATAAAGAAAAAAATGAACAAATTGGATTACATCAAACTAAAGAGTTTCTGCTCAGCAAAAGAAAACATCAGCAAGATGAAAAGGAAACCAACCATATGGGAAAACATATTTGCCAATGACATCACAGACAGGGGACTGATTTCCAAAATATATAAAGAGCTTACACAACTCAACATCAAGAAAACAAACAACCCAGTTAAAAAATGGGCTAAGGACCTGAACAAACACTTCTCTGAAGAGAACATACAGAAGGTCCATAGACACATGAAAAAATGCTCAACATCATTAGCCATCAGAGAGATGAAAATAAAAGCCACAACGAGATACCATTTTACACCAGTCAGAATGGTCATCATCAACAAATCAACAAACAAGAAGTGCTGGCGAGGATGTGGAGAAATGGGAACCCTACTGCACTGTTGGTGGGAATGAAGACTGGTGCAGCCACTATAAAAAACAGTATAGAATTACCTCCAAAAACTAAAAATGGAACTGCCTTTTGAACCAGCGATTCCACTGCTAGGATTATACCCGAAAAATCCTAAAACAATAATTCAAAAGAACTTATGCACCCCTATGTCCATAGCAGCACTGTTTACAATAGCTAAGTGCTGGAAACAGCCTAAATGCCCATCTGTAGATGAATGGATCAAAAAACTGTGGTGCATCTACACAATGGAATACTATGTAGCAGAAAGAAAGAAGGAACTCCTGCTGTTTGCAACAACATGGATGGAACTAGAGAGAATTATGCTTAATGAAATAAGCCAGGCAAAGAAAGAAAAATACCATATGATATCACCTAATACAGGAAACTAAAGAACAACACAAACAAACGAACTAAAAAGGACAAAGAGCAGAATAGCAGTCAATAGGTGGGAGGGAGAGAAGGGGGATAAGTAAGGGAAGGGTTTAGTCAAAGAACATGTATAAATGACTCATGGACATGGACAATGGGGAGGGATATGATTGTGGGAGAAGGGGTGGGCTGGATGGGGGAGAGAAATGGAGGAAAAATGTGACAACTGTAATTGAGAAACCAAAAAAAGAAAAAAGAAATATATTGCCCTGAGAATATGTGCTATTACCATAATAAGGAAACTTATTTGATGCCTTAGCACCAAATGTGGAAGAAAGGCTGCTTTTGTCCATGAGATTTTAACTTGTGACTCTACTTTTTTGGTACCTGGAAATTTTAGTTATATTTTGATTACTTTTAAACTATTTAGGAGAACTAACAATGTCTACTTTCTACATTAATATTCTCCCATTTCTACTATCTAATTTCCATGTATAATGCTGTCCAAGAGTACATCTGCAGTCAATAGATGATTTGTTATTCACTTTTGACACTGGCCAGATTGCCAGTCATGGATGAACTTACTAACCCTCCACCTCCTAGAAAGTATAAAACTAGAGGCACACAAAAACACAAGGATTGTACATGTGTATTGCTGGAGATGTTGGCACATAATCTACCTAACCATCAGAGGCACAGCATCCCCTGTATCCTGTGGCCATGTTACAGATGGATTGGTACCAGACCCTGAGAGAACTGCCTGTCACCAATAGAAAGTACATGGGGGATTGGATGGATCACTGTTGGAGCATAATGAACAGCTGGAAGTAGTGCAGGGCAATTGCCTCAGTAATTCCTTATCTCTACTGGGGTGTTATTTTTGTTGAATTTAATGAAGTGTTTCCCTTTGCATTTTCTTTCACATTGGCAACATGAAGTTAAAAAACAAACAAACAAAAAAGTTCCACAGAATTTAGCATGAAAAATAAAACAGAACAAAACCTAGTTACTGAACTTTCTAACCTCTGAACTGAGGAAGAATGAAATCACTTTCTTGCCCTGGAAATCACTACTACTCCATGAACATGGTGGGCATGCACATACATGTGTGTGTGTGTGTTAGCCTTTTATCATTGTCTTTCCATTTGTATCTGAAGGTGTCTTTTTCAATTTTTTTTCTGTGTATACCTTATTTGTGTGTGTGTGTGTGTTCATGTGTATATACATTAATTGCTGTATCATATGGTATGTCTATTTTTATTTTTTGAAGAACCTCCATACTGTTTTCCATAGTGGCTGTACCAGTTGACTTTCCCATCAAGAGGGCACAAGGGTTTTCTTTTCTTGACAGCCTTGTCAGCACTTGTTGTTTCTTGTCTTTTTGATAACAACCATTCTAACAGGTGTGAGGTGGGAACCTTTCTTTCTTGGTATTGGAAAATTATGTGTTATCTTTCTTTGCTTATCGATTTGGTTAAGCCATATCAACTTTAGTGATATTTTTTAAGAACTAGGTTTTATTTTAATTATTTTCCTCTACTGTTTTACTATTTTATATTTCATTGATTTATCTTTACTTTTTTCTTATGTTTATTTTCTTTTCTAGTTTCTAATCTGGAAATATAGGGCATGGATTTTAGACCATTTCTAATATAATCTTTTAATGCTCTAAGTTTTTACAACCACTGCTTTAACTGCAACCCCCAATTTTAAGTTGTAGTTTCATTTACATTCAGTTCAAAATATTTTTAAATTTTCCTTTTGACTTGTTTTATGATCTATGGGTCATTCAGGACTGTATTCTTTAGTTTCCAAATCCTTGGGCCTTACTTTTTTTTCTTTCTATTTCTCTCTCTGGCTATCTTTCTCCTTGTGAAGTTTAGACATATATATTTAAAAATTATTTTGAAGTCCTTTCTTCTCTCTTTTGTGTTAACAATAGCTCTCTACTTTTGTTCCCTCTTTGCCTACCTTCTTTATAGAATCTTCTTATTCTATCTTCTAGTCACAGAAATAAGGTATGATATGTATTATGTTGTCTTTTCTTTATTAAAAAAACATAAAGATGAATAAACAAAATATTTTTCATTTCAAACTACCTGTCTGAACATATTATCTTTTGTCTCTCTTCAAATGTTATAAAATAATATGCAAAAATATAAAAATAATATCCTTATGGTATCACAAAAAGCTAGGTGGAGTGCTATCCTCAGACCAAAAGAATTAAATAATTTTTGTAAGATAATAAACAGATGGAATCAGCTTCAAAATATATGCTTGGGGCTTCTTTCCCTTTTACCCTTTTCCTTTTTAAAATAGAACTCTAAAGTAATTCAAGCTCAGAAAAAAATGTAGGCTGGAAAAGGAGCATACCATATACAGTTGTCTATAAAATGACTTTATCAGTACCTCCCACTTAGATTAGTGGATTGCACTATTTGTTGGGTGTAAATTGGGCAACACTTTATTAGCCAAATGAATTTGGTAGTCCTGATGCAGGAGAATCCAAATTGAGTACTGAGGGCTATCAAACCAGAGAAGTTCTCTAACCCATTCACAGTGGCTGGGGGGAAGAGAAAATGATACCTAGAATAATAATTACCAATGCTTGTTAAAAACAAATCCCTCTAAATGTATGTATTCCCTTTCAGCTCCCACAGAATCACAGCATAGCCCAGGTTCTTGCAATCATAATTTCCATTCTCTGCTAATGGAAGAATTATTTTCACTTGGACTTGGGATATACATTATTTTCTAACACACAAGGCAACTAAAGAAACCTAAGAGCATGAAAGAGGCCCACTACATGTAGTATACATATACTACATATATAAAAACATTAGGAAAATCTGTTGGGTGGATTGAGTGTCAGCCTGTGAGCCAAGTGTCACTGTTTCGATTCCCAGTCAGGGCACATGCCTGGGTTGCATGCTGTGTCCCCAGTTGGGGGTGCATGAAAGGCAACCACACATTGATGTTTCTCTCTCTTTGTCCCTCCATTCTCCTCACTCTGAAAATAAATAAATAAAATCTAAAAATAATAATAACAAAATCTAACAATAGAAAATATATATTAAAAAACAACAAAAATCTGTTGGTAATGAAAGTAAATGTTTAAATTAATATAAATGTAATTATTATCCCTAAATAAATTCTTGGGACATGAGGAAATATATTAGGTCTACTAAAAACAATGAAAACTATAGCAGTAAGAGATTACTATAAAAAGGAAGTTTTCAAAATTCATGATCTTCAAGACACAATTATTGATTTAAGACAAGATGTAATAGATAAGCTGAATACCAGAACAGACACAGCCAATGTATAAATTAGTAAAATTAAAATGGAACTAAGGACTTTTTCTAGAACATAATGCAAAGTTAAAAGAGAGAAAAGAAGCAAAAAAATTGGGATAGGAAATAGAATAGTTTCATTATGAGGCAAAAATTGTTTCAGAAGAATTAGAGGGGATGCAACACTTAAAAACATAATGGAAGAAAATATTTCTGAGCTGAAGACAGACTTGCCTTAAGATTTAAAGAAATTTCTGGATGTCACTAAGGAAAACAAAAAGAGAATTACTAGATTCTCTCTGGGAAAATTTTAGAATGTCAGTGATAGAGAAGGCTAACCTTCCAGAAAACAAAATTTTGTTTTACTATAAAGGGTAGTCCTCAAACTGGCATCACACTTCTCATCTCCAGCACAGGTGCTAAAGGACAAAAAGAATTTTTTTACAAAGTCCTGGGAGAACATAATTTAGAACACAGATTTTTCTTAATGACAAGTTAACCTGTCATTTAAGAATAAAGACCATGCTCAATCATAAAAAGATCAAGATAATTTATTACCAACAATGTAGTTGTAAATTAATTACTGAATATATGCTTTTAGCAAAACTGGGAACTAAAATTCCAAAATATTCTAAAAAATATGGGTGGGGTTGATAAAAACCAGAAAGTAAAGTAGGATGAAAATTTAATTTTGTTTTAAATGAAGATTAAATATTAAATAATTTTCAACTGTAATGGAAAATGCATTAAATATCTTTTTAAGTAAAAATGATAGTGCTCAATGAAAGAAGTGGGTTTTATAGCTCATGGATGTGAAAAAGAAAAACAATAAAACTACCCAATTGTATTAGGTACTCTACATTTAAGTAAATAAGGGAATAATAACTGTCACTTTTACTGTTCTAATTTATTCTGTAGAACTTAACTAATGCAATAAGCATATACAACACATATTAGAAAGAAAACCCCAAAACTTAATATTTTTAACATTTATAATTTTTTACTTAAAAAATCCTGAGAAAACAATTGAAAACCATTAAAACTCTAATAATAAGACTTCACTAAGATTCTCACATGTTATAAACATTTACAAAAATCAATAGTTTGAGTATTTTTCAATTAGAAACTGATATAAACTGCAATTTTTAATAAACAATAAAACTAAGTGATCACTCCAGTAAGTCTAGTGCCCATCTAATGCCATACATAGTTATAAGAATATTATTTACTATATTCCCTATACTGTACTTTTATATATGACAATTTTCAAATCTTAATCCTTTCCCCTCTTCACCAGTTTCCCAACTCCCCTCTGGCAAACATCTGTGTTTTTGAGATTTTGTTTTGTTTTGTTTGTTTATTTTGTTTTTTAGATACTATGTTTAAGTGAATAATATGGCATTTGTCTTTGACATACAATATTTCAGTTAGCATAAAACATTCTAGGCACAAATGGCAAGATTTCATTCTTTTTTTGTGGTTAATATTTCATTGCATATATGTACCACATCTTTATCTATTTGTCTAAGCATGAACACTTAAGTTGCTTCCATATGTTGACTATTGTAAATAATGCTACATTGAACATACAGATGCATATGTCTTTTAAAAATTTTTTGACTTATTTATTGTTTTTCTATTACAGTTGTCCCACTTTTTCCCCCATTGCTTCCCCCCAAACCCATCCTTTCTCCCACAGTCAATCCCCACCTCATTGTATATGACTATGGGTTATTTATACTAGTTCCTTTACTAAACCCTTACCCTACTTATTCAGAGAAGGAAAACTCTGACTCCAAAAAACCTCCGCTGCCTTGCGGCATACCTCTTCAGGGGAAAGGCTAAGGGAGTAAACCCCGACAGAAAATCCGGAGCCGGAGTCCCTAAGGTGGTTTGACCTTGTAGTCAACACCGGCAACTCCTGCGGCGCACCTGAAGCCAAGCTGTATTGACTCCGTCTTTCCCTTGGATCCTTCAGCTGCGAAGAGAGGGGGGGTCTGCTGCATGGGCAACAGCAGACCCTCCATATCACCCTGCCCAGGCTCTGTAGCTTCAGCTTCATTGGAGAGGACACTCCAGCGTCATCGCAAGATGTCGATTCAACATGGGAGGAGACAGATACCATGTCACTCCCGAGTCGGACTGCACAGCCATTCTCGGCGGTGCAGATAGACTCTTAAGAAGCTACACCATCGTCTCTCCAGACGGACGGCTGCCGACGACGACCCTACTTATCCCCCATTCTTCTCTCCCTCTTCCCCTACCCCCTGGTAACTGTTAGTCTGTTCCTTGTTTACATACCTCTGGTTCTATTTTGCTCATTTGTTTGTGTTGTTCATTAATTTCCTGTATTAGGTGATATCATATGGTATTTTTCTTTCATTGTCTGGCTTATTTCGCTAAGCATAATTCTCTCTAGTTCCATCCATGTTATCACAAATGGTAGGAGTTCCTTTTTTCTTTCTGTTGCATAGTATTCCATTGTGTAAATGTGCCACAGTTTTTTGATCCACTCATCTGTCTTTTCAAATTAGTGTTTTGTGTTTCTAGGGATGAATTAATGGAATTAATGGTGGCTCATTTCTCTCTTGTTATAGCTTTTGTATTAAAGTCTATTTTATCTAAGTATTGCTACATGAGCTTTTTAAAAAAATTTTCATTTTCATGAAATTTCTTTTTCCATCCCTTTACTTTCAGTCTGTGTGTCTTTTTATCTGAATTGGGTCTATTTTAGACAACATATACCTGGGTCTTGCTTTCTAATACATTCAGCAATCCTATGTTCTTTCTTTAGAACATTTAATCCATTTACATTTAAAATAATTAACATGTATGCAGTTATTGCCATTTTATTATTCATGGTTTTTTTAAAAATTTTGTTTCTTCTTCTTAAAGAAGTTTTTAAACATTTCTTGTAATATTGGTCTGGTGGTGATGAATTCCGTTAGCTTTTTTTTTTGTCTAGGAAGCTCTTTATCTCTCCTTTGATTCAAAATTATAGCCTTGCTGAGTAGAGTAATCTTAGTTGTAGGTCTTTGCTTTTTTTTTTTAATAATTTGTTTGTTTATTTAGTTATTTATTTTCAGAGAGAAGGGAAAGGAGAAAGAGAGGGAGAGAAACATCACTGTGTGGTTACCTCTCACTCACGCCCCCAACTGGGGACCTGACATGCAACCTAGTCATGTGCCCTGACTGGGAATCGAACCAGCGACACTTGGTTCACAGGCCAACGCTCAATCCACTGAGCCACAGCAGCCAGGGCTTGGTCTTTGCTTTTCATCACTTTAAATATTTCATGCCAGTCCCTCTGGCTTGCAACATTTCTGTTGAGAAGTCAGCTGACAGTGTTATGGGAGCTCTTATGTACATAATTGCTTTTCTTTTGCTGCTTTTAGAATTCTCTCTTTGTTTTTTAACTTTGGCAATTATGATGTGTCCTGGGGTGGGCTTCTTTGGGTTCATCTCTGTGCTTCCTGGACTTGTATGTCTATTTTATTTGCCAGCTTAAGGAAGTTTTTTTGTTATTATTTATTCAAATAGGTTTTCAACTCTTTGCTTTAACTCTTTTCCTTCTGGTACCCCTATAATACAAACGTTAGTACTTTTGTTGTTGTCCCAGAGGCCCCTTATACCCTTAAACTATATTTATTTAATTATTTTTTATTTTTTATTTTTTTGCTATTCTTATTGGGTGTTTTCCACTACCTTGTCTTCCATATCTATAATTCAATCCCCTGCTTCATCTACTCCATTATCGATTCTTTGTAATGTATTCTTCATTTCAATTATTGTAGTTTTCATTTCTGACTGGTTCTTTTTTATGTTTTCTATCTCCATTTTTATGTTTTCTAGCTCTTTGGTAAAGTTCTCACTACTCTGTTCCTAAGTTTATTGAGAATCTTTATAAACACTATTTTGAACTCTGCATCTGCTTCTCTCCATTTTGTTTATTTATTTATTTTTTTTTCTGGAGTTTTATTCTACTATTTCATGTGGTAAATATTTCTTTGTCTCTTCATTTTGGCTGACTCCTATGTTTGTTTTTATGCATTAAATTAGATCTGCTACATCTCCTGGTCTTAGTAGAGTGGACTTATATAGTAGGTGTCTTGTGGGGCCTAGTGGTACAATCTCCCTGGTCACCTGAGTCAGGCATTCTAGAAGTATTCCTTGTGTGGTTTGTGTATGCCCTTTTGTTTCAGTTGAGCCTGGATTTCAGTTGGCACATCAGTAGGAGGGATTGACCCTCAGGCTGATGAACTGTGAGGACTGGCCATGACTATAGTAGAGGAGCTATTGTGCTGGGGTTTACCCTATGGAGCAGGATTCACTTTAGTAAGAATCTGGTGCCTATTGAGTTTTCCTTTTTGTTATCAGTTGAGGAGGTGATTGGGTGATGCTCTGGTGTGGTCTGAAATTGGCCACCAGGTGTGTTGCTTCTGAGGCCTTTTGGGGGGGGGGCTTTGCTGCAGGCCAAGGTCAGCCACTCCCTGTGCTCAGCCAGGGGTCACCTGGTATGAGCTACAAAGTGAACCAAAGATGGTTGCCACTTGTGCTGGACTTGCAGGTACCTGGGAGAGGCTAAACTGTGAACCAAGCCTGGCTACCACTAGTGCCAAGCTTTGGAGCTGCTTAGCAAGTGGTACTGGGCATGCCAAGGCCAGATGCTACTTGTTTGGGGTTTGTGAAACTTTGAGAAATTTTTAGGAAAGTCTCCATCATAAGCCAAGACAGGCCATTTGTTGGAAACGCTGCTGGAAGTGGCTTGGATGAGTCTGAAATTTGGGCGTGTCAGGGTCTCAAGGAGTCACTGGGGTGGGACAAATAGTATTAGCTAGATTGATGAAGACTCAGACTTGCTGCCCACCTCCACTTGAAGGCTGGGTGTGGGGAGGGCTGAAAAATAATAGCAAAAAACAATGGCCTCTACCAATACTTCTGTCTGTGAGAAAGCTGCCTCTTCGGCCTTCACTCTGAACCCAGACAATGCAGTTCCTCCCTCTATGTCCCTGGTGCTTTTCAAGATGCTGCTCCAGCACAGGACTCAGAGTGAGTGAAGCCATCAGCAAGTAAATCCATGTGTAGGTTGGGGATTCCCAAAGCCTTCTGTCTCACTCAGCCTCAATCTCCACTGGTTTTCACAGTCAGAAATTATGAGGACTTCCCTTGCCATCGCTGGAACACTGGGCTGGAGAGCCCTGTGGGAAGCTGGTACCCCTCACTCCTTAGAGGACCTCTTTTGCTTAGATATTTCTCTTGTTTTTTCACTACCACTCCATGGGTAAGGGGGGCTGGCTGCCTGTTCAACATCACCAACCACCCTTTCTATCAGTCTTGATGGGGCTTCTTCTGCATATCCTTATTCATAGGAATTCTATTTAGCTAGTCTTCAGGTGGTTCTCAATGATGGTTGTTATATATACAGTTTAATAGTAATTTTGATGTGTTTGTGAGAGGAGGTGAGCACATTATTTACCTAATCTGCCATCTTGACAAGTAGTACTTAATTGCTTATGTTTTTTCTAATTAGTGATTTGGATTTCTCTGGGTAAATACCCAGAAGTGAAATTTCTAGATTATATGGTAGTTCTATTTT
This sequence comes from Furipterus horrens, assembly GCF_987537825.1. Lineage (NCBI taxonomy): Eukaryota > Metazoa > Chordata > Mammalia > Chiroptera > Furipteridae > Furipterus > Furipterus horrens. The sequence continues at coordinate 144,356,373 of NW_028327171.1, read as the reverse complement.
TAACTTTCTGAGGATTCTCTATACTGTTTTCCATAGCGACTGCAGCAATCCACCGTACCACCAACAGTGCATATGAGTTCCCTTATCTCCACGTCCTTGCTAACACTTGTTTTTTGTTAATTTGTTGATAATAGACATCCTGACTGGTGAGAGGTTGTATCCCATTGTGGTTTTAATTTGCTTTTCCTGCTACTTCGTGATGTTGAGCATCTTTTTATATATCTATTTCCCATCTGTATGTCCTATGTTTGGTCATTTTAAGCTTACAGAAGAGTTTACAAAAATAGTATAGAATTCCCATATACATTTCACTCTACCGCTCCTTAAGTTAACATCTTATATAACCTTAGAATCTTCCTCAAGAATAAGAAATTAATCTTGCTAAATACTAACTTAAGTTGAAATTTTCTTATATTTCACTGATATTTCTACTAATGTTATAGAACGGGGTCCCCCCAGGATCCCCAGAGCCTATAGGTTGGGGGATTGTGGGAGAAGAGGGCAGCTTTTAAGATGTCTTTGCATCACTATGGCTGGTGACTTGTGTCTTAGTTATGCAAATGAATTTGGTTCTTCCAAGGCCCCAAGGAGATGGGAAGGGTTTTGACTATGAAGTAGTGAGGAAAAAGCATACAGAGCCTGCGCAAGCTTCTGTGAATGGTCAGAACTGGTTACCACACCCACTGTGTCACAGGCCATGGTCAGGGATTTAAAAATAAGGCAGCAACCATTTTAGAGAGAGGAAAGGAGATCCACACAGTTTGGAGAGAGTAGAGAGTACCATGTGATTTACAAGGAGGCAGAGAGAAAGATCCATGTGGCTTTGAAAAGACAGAGAGAGAACCATGCATGATCCAGTGAAACATGGCCCATGTTTTCCTGGACTGTTATACAGAGCCTGAAGGAGACAGCTGACAGATAAGGGATGGAGAACTTCTGGGCATGTGTTTGGCTTCTAGCATTTTGGGGAGCAAGGGAAGTGCTGGTTCCCATGGGAGAATAGGACTCTGAGCTGAAGTGCTCACTGCCCTCCCTGGGTTGAAATAATGTCAATAAAGACCTGTTTTCCTCAACATTAGTTGTTGGGTTTTACACCGAGGCACCATGTGAAAGAACCCGTTTTCACTCTGTAACACTAATATATTTTTTCTTGCAGGATTCAATATAGGTTACAACATTGCATTTAATTGTCATTTCTCCTAAATCTCCTCTGATCTCTGAAAGACCATCATTGTTTCTCTGTCTTTCATGACCGTGACACTGTTGAAGAGTCACTTATTTTGTGGGTTATTCCTCAGCCTGAATCTGTTTGAAATTCTTCGTTAGATTGTGGTTCTGCATTATTGGGAAAAATATCCTAGAAGTGATGTGCCTTTCTCAGTGCACCCTCTTAGAGGTACATGAGATTACTCTGCATCAGTGGTGGATGTCAAGCTTGACCGCTATACAACTACTTAACTCTTTGCAATTAGAAATTTATAACAGAGTACTCTGTTTGAGTAGTTATCGTTTCTTAAGGTTTACAGTGTTTACTAATAACATTGTTTACTAAAATGACATAATCAATTCCTTAAAGTTACTTATGACCATGCAATTCATTTTTTCCTCTCAAGACATTTAACTTAGTTTCTTTCTGTTTAAAATTTTATCCACTAATTTTAACATTCTTTGGTGGATTTTGCCTGCCTTAATTATTATCATGGTGTTATAACAATAATTTTTAATTTTTTACATTTATTAATTGACATTCTTCTGTAAGGAAGTGTATCACTTTTATTTACTTATTTGTTGATTAATTTACTTATTCTCACATATCAGTATAGTGTGAATTAATGAATATTTATTTTATTCTTTGGATTATAATACAATATTACCATTAGTTATTTTGTTGCTAAGTTCTTCCACTGTTGATCATTGGAAGCTTTCAGTTTGGGTCTTAATGGACTTTTAATGTGTTACAATCTATTTTTGTTATTTTTGAACACTTCCTTACTTCCTGGCACCACCAGATGATCTGGGTTCGTGTGTATTTTACCTGCCTTGGCTCTGGACTAAGCCAGTTCTTCAAAGAGCTCAGTTTCCTCTTATTAGTGAATGGCATTTAGAAACCAAGATCTTAGTGACAGGCATGCTCATTGCTATTGGGATGTCACTGTTTCTAGCTCCTGTCAATAAATAGAACCAGGACACATACATACACACACTGACATACACACCCTTACTGATGTCTGTCTACCTATCTACCTATCTATATATAATCTATTTTTAAACTACATATCTGTTTTGACACCTCTGCATTTTATCTAGCACCACAAGCTTCATTCTGGTGTTCTTCCTTTCCTTAATTGTAACTACTTACTCTGGCTCATTACCTATAGTATATTTACTTAAATTTTGTTCACAGGCATAAAAACAAAGTAGAAACAGAATTTCTAACCAATATTACTATGAAAACAATTTACCAACTTTATTGCAGTATTTGAGTAGGTTTTTTTTTATCTTTAGTAAAGTACTGTTTTCAAAAGTTATGTAATATTTTGTTTCTTCCCATTCCTTTTAGTGCGATTATGTGATTTATTTATCATACAGTTAGATTCATCTATCACCATTTTTATTCCATTTTTACCTTCTCAACCCACACATTCTGGTTGGTTTATTTTTTAAAAAATTTACATGCAGTGAATTGCACATTTTGTGATTTATATTTTGGGGTCCCCCAAATTCTTTTGTGTAGAGAACCCTTCTCCCAAACCCCAACCCAGAAACTATGGTTGTCTTTTCCAGAGTGTCACATAAATGGAATTATGCATTATGTAGCCTTTAATGCTTGACTTCTTTAACTTAGTAAAATGTATTTATGAGTCATGCATGTTGTAAATCAGTAGTTTGCTATCTTCTATTACCAAGTAATAGTCTATTGTATCCATGATTCACAAATTGCTTGTTCACCAGTTGAAAAAGATATGTTTTTCTTTCCCCAAATTTTGGTGCTTATGAATATAGTCCCTGTAAATATTTCTATACAACTTTTTGTGTACTAAACATAGTTTTTTTCTTTGTGGTAGATACCTATGAGTGGGATAGTTGCATATTTAAGTTCATAAGAAAATGTCATACTGTTTCCAAAGTGACTCTAGAAGTTTGAATTCTCACCAGCAATTTATGAAAGTGTCAGTTTTTCTATATTCTTGTCAACACTTGATATGGCAAGTTTTTTTTTTTCTTTTTCTTCTTTTTCTATTTGTTTTTAGGCATCTAATAAATGAGTAATAGTATTACTTTGCATTGCCCTGACTACTAATGATGTTGAACATAGTTTTAAATGCTTAATTGTCACCCAGTTATCATCCTGCTGTAAGATTTTTTTCAGACATTTACTCATTTTTTATTAAAGTGTTCATCATTTCATTGGATTTTGAAGAATTTTACAGATTCTGAACACAAGTCCTTTTTCAGGATTGTGATATGTGTATTTAAGTTTCCCAGTATATGGCTTGTTGTTTTATCCTCTTAACAGAATCTTTCATGTAGAAAAAGTTTTAATTTTAAAGAAGTCCAATGAATCATTCTTTTCTTTAATAAATCATAATTTTGGTGTTATATCCAAAAACTGATGATTTTCAGTTATTCTTGTTCATTTGTGGGTATCAGGAAGATAGAAAAGATGATCAGGTAGAGTTTCTTTCCTCTTCTGCTTTTTCCCTCAGATACACTTTCTAGGGCTCTTTCCAGTTTTTCCTGTGGGCGTCACATGGGGCTCATGGAGAGACAGTCTACAAGAGTTTGTAGACAATTTTTATGGCCTTCACCATATTTACACTACCCAACCAGTCTGCACTTAGCCTTTACCAATTTTTCAAGTATTCAAGCTTAACTTTGCTTACTATATCTGGTTCCTGTCTATGTCAAGTGAGTGATCGCTTGCATCTTCTGTCTCCCCATAGGTACCATCTTTCCTTAGATGTCTAGAGCTTTTCATTGGGTCTCAACTCTCTGATAGAAAAAAAAGTAATAAATTAGAAGTTAGTCTGGCTTTCTTTTGTTGCAGAATGGGCATAATCTCACTGGTGGTAGATTAGGAAGGCAGGAGAAAGCAAGGAGGGAAAAATCTCTGAGATTGGATAAAAAAATAAAACAAAGAGACATAATTTTTTTACATTAGTGGGTATAGGATAGTTAACAACATTCCAGCACTAGTAAAGGTATGAGGGAAATAAGATAACAATAAGGGGTTGTGGTCTCTTCTCTTGAGAAATGTGTGTGCCCTGAGGAATCTGGAAAAGAAGATTACTGTGACATTTCAAAGGTATGTTATCTTATATGCAAAAAGGCAACAGATAGGCTTATATGAGGTAAACATTGACCTTTGTGAAAGAAGCTACAGGCTCCGAATGTGACTACCTACCATAATTTACTTTTAGTTAGAAATTTTTATGTTCAGAACATCCTATGTGATTATTTTTGGTTTATGAGTTTGTAAGGCTCACCATGAAGGCCTACCCTGAGCTTATCGGGCTTAGTATTTGTCCCCTTTTTTGTCTACATGTCCTAAAACTTTATATGTTGAAGTTCTAACCCTCAGTATCTTAGAAAGTAAACACAGTTGGAGATAGGGTATTTAAAGAGTTAATTAAAATAAAATGAATTCCTTTGGGTGGGACCTAATTCAGTATGACTGGTGTTCTTAAAGAAGAGAAATTTTGGGCACAGAACACAGAGTGAAGACAAAGTGAAGACTCAGGGAGAGGATGGCCATATGTGAGCAAGGAGAGAAGCTTGAAACACACCCCTTCCCTTACTGCTCTCAGAAGAAACCAACCCTGCTGACACCTCGTTCTGTCTTCCAGTTCACAACTATGAGAAAATAAATTTCTGTTGTGTAGGCCACCTAGTCTGTGGTACTTTGTTACGGAAACTCCAGCAAACTAATACAGATGGCATCCGACATCTCCCAAGGCTACATGTGCAGCAGAAAAGAACAAGTATTTCAGAATTCTCATCAAAATCCTGATTTTCATTTTGAGTAAAACAGTTCTAAAACAGGTGTCTTCCTCTAACTGCTTTGCTGTTGTGATTAGGGGTATTAAATTGACTCAGTTCTTTAGCCTGTGTCCTCAGTTCCTCTTCTGTTGGAGGGTTACATTCCAGCACCAAAAGGACTTGAATGGAATATGAGGGCTAATGCACGTGAAGGAACAAGGAATGGATGTCAGGTAAATGTTTCCTCTGTTCTTTGACCTGCAACTAGTCTTCTCACTATCTGAAGGAAATATTCAAATATATGTCCATGTAAGGGCTCATATAAGCTTCTTACTATGTCATTCTTTATTACAGTGAAACACTGGCAACAACCTCAGTGCCTGCCAGTAAAATAATGACTGGCTAATCTGTGATAAAACCACAGAATGGATTACGCTTTCTTTTATGCAAATGTTAAAGAGAATAAATTGAATCGATGTGGGTTGACATGGAAATACATACAAAACTAAAATGAAAAATGTGAGTTGTTTATATCTATAAAATATAATAGTTAACAAAAAGGCAAACAAATTGTATTTCTAGATGTACATATGGATATGTATATAAATTTTAAAAATTTCTAGTAGAATACCCACCTAACTGGCAACAGTGGTTACGTCAAAGGAAGGGTCTAGGATTAGGTCTAATTATGGGGAATTTTGTTCTATTTATAGGTTTTGGCTATTTATGAGAGTATAATAAAATAAGTAGTATTTGTGAAACTAAAAAATCGTAAAGTGCTTAGTACCATATCAGAAATATAGTAAGAATTTAATAAATGTTAACAGTTATTATTAGTATTAAGAATAGGTGAGAACTTCCCAAATCAGATTTCTGCTAGGAAAAATTGTGCTTAGCAAGAGGGCTGGGCAACTAGATTACATATATGTGTTATGTGTACCTGTGTGGATATAAATGCCCAGTACAAGTGTGGAAGGTCCCTCACCAACATGGTGACTATGAAGACCATTGGGAGAGTTATGGAGTAGAAAGGGTTGAAGGTAGCCTCCATTCCTATCCCATCTATTGTAGTCTCTTAACTTTTCATAAAGATGCATTATTTTGGTTTATTTGAAATAATGAAAATTATGTTTATGTAATCCCTATAATCTATATTCTCATTTACTTAAAAACTCATCCCAGCAAGGAAGAGTAATTTGCAAAAGAATTCATTTGAGCCCTGTTTGTATTCTTATGTTCTGGAGTATTGAATGAGAATAAGGATTGTTTGTCAAAGCAGGACCAGCTGGGATCCCTGGCTGACTCCCAGATGCAACTGTGAAGAAGCGGATATTGGGTGCTCTCCCACCTCATCAAGAGCAGCGTTACTCCTGCCTGCTCTTGGCACCCCCTAGCATCCTGTGCCCTGCTAAGTAAGGTGTTAACTGACAACTGACAGATTTTACTAAGAGCCTACTCTTCTCAGCAGTATTTTCTTTTTAAAAGTTGACTTAAAAACTAAGTAAAAATATCTGAAACTTCTCAGATTAAATGCACAAACTTCCTTCATGATAGTGTATAAATATGATTACAACTCTCCTATCTTTCAAACAAATAAATAAATGCTCCCTTGACACCAAGTATCCTATTAGCTACAATCCAGTGTTTATCAATTTTCATGCAAATTTTCAGGAGCATAGTTCATTGTCTCTTCTACTAACCTCCCAATCCCTGCCAGTGCAATGTAATCTGGCTTTCATCTTCTCTTCTGAAACTTGTCTCCTTAAGGCTACTATTATTAAGATCTAGTTGCCAAGTTGATGGACTTTTTCTCAATTTAAGTCAGTCCTCTTTGCCAGAGAGGTGTTATGGCATTTGTCATGGTTTTTAATTTGTCTGTTTATCTGTCTCACCACCTTGAGGATTAGCTACTTTACATATGAATCTCTGCCTCTTTCATCTTCACATCACTGTTGTCTTTTACTATGCTTAGCCTATGATAGTGCTGACAACAGGTGTACTACCTGGCATCTGTTGAAAGATTGGATGATTAGGGAGACTCAGTGCTGGTCACACAGTAGGAGTGAATAAAATATATGCAAAGTTATGACAGGCAGTGGGAGTGTTAGACAGGGGGAGTTATTTTGAGCAGGTCAACTCTTCTAGCAGCCCTTTAATAATGCTACCAGCCCACTCTTCGGATTACAAGAATTAAGATACAAAGATATAACTTGGTGCAAGAACCAGGGTTGGTTGAGGTCTGGTTGAAGGAAGGAGTGGCATCTCTATCATGACATTGATTCCGTCGTCGGCAGCCGTCTGTCTCGAGAGACGATGGTGTAGCTTCTTAAGAGTCTATCTGCACCGCCGAGAATGGCTGTGCAGTCCGACTCGGGAGTGACACGGTATCTGTCTCCTCTCGTGTTGAATCGACATCTTGCGATGACGCTGGAGTGTCCTCTCCAGTGGAGCTGAAGCTACAGAGCCTGGGCAGGGTGATATGGAGGGTCTGCTGTTGCCCATGCAGCAGACCCCCCCTCTCTTCGCAGCTGAAGGATCCAAGGGAAAGACGGAGTCAATACAGCTTGGCTTCAGGTGCGCCGCAGGAGTTGCCGGTGTTGACTACAACGTCAAACCGCCTTAGGGACTCCGGCTCCAGATTTTCTGTCGGGGTTTACTCCCTTAGCCTTTCCCCTGAAGAGGTATGCCGCAAGGCAGCCGAGGTTTTTTGGAATCAGAGTTTTCCTTCTCTGATGATTTATCAGGGTCGTCGTCGTCGTTGATTAGAGCATGGAAAAAAGAGAGGAGAAGAGAGATCTTCTATATTAGAGCAAGAATGCAACTTCAATGCCCAAGGTTTTAATTATACATTATTCTTATACCTATACCCCCAAAACAGGGGCATGTCTGTTTCATACTGTGAAAACACTTAAATATCTAAAGCAGTGGAACTAAAGATGGCCTTTAGTCACTTACAATGACATCTTCAAGCAAGTTCTGAGCTCTACAAAAGAGATAGGTATAGGATCTCAGCTTTGAATGTGAGTTTTCAAAATGCTGCAGTAATTTTTCTGAACATTATTATCTCACCCCTTTTATACATCTCCTCTACTTATGGACCCAGGCTCCTGTTGTTTTAGTATTACTTGGTGCAGATCATATTTTACAGAGTGCAAGGAAGGGATAATGAGTGGGGAAAGAAAGGGAGGACTTCACTAGGTCTGCAGACAGGTGATATTATGCTAAGGAAGCACTAACAGTGACTTCCCTTCTGTTGAACACCTCTCAAGTTAGAGTAATTGTAAGTTGAGCCTGCTCTGACTGCAATGGAAATAATACCATAGTAATAGAAAAGTGTCATAAGATCAATGCCTTACACTTCTAAAACTAACATCTTGGCTGGGCTTCTGTGTTTGTTTTGGCTTTAGAAGCTGAGTCCTTTATCATACAGTGGGAGGCTATTATCTGGTGTTAATATATGAGGTATTTTGACTCTATTGTTGTCTTAAAACTGGTTTCTTCTGGGCCCATCTTTCTGTTATGTTTGTTTAATGACATGTTTAAAAATCTTTGTAAGAGCGTTATTAAAATGACAGATATTTCATATTGCCAACATAAACCACAATCTTCAAGGCTAATGATAAACCCCAGTTTTAGTCTTGGCTACTGTGTACTTTAAAGCTCTTAGCTGCTTTTCAGATGTTGGCATAGTTGTCAATCATTCTGCATCATGCTTATAATAGTTTGTGTGGGGAAGCCATTTGTTAAATTGCAGCCTTCCAGACTCAAAGAACATTTACCAAATGTTTCCAGATAAAATACCACCTTATTCTGTAAAATACTGAGAAGCTTGTGAGGGAAAGAAACACCTGAGGAAAACAGCAAATTATGGGAGAGAAAAGAAACAACACATTTCTCCCTTCTACGTTAAACTTTTGATAAGAACTGGGAGTAACACCTAATTCCCCTGTTTTTATATGTGTCTCTTTTTATTCTTTTGACTAGATAAAGCTCTTTGGGGACACGGAACAGTTGCTTCCCTGGTCACCAGGAATAATGATACACTGTAGTGACCCTGAGAGCCAAAGGAGCATCTCTCCAGACTTTCCTCATAGCCTACCAGCCTTGCTCCTACTTTTGATAGACCCTAGTCTTTTCTAAGGGCAGAGAATCTTCTAAATTATAGCAAAATGAGTGGCAATGATTGTGAAAGGCTAGTAAATACTTCTTTTTCCCCCTGATACTACTACCAGTCCAATATTGATTGTCTGGTAGTTGGTCACATCAATTTCATATTTTCATAAATCCTCTTTGTATTTACCCCTCTCATCCTGTTATTTTAACCAAATGTTCAGAAGATTCAGACTGAAGTTCCTCTCTGAAACGCCAGCTCAAATATTCATCAGTGTCACCTGTCTTTTCACCTAAAGGATTTAAATAACTGGCAACCAGGGAGTATCTCATGTGCCCTAAGTAGTATGTGGAACTGAATAACTAGTATGTTTCACAATATATAATATGTATAGTTATATATCCTATGATATGAAATTAGTTATTCATATATTATTTTCAAAGGTATGTTTGCAGTAGGTGAAACAGTATATTACAAGTTAATTAATAGCTTCTATGCACTGACATGGGAATCACAAATCATCTTGGAGCAGAGTTCTCTCATTATGGGAGGATACATTTGAGAGCTTCTTTTTAGTTAAGTAGTTGTAAGTTAAGAGAATCCTGTTGTCCTGGGGAGTCTTATAACAAAAAGTTTTTGGTGTCTGACCTCTTGATTTTCAGTTAGTCTTGTGGAAGAAGAATGACCAGAAGTCAGGCTATGGATGGGTAGAGATGAAGCTAAGATCCTGACTTCTTATCCCTGAGATCAGAAGTTAAGAAAATCTATCTGGGTGGACAAAAGCTGACCCAGTCTGTCTTAGCTTATTTAAGCTACTATGACAATATCACAGACTGGGTGGCTGAAAAATAAAAATTTATTTATAAACAAAATTTATTTCTCATGTTTCTGAAGATTGGGAAGTCCAAGATTAAGACACCAGCAGAATGGGCAACTGGTAAGGATCCACTTCCTGGTTTATAGGCAGCCAGCCACCTTCTCGTTGTGTTCTTATGTGGCAAGAGGGGTTCAGCAAACTCTCCGAGTTTCCCTTATAAGGGCACTAATTCTATTCATGAGGAACTAATGAACTGATTAGCCCCATGAACCAATAACTTCCCAAAGTCCTCACCTCACACTTTGAGGATTAGGTTTCAATAAGTGAACTTTGGGAGACAAAAGCATTCAGTCTAAGGCACAATCCAAAGCTGGTTAGTGATAAAGGATACCCAAAGCCCTAGAAGGGACTTCACTGTGAGAGAAATGGCTGGCACTTTTGATTCCAATATGGATCCAGGTATTTTATGTGAGATTAGAGCTAGTACAGGCCCTGGCTGGTTTAGCTCAGTGGATTGAGCGTCGGCCTGCGAGCTAAGTGTCGCTGGTTCGATCTTCCAGTCAGGGTACATCAGAGAAGGAAAACTCTGACTCCAAAAAACCTCCGCTGCCTTGCGGCATACCTCTTCAGGGGAAAGGCTAAGGGAGTAAACCCTGACAGAAAATCCGGAACCGGAGTCCCTAAGGCGGTTTGACGTTGTAGTCAACACCGGCAACTCCTGCGGCGCACCTGAAGCCAAGCTGTATCGACTCCGTCTTTCCCTTGGACCCTTCAGCTGCGAAGAGAGGGGGGGTCTGCTGCATGGGCAACAGCAGACCCTCCATATCACCCTTCCCAGGCTCTGTAGCTTCAGCTTCACTGGAGAGGACACTCCAGCGTCATCGTAAGATGTCGATTCAACACGGGAGGAGACAGATACCGTGTCACTCCCGAGTCGGACTGCACAGCCATTCTCGGCGGTGCAGATAGACTCTTAAGAAGCTACACCATCGTCTCTCGAGACGGACGGCTGCCGACGACGACGAGAGCTAGTACAGCATGTGTCTGAGGCAGGATGTGCCTGCAAGTTCTGCCACCCTATGGAGAGGAATGTGCTAGGAGTCTTGTTTTAGGACCCATAGAGGTGATGACAAGAAACGGACCAGCATGGACATCACTGTTCAGCACATTAGAGTTCCTTGTACCAGAGTATCATTGTTCAATAGCAACCATTCAATAGCAAAATGGCAGTCACCATAATCTGACAGGATTTTACAGTCCTCTCTCCATCTGGTATTTAGAAGAAGGAAATTAGTATCTTTTTTTTGTTTTCAAGTAATCTTCAGATTTTTTAAATAGGATTGAGAAAAAATTTTGTAATGGAAGCATATGGGAATTTGATGGTTAATTAAAAATAACGAGAGTTTGTATATGTAATGACTATGTTTGTATAACAAGCTTGCAAAGTGGATCATACTACTTGCATATGGATATTACCATGATTCCCAATATTTATCATTATTCAAATGCTTTACTGAATGTATAGTAATCTTTTGGCTTTTAAAAAAAATTAACCAGCAGATATCATGTGGGTTTCAGAAATTATTCATATCAGAAATGAATTCCCATTCTTATAAAGAATTATTGAATTAAGAGGAAAATAATAACTATCTCAGACTTCATATGAGCTTTTCCCTTTGTTCCTACTGATCAAAATTTTTTACATTTTAAAAAGACTGTGCTTGATCTAGAGGCAGTCATTAAGGAAACGTCTAGAGTACATTTCATGCCTGGGCAAGGGAAAAATCATATTTGGGAACTTGCTAGTCTTGAAAGTTCTTAGAAGAATAGAAAGAGATGTCAGGGAGTGAGGTATATGAAATTGCTATGGCTGCCATAGCAAAATACCATAGAGTGGGGGCTTAAACTACAGAATTTAATTTTTTCGCAGGTCTAGAGGCCAGAAATGCAAGATCACAGTGTTAGTAAGTTTGTTTTTTTCTGAGGCCACTCTCCTTGGCTTGCTTCTCATGGTGTCCTTACATAGTCATTTCCTTGATTTACATTTTAATCTCCTCTTTTTATAAGGACAACAGTCATATTGGATTAGGGTGCATCCATGTGACTTCATATTACCTTAATTACTTCTTTCAAGGACTTATTTCCAAAGATACCATAATCTAAGATACTGGAGGTAAGACTTCAACATATGAATTGGGGGAGGACACACAATTTTTCCCCATTATACCAGGTGAGATTGAGAGGGGTCTCCAAAGGATGCTGCAGATTGACCCTGGGCCCCCTGGTTTTTCCTTCTCAGGATTTTGTGCTATGATCTCAGCTCCCAATAGTCTTCAAATCCTTGAAATTATAGTTCCTGCAGTGTTGGAAATTCAGATTCAACACCTGTTGAATGGTGAAGGACAAAGGGACAACTGGAGGTATGAGGGAGTCACTGAAGTGTAGAGCTGGTTCAGTCATCCCAATTTGGAACTGGAAATCACTTTCAACCCAAAATATTTTTCTATGTCATTATCAGTTTCTTTTAGGAGATCTGTTTTTATTTCAGATATGCTGTTGGTTAAAATGGCTTTCTTGGGCAGGCTGAGTATTTGCCACAATAATATGGAGTGTTTGCTAACAACAATGACAAAAGAGAAAAATGTTAATTATAACTTATTCACACAGGGAGTCTGCCTGTGCACCCCTATTTTTTCCCACAGGGCCTATCATATTGCTTCTTAAATATGTTTGATTGATTACTTTTTGGTTCACTAAATTTCACAAAACACCTTCAGGCTTTCTCAGACTGTGCCTACATGTCTCTTGCTGATGGTCAAGTTATACAAAATGCAGGACTATTCTACACACTTTGTTTTTAAATTCTGCTGGCCATAATTGTGATCAACTAGATTGAGTAGAATCATATCAATGTATCAGATTTGTGAATTTGTGTAAGAATCCTTATAAGAAAATGATTACACATTTTCCCTTAACAGAAACAACTGGTATCGATGAGGCAAGTGGCTAAAGTTTTGTCTGAATTACAGTAGTTGGTATAACACCTCTTCTGCTGCATACATGTAAAATACCCCATAGGGACACACGCCACTGAGAGGATGACAAACCTCGAGTCTTCCAATGTGAAACTTCAACCCTGGCTTGGCTTGGGACTCTGCAAGAGAAAGAAACACCATGAAAGTCAAGCCAGTCTTTTTGGATGCAGCTTGGGGGAAGGGGTGTTTGAATTTTTTCCTCAGTTGAACCCTCCCATGATCTATCCAATTCTAGAGGACCTTGTGAGTTTTAAATAAATAATTGTCTTTCAATTTTACTGAAGAAAGAACAGAGAAAATGGGCAGAAATTCTGAAATGAAGGTTAAGTTAGTCTTAATGAAGAATACTTTTTAAGATACTGAGTATTCTTAATTTAGGTGTAGCTGAAAGCTTTCTTCTTAATTTTCTTGGGGAAATTAATTTTTATAAGGGACTGAGTAATATCCTGTCTGGAATAGAGTTTAAGATATTAAAAAATTAAGCACATTGATTTCTTTTTGGTTCACTAGATTTTACAAAACACCTTCAGGCTTCCTCAGACTCTGCCCACATGTCTCTTGCTGATGGTCAAGTTATATAAAATGCAGGACTACTCCATACATTTTGTTTTATGGACTCTTTTTGTATATCTTCAAGCAGGTGGAGAATTAATAATGGTAATTCAATAGCTACAGTTGTCTACTTGCTATCTGCTAGGTATTTTGCATACATTATTTAAATTAATTCTTAAAATTATCTATGAGGCTTATTATTAGCTCTATTTTCATATTTAGAAAAATAAAGAGCAGAGAGGTTAAATAACTTCCTCGTGTTCACAGTGCTAATAAGGTGAATCAGGAAATCTGAACCCAGTCTTTCTGGCTCCAAAACTGCTACTTTTAATCATGCCCTTAACTATTGTATTTTAATTCCAAGGTTGCTTCCAAAATGCCCCCTTCTTTAATTTCTATTTAACTAATCTAAGTTTGATGTAACTTTTCTAAGCTTTGATTACTTAAGAAACAGAGAACAAGTTGCTACTACCCTTTCTGCTTACTTTTCCATGCTATATTGCTTTATATTCTATAGAACTCACTAGTTCTTACTTCCTGCTTTACTATATTGAAGGAGGAGGAAATAGTAAAAATAGGGCTTAAAATTTTGTGTTAAGAACCCAATGTGCTTTATCACTTATTTTACCTTCATTTCACACATACAACCACTTAGTCCCAATCAGAGCTGCTAATTTGCATAGTTTTTAATTACAAATATTCATTCCCTTAAATAGCTGTTCCCTTCCTGGTATTATTTTAATTTATTGGGGTGATGTTGGTCAATAAAATTATATAGGTTTCAGGTATAGAGTTCTGTAAGCACATCATCTGTAAATTGTATTGTGTGTTCACCTTCCTAAGTCAAGTATTTCATCACCACTTATCCCCTATTAAGACTCAATTACAACAGGAGGGCCCACATAACCCACACGAGGGATGTTTCTGGAGTACCCTTTCTGTTTTTTAAAAGTTATAACTTTATCAAGAGAAACAAGATGGCGGAGGAGTAAGTGGAAGCTACACTAACTTCCTCCTAGAACTAGTCTGGATTTACAATGTAATTTTGGAGAAATCATCTGGAATAACCAACCGAACACCAGCTGGAGAGAAGTCTTATAACCATGGAGAGACAGAAAAGGCCGCTACATCACAACGTGACCGGTAGGGAGTGCGGAGATCCGGAAGGGCTGGCTGGGCTCACACGGGTGGAAGCTGAAGGGGCTGAGAAACAGCTCAGCAGCCGGGGTTCCCCCTGAGAAGGGCAGGGTCTAAACCCCCAGCTGGGCTTCCCAGCCTACAGCAACAGAGTGGAAAGTAAAATAATATCCAGCTGAGAAAAGCGAAAAGCCACAGGGTTTCTTGCTAGCCGGAGAGAAACAGCTGGAGAAAAAGAGCTCTTAAGCGGATTACATACAAAAATATTTTGGCCCCCACTTACCCTGGGCACAAGCAGAGGGAAGACAGAGAGGACTGGAGATGCTTGGGGAGAGTTTGGTGTGGTGGCTTTGAGGGGAGAGCTGGGGAAGCGGCCGGCCAGGTCCCAGGGCTGACTCATCCCCACACTGCAGGCAGACCATTCCCGGCCAAGTGGCATCAGCCTGAGGGGAAGCAAAAGCCCTGCCTACAGGAATTAAGCTGCCACACCCACAGTCCTTAAGCCTGACAGCTAATCACAGATTGAATAGATTAACAACTAAGGAAGCCAGACAAAGGCAGTAGATCCCTGGAAGTCTCCAACAGGCTGCCTAGGCCCAGACTGGTACAGGATCTGACGCCACCAGGGGCAGACCCAGGAAGTGCAGATCATTCTAAGAAGCACCAACAAACAATAGGAGTCACAAAAATGGGGAGACAGAGAAACAACCCCCCATCGAAAGGAAAGGTAGAGTCCCCAGAAAGAGTGCTAAATGAAATAGAGGGGAGCCAACTATCAGATACGGAATTGAAAGCACGGATTATGGAGAAGCTCAATGAGCTCAGCGGAAACTACAAAGAACTCCAGAAAAACTACAGTGAACTCCAGAAAAACTATAAGGAACTTACTGAAAATTATACCAGCATCAAAAAGGACATGGAAGCTATCAATAAGAGCCAGGAGGAAATGAACAATATGATCTCTGAATTGAAGAACACAGTAGAAGGAATTAAAAGCAGGCTAGAGGAAGCAGAAGATTGGCAGCGAGCTGGAGGACAATGTAGACAAAAACTCCCAGACAGTGCAACAAAATGAAAAAAGACTGAACAAGAATGAAGAGGCTCTAAGACAGCTGCAGGACAACATGAAACATAATAATATCCGCATCATAGGAATTCCAGAGGGAGAAGAAGAGCAAGGGATAGAAAACCTCTTTGAAAAACTAATGACAGAAAACTTCCCTAACATGAGGAGAGAAAGAATCATGCAAATCCAGGAAGCACAGACGGTCCCAATGAAGATGAACCCCAACAGGTCCACCTCAAGACACATCATAATTAAAATGGCAACATTCAAAGACCAAGAGAGAATCCTAAAAGCAGCAAGAGAGAAACAACTAATAACATACAAGGGAGCTCCAATAAGGCTATCATCAGACTTCTCAGCAGAAACACTACAAGCCAGAAGGGAATGGCAAAAACTATTCCAAGCAATGAAAAACAAAGGCCTACAACCAAGAATACTCTACCCAACAAGGCTCTCATTCAAAATGGAAGGTGAAATAAGGAGTTTCCAAGACAAAAGAAGGCTAAAAGAATACATCTCCACCAAACCAGCATTGCAAGAGATGCTAAAGGGTCTGCTTTAAGAAGATGAAGAAACAGAGAGAGATAGAGAGGAACACGAGTACAAAGGGGGAAAATGAGAATGAATAAGTACTGAAAGAAAGAAGGAACTTCTACCATTTGCAACAACATGATTGGCACTAGAGAGAATTATGCTTAGTGAAATAAGCCAGGCAACAAAAGAAAATTACCTTATGCTATCACCTGTTACAGGAAACTAATGAACAACACAAACAAATGAGCAAAATTGAACCAGAGGTATGTAAACAAGGAATAAACTAACAGTAACAAAGGGGGAGATGGGAGGGAGAGAAGGGGTAAGAAGGGGAAGGGTCTAGTCAAAGAACATGTATAAATGACCCATGGACATGGACAACTGGGTGGAGACTGAATGTGGAAGAAGGGGGGGGCAGGGTGCAGGGAAGCAAGAGGGGGAAAAAAAGTGAGACAACTGTAATGGAAAAACAAACAAAAATTTTTAGTGAGGGGCAAAAAAATAAAAATATAAAGAATAGAAATGCAAGTTCAGTGAATATTAGAAGGACAAGGATTTTCCTTCCGATAAGACAGTCCTACAGATTTAGAGACTTGTATGTGGGTTATGTTACAAAAATTAACATGTATTTTCAGTTTTCAAAGGGCATAAGCCTACGATCTCATTACCTGAGTGATTGTCTGTACGTATAGGCTACACTTAATCCTCTCTGCATTGCTGCCTCCTGAGACTCAATGGTTTGGCTGAACTAAGTGGCTGGGTTGGTGAAGAATGGGGTGGTTTGTGGGCTTCACTTTAAAACTGGTTTCTCTTTTCTATCCTAATGGCTTGGACAGAAAGAGCCCAGAGGCCTGAGAGGGGGGAAACCTAAAATATTTCCCTCAGTCCAAACTAGTATAATGGGCAAAAGGGTTTTGGACAGGTGAGATGTACCTGGCATCCCTTCCTCCAAAGAAGCCCTTATCTTCCCTAATGTGGGACATTGAAAAATTAATACCTGTCTTTTGTCATCTAGTGGTTACGGATTGAATGATGTCCTTTAACCCTGTTGCCCCCAGAATACAACAAGGATGCCAGCCTGTTAAACCAAGCATGCCGTTGTCCAGAGACAGCCAACCAACCTGGAGTCTGCATGATCCTTCCCCTTTTGGGAAGGCCACCCTCCCCTCCACACCCCCACTCTTATTAGGGATTTCTTGACCCACGGGTAGGTAGGACGACGACCATGTCCAGCTTGAAGCAGCTAGAGGGGCTCGAGACCTTCGTCCATTGTCCTTTATAAGATTGTAAAGGGTCTTAAGTCTGAGAGGGAGGGACTGTTATTTTTTATTGTTAAAATATTTAACTAATTAATTAATTATTTTTAAAAAAGAAGAAGAAGAATATATGAAAGGGTGAGGCAGGAGAGCTTGTATATACGACCCATGGGCATGAACTTGGAGAGGGGATTGTTGGGGAAGGGGGGTGCTGGGCGGAGGGGAGTAAAGGGGAAAAAATTGGAACTATTGTAACAATATAATCAATAAAATATACTTAAAAAAAAGAAAGAACAACAAAAAAAATAAAATAAAAAATAAAAGTTATAACTTTATCAATCCCAAGTAGATATTTCACAGAAAAAAAATAGGTCCACATATATCTCTATTTTAAAATGTGGCAAATCCTTGCATCTTAGAAGTTCCTCTCAGTTTTCCTGATGGTGTGACTGAAAAAAGTACTAGATTAGTAATTGGATTATAAAGGAGTAAGATTGGAAATTTAGCAACATGTTTCTAAATCTAGTTGCTAATTTGGATGTATAAGAAAAGGCTCAAGGATACTGAAAACTTTTAGCTCAAAGATAGAACTATAATATTCAATTGCAATATTTTCAAATAGCAACATTTCAGTTAAAGAGGAGGCTTGAGGGATAAAATGCTTGTTATTTGAATTTTCTGGTAAATTTGAAATGACCTATTATACTCTTTGCTTCAATATGATGTTGCTGTGAAATTGTTGACTCTTCTTCTTCTGATTGATATCTTGGAGTACGCTAGGTTCATTCTATGAATAGCAGAGAGTGTGTAGAATGTTTAAAATGTAAATAATATCAGTCTCCAACAAAATAATATTCATGGAACTTCCATACTGTACCTTTTCTTGAATTTTATCCCTTCCTTGAAAGTGCCTATCTCACTCTCAGATGGAAATGAGTTGTCAGTAGCAGTAGAAGTAAGATGGTTCTATTATAGTACTTGGTGTTGGTATCATAAATATTTCATATTAGCTTTAAGTGGTAGCAGCCTATGGAGTTATCACCTTTTTTAGTATATTTATTTTTAATAGACTCTGAATCATAGAAGCAAAAGGTGAATCCAGATTCTTTAAAATTATAGCAGTAACTATATAATATCTTATCTACATTTGGCCCTCCATGACTTCTGTTATCACTTGTGGAATACTTTCTTTTGATGAGGAGGTTGGGGAAAGGAGTAATATGCTTCAATTTTCTGCAACTATGTATAAACTATTAATTACTAGTAATTGGATCCCAGCAAACTTAGGACATTTTCTCATAGCATTGATGAGACTTCTTAACTAACTGGAAGGAGTCCTAGACTGTTATTGGAGAAACTGCTCTGAGACCTTCAGCTTCTACTGGATTTACAACTTTTTCTTAAAAAAAAAAAAAAGATGTCATCTCTCCAAACCTTCATTCCTCATCTTTAAAATAAAAATAATGATGACTAGCACAGTAGTGCAACACAAAACAATTTAGGCTTGCACCTAAATACTCTATTATCATAAGATGTTGGGTTATGCTCTCGTCCAGGAACAAACCGATAAATATACCACAGTGTGAGGGTTGGTATAAGAGACTCAGAAGCCTGATATTTTTGAGATGGGGAGGGTAGGTTCATCTTTCAGAACAGTACTTATCTTAACCAAACCCATGTATTTTGTAAATAAGGAGCAGTAGTGAATTGATTTCTAATGACAAAGACTGTCACAAGAACAGAAAGACCAACAGTCCATTCTCTCCCTGGAAGTTAAGCCTTACAAAGGGAATGAAGTCTTAATAACAAAATTGCTTAAGGAGGTTGAAATTGAAATAAGGGGAATTAGATGATGTAAAAATTTAAAACATAACTCTAAGATAGCCTGATATATCTATTACCAAATATTGATGGTTTTATTAGTGGGACAGGAATGTTGGAAATACACTGGCCACATTCTTTATGATTATCATTATATTAAGGATGGCTTTGTCTGTAGGAATAAACTGTGGCTAAAGTTTTTGGTTGTCTTCTCTCAGGAAAAATAAAGTCTGCTGATATACAACATGGATATTCAATTTACATATTCAATGGCTACCTGGCCTCTTTACACTTGACTTGTTCTAGTTTATCTGTGATAGAACATTTATTCAAGCTGTGATCATATTTCTAAGTCCAGGGATCTATTTCTTTTTACATAACTCTGCCTATTGTTACTTTAAAATAATTTCAAAGTTTAGTCCTCAGAAGTTATCTGACTTCCACATTCTTGGTTCCATTTATGACAATATATACCCCACACTGTTATTATGGAAGCTAATTTATGTAATTCAACAGAAAGTATGTAGTACAGCTCCCAGCACTTTTCAGACATTCAATAACTGTTTGGACTATGAATACAAGTACCTTCTGTAAAATAATTTATCATTTTACCTGTATATTTCTGAATTATTTTATCTTAATGTCAAAAAATTGTTCCCATTTTAAAAGTCATTTTTTTTTTTTTTTGGTTAGTCAACAAGCTATCCTAAAAATTACATTTTTGAGCATCTCAACTACATCTCCCAGATGCTCTTCCACCTCTAATACACACACAGACACACACACAAAAAAAACAAACAAACATGTTTTGGACTGTAGTGTCTGATTTTTAGTTAGAGAAAATATACATTAGGGTTTGAAGTATGTACAAAATAACAATGTGTTATAAAATTGGAAGTGATACCCATCGTAATGTTATTTTATAATTTGTATTACAGTGAGAGATAGGTACTTAAGTATGGCAGATGATACTACTTTTCTACTTTGTATTACAGTTTTGTCAATCCATGTATTATGCATTTTATAGTTTCCTTTAGCTTCTGTAAGGAAAGGGACAGGGTTTTACTCATCTTCATATTTCCTAAGTACTTAATAAATTTGTATTAAAAATGAGGTAATAGCCAAAGAAACAACCAGGTTCTAATACTAACCAAGATGAACTGAATTTCAAAATGCTTTCTTTTTTGCCATAGTGATTTGAAATGGGCTTCCCGGTAGACAGTAGGATTTCCCAGGCTCTCCTGTATCACAGTCAGACATATTTTGAAGACAGTCTGTGTAGAAAATAAGCACAAACTTTTTGTCATAAACATATATAATTCTTTAACGTTTCCCTTTATATAACCATAGTATCATGGAATATTTGAGTTACAGATAAAATATAGTAATGAATGAATCTTGATAGCTTTCTTCATATTCTGCATGAATAATTTTCATTATGGAAAACCCACTTCAAGATAAAGCAGCTTTTTGGAGCCCAAATTGATCTCTCTATAACCCTCTCACCTTGTTTTCCTCTCTGAAGTCATGTAAATGTAACATACATTTTCTTATTTCCTTTCTAAAATGTCTTAAGAATAATGTGACTTGCTATAGTAAGCATGAAAGAGAGCCAAGTGACAACCCTTCTCTTGGGCTCTGGAATTTCATAAAACATTATCACCCTGTTTGGATCTTTTTCATATACAGTGATATGAAATGACATCTTCTTGTGTTTTCCCATTTTTAGGTCAGTGCATTTCATCTCCTAATTAGTGTTCTATTGCGGTCTTGTGAATGTAAACACACTCCTTTGGTATTTCTTTACTGAAAAGATCTTCCTAAGGTATTTAAGAGTAAACATTTCAGTTTTTTCTTTTTATCCTCTTGTTCTTCAATTTTATTAAAATTTATAAAAATTTTAAATGTAGCATTATTAGAAGTTATTAAAGAAAAAGGGACTGTGTAGATTTTAAAACAGTCTGTAAAGTTTGAATACTGCTATCATCAAGAGCTGGGGTTTAAGACCTTTAAGTAGTTGTAGAAGCAGTGGAAGTGATGTTCTGTGATTTCTGAGACTAAGTCCTAAAAGGCAGTGCTAGTTTAGCTGGCTCTTGATTGAAACATGAGCTCTTGGAACCCTGACATTGTACTGTGAGAAAAAGTCTGGCCACACGGGGCAGTATCATGTAAGTGTTTTGAGGTAAAGGTCCTAAGCGAGGTCCCATTCAGCAGCCAGCCTTAACCAGCAGGCACGTGAGGAAGCCTTGGCGATGGCTCCAGCCCCAGGACCATCTGACTGCAACCTTATGAGAACCCCACAGTGAGAAGTGACTAGCTGAGACCAATCAACCTTCGGCACTCTAAGAGATCATACTAGTAAATGATGTTGCTTTTATATGTTGCTCAGTTTGAGATAGTTTGTTATGCCACCATAACCAGATAACCAGAAAATATATGCATGCTACATAGCAAACTGCCATAGCCAAACCTAAAACATAAGGCATTGACTTTGAGACAAACATGAGCAGTAGCTGAAAGAGGCTAAAGTTTGGTAGCAAAGTTTAAAAGGTCTTGAGAAGTTTGTCAGTGAGAATGTAAATAAAATGAATAAACAATTATTAAAAGCTGGAAGAAAGGAGACCTTTGTTATGTAGTGGTAAGAAGTTTAGAGGAACTATCAGTCATTAAAATATGGAAAATAAATATACCTAATGGATTGAATTAAATGATCTGCCTAAGGAAACTTCCAGGCATAATGTTGAAGATTCCACCTGATTTCTTCAGCTGCTTATAATAAAATGAGAGGAGAACTAAAGAAATAAGAGCTTTAAAAAAGCTGTTAAGTATAAAGAATCCAGGACTGGGGATCAAAAATAAAACAGTTTCTTTTTCATTCCCAACCTCTCCAGATGGTAAACTATTTTCAAATTAGGAAATAGCTTTCAGACAAAGATCAAATCCAGGGCACAGTCAGGAAAACATGGTCTAAAAATGAATTAAAGCAGTTTCTAGGACTTCAGAAGAATTTAAGGTGGTGCCTCATATACCGTATTCCCTCACTTATCATGGGTATTACATTCCAGAACTCCCTCACAAAGTAGGAACCATAAGTTTATTCTACACTCTTAAACCTACATAACTTTAACAACATATGTATATAGTACCACAAAATCCCATGATATAGTGAAAAATCAGCGATAAATAATAAAATATAATAGTTTTAAAAATCCCGCGATACAGTGAGGCCGCAATAAGTGAACCGCGGTATAACAAGGGACTGCTGTACCTTTTCCAGCACACAAAGGCCATCTCAGAATCTTAAGATCATGCTTCACACTTCCTCTCATTTAAAAACTAGGGTTCCAATAAGTTTTAGAAAATTATTCAACAGAAACTTTACTGAGAGGTGAAGGGACAGAAGAGTTTACCTCAAAACTCTTTATGTGAGTAGTTTTTGTTTAATGGAGTGAACCTGAAAAAGGTTAATTGAAAATCCATAAAAGTTTATGATAATTGTAATACAAGAAACATTGTCAGCTTGGACTAAAAAGGACAGCAATGGTATAAAATGAAACGTTGCCTTGGTATGTTTATTTCTATGAGAAAGAAGCAGGCAGAAAAGAATATTCAGCTGTAGTCAGAAATTTCATTTTAAGCAAAAGAAAAGACAATTCAAAATGAGTAACTAAGAGACATAGAGAATTATTGTCAAACACAAGACTAAGCCATAATCAAGGAACTGGAAATATGTGCTTATCTGGATTCCAGGATTATAATGGACCCATAACTTAAATATCTTCCATTTTTCTTTTGCTTTCTTTCCTTTTTGTTCCTCCCTGTACAAGAGCACCAATCTTATGTCTCTCCCATCATTATATTTTGGTCGTGTAGATAGTTACTTTCTGTAGTTCACATGTATTCAGATCCACAGGGAGTATATTCACAATGCTAAACCTGAAACACTATAACCAAGGTCATGTGGATCCCATTTACATGTAGATGATAGCATCCTAGATAATAAGCCTTAGACTAAAGACCTAACAAAATTTTAGGACATGTTACAGAATTGAGAAAGTATATTTTGCCTGTGAGAAGAATGTAAATAATTTGGGTCTAAAGGGTAGACAATCATCCCATCAAGAGGTATAATCTAGTTCCCTTATCCTTGATATGTGTAGCCTTAGTGACTCACCTCTAATAAACAGAGCTGCATGATTTCCAAGGCTAGGTCACTCCTTTTTCCTAAGCCTCTCTTGAGATACTTGCTCTTGGAATCCAGCTGCCATGCTGTGAGGAAACCCAGGCCAATAGAAGTCAGCTGTAGGGTGTTTCAGCTGATCACCCAGCTGAGATTTCAGCTGACAACCAGCATCAACCACAGACATGTGAGCGAGAAAACACAGAAGACCACTCCAACCACATTTATTATCTGACAGCAATATGAGAGACCCCAAGAAAGGACATCTAGCTGATCTAGTCAGCTTCTAGAACTGAAAGAGATAAAAATAAATTATTGTTGCTCTATGCCATTAGGTTTGGTGTAATTTTTAAATAGCTATAAGTAACTGGACAGGGGCATATATACCCTTACTGATCTGGAACGTTCTCCAGTATGTATTAAAAATGAAAAGAAGCAGGAGGAGTGCATTGCTTACAACCTTTGTGGTGTTTTATTAGATATGTTGCTTGAGACTGTTTGATTGTCTCAAAATTGGTTACTAGGATATAAAGTTGAGGAAAAAAAGGGCTTTAATTATTTCACACTCAGAGTAAAGCTGAAAATAAGTGGCATCATACCCTTCTCAGGGCTTATCTAGCAAGGGCTGAAAGACTGCTGTATCACCTGCCTCTTCCTTAAATGTCAGTAATTGGGAGGATTTGGGCAGGCATCCAGAACATAGCCCAAGTCCCAGATCATCAGGTTAGAAATGAAAGTATTGGCCCTTTTCCCTCCCTTTTCATGGGGGAAAATAGGAGAGTCTCTTTCAAATTCCTTTTCCATCCCAAGAGAAAAGGGTTTAAAAGATTTGCTTGTAAACATTGAATGGCCAGCAAGATGCAATGATTGGCAAGTTTTCCCAAACTGGGCAATCGGCTTCTGTAGTGGAATTTCTGATATGGCCTCTTGTCTATTTGAACAAGAGTAAAGGAGTTTCAGAGAGAGGTAGAGGACTGAGGAAAAGGAATTGCAGTAAGTTCATCATCCTCTCTCTAATATTTATCCTGGCAAAGATGTACATGAATATATTATGGAAGATATGGACATGTAGAAGGTTTAACCATCTTTCTGGTGCCCTGTTACTGAAGGTAAGAACTTCAAAAATATGAGATATATTTTTGGATCGGAGGTAAAATAGATCTGGAAGAATTCATATTGAGGACATAGCCACATTGTGAATTTTAAGGTGAAACAGTGCCTTTCCACTTGTAGAGCATGCAGCCTCATACACTCCATCTTGGCGTAAAAAAATGTTACAACCACATTGGGAAACAGATTGGTGTTTTGGTTTTTTGTTTTGTTTTGTTTTTAAATATACACCTGCCATACAACCCAGCTATTCTACTCCTAGGAATTTACCCATGATAAACATGAGCTTATATCCCCACAAAAACTTGTTTATAGTTGTTCATAGCACCTTTATTTATAATAGCCAATACTAGAAGTGACCCAAAAGTCCATCAACAGACAAATCGTTAAACAATTTGTTGAATATTACTCAGAAATAAACATGGGGAAAAAAACTACTGTTACATGTAATAACATGGATGAATTAAAAAAAAAAAAACAATTATTGAGTGAAAGAAACCAAACATGAGAGTACATGATCTATGCCTCCATTTATTATATAAAATTCTAGAAAATGCAAACAAATCTATAGTGAAAGAAAGCACATCAATGGTTATCTTGGGCATGTGGGTGAAGTAAGGCATGAATGAATTACAACGAATAAGAGAAAATTTTGGGGGGTGATGGATATGTTCATTTATCTACATGGAACTGATGGCTTCATAATTGTTAATATATGTCAAAACTTATCAAACTGTACATTTCAGACATACAGATTATTTTACCTCAATAAATGTGTAAAAGGAAATTACTAAGCTTTGTTTATCAATGGACAATTTTAAGAGAGTTGAAAGAAAGCTACAAACTGGATGAATATATTTACCACACATATAATTTACTATGAACTTATGAATGGAATATATAGTGTTCGCTGAAAATAAATAAGAAAAAAATATTCTTTATAGCCTAATTTAGAAACAGCCAAATGCTGATAAATTTTAGGATAGGCCTGCAGTGGAATATTAGATGGTAATAAAAATGAATTAACTCCCTAATGTAAACCATGGACTTTGGGTTATTATGATTGCTGGGTCAATCAATGCATGTTCATCAATTATAACAAATGTACCCCTCTGCTGGGGAAGGTTGATAATGAGGGAGGCTATGTATGTATGGGGTGCAAGGTGTACGGAGAATCTGTATCTTTTCAATTTAGCTGTAAAGCTCGAACTGCTCTAAAAATTGTTTAAAAAAATGAACTACTGTTTACATAACAGCATAGACAAATTTCACAGGCATAATGTTGAATAAAAGAATATGGCTATAAAATAAAGCACATACTATATTATTCTATTCATATGAAGTGTGTGAAAACTGTTGATTAGGAGGCTACAAAAGGAAATTTCTAAGTTATGAAAATAATCCAGTTGCATGGCTGTAGTTTTTAAAAATATATATAATAGAAATATGCATCGTATCGTATCGGCAGCCGTCCATCTCGAGAGACGATGGTGTAGCTTCTTAAGTCTATCTGCACCGCCGAGAATGGTTGTGCAGTCCGACTCGGGAGTGACACGGTATCTGTCTCCTCCCGTGTTGAATCGACATCTTGCGATGACGCTGGAGTGTCCTCTCCAGTGAAGCTGAAATATGCATACATACATAATAACAAAGTACATCGCTATACTTGCAAGAACACCAAATTATATACTTGTTTTTACCTTTCACTTTGTTATATCTTGTTTTTAAAAATAAAGAAAGTTTACATGTAAGTCCCTCCAAATATAAGCTCCTCAAAAAGCTGAATTTAGTTATATACATACATACAAGCATACATAGGTAGGCTTGTAGATACTAAATACAAAGGTGGATACATGAAGGTATACTAATAGAATATTTTTTGAAAAGATATACAAATAACTAATTGTAGTAAGGAATGAGAGCTATACTTTTCATATTATACTTTTATGCATCTTTTGGAATTTGTACCTTCTACATATATTTCTTATTACAGCAGTAAATAAAGGGAGTACAAGAAAATAATATTAACAAAATATTACACCTCTGCTTTGGAGTCTGCTTAACTTGTATTGATATTTTGCTTCTATAATGTAGGGATTAAAATAACTTGAAGACATTTTAATGACCTAACTTAACATGAAGAAAATTATATAGTATTTTCTGATGTTAGAGGTTGGTTTTTAATCTTACATATTATGAATTTAGAAACACAGTCAGGCTTTTCTAATAGAAGTGTTTCTCAATGTATTAATTATCCCATTAAGAGTCCCTTCTCATTCTAAGATGTCAAGAACATAGTATTGGGAAGTAAGGATGATACAAAGAAATCTGATTAAGATAACCGGGGAGAAGTAGGAGGAGCTGGGCGAGGAGTTTGCAGAGGCAATGGAAAGCAGTCTAGGATGAGATTGGCTGAGAAGCTAAATGCCTCCAGAGCCAATGGAAATTTGGCTCACAGACTTTTCTGGCTCCTGAGCTGGCCCTCAGGCTCTGGCTTGGGCTCTTAGTCTCTTCTTCCTCTAGGGTGCCTGGATGATGGTGCTACAGCTACCTTTGCATTTCCCAACGGGTGGTATTTTGTGTGGGAAGGAACTCTGGTCACAGCCTCGAATCGGGCTGGCAGAGGTTGGCAGGTTTACTCTTTGGGTGTTCTATAGGGGACTAACTCTGAGTTAGAAGCCTGCCATTCTTCTGGAATTGTGTAGCTTTTGTGTATTATGTTGTTTTAGTTTGTAAACTAACCCTACAGAAACTAAGAGGGGAAATGATAGAATGCAGGTGTTAGAGTTTAGCCTTAATTAATAGGCTTAAGTGATTAAAGCTGTGACTTGATAGGCTTAAGTAAGTGCTTTGAATAAAGACCCTTTTATCATCAAACCTTTATCTCTGGAATTTTGCCTAGAAGGTGGCAGTGGGCAGCAGGACCCCAAATTGCTGTTTGATAACAAGGAGACTTTATAGTGTTGGTCTTATTGTCCTATTGTTAAGAGATTGAGCTTTTGCAGTACAAGTTGGACAAACTTTTGCTACTTTTTACATCAATTCTTTGAGCTATTTTTACTTCTTGCAGAGGTGTAATTTGAGGCATCATTTTGCCCAAACTTAATTAGCAGTAAGAATCTCAAGGCCTAACATCCTTTAACAAGAGGGCCTAAACGTCTTTGTAAAAGTCAAAGTTGAAGAAGTGAAATCATTGCTGACTCTTGGAAATTGCAGTATTGACCTTAGATTTATTCTCCAGAGACGTTTAGATCAAACTGAAGAAAAGCATGTGTTTCCTTGCATTGGCTCCAATTTAGAGAATCTTATGTCTATATGGCCTTTCCAGGGATGTTAGCAGCCAATGTTGAAACCGTACTTTAAAGAGCACCAAAGTTAAAATTCACAAGCTAGGGAACAACTTGTTTTCACAGCAATGAGAGCTGGCATGGCAAACACTTCTCAGTGGTGACTTACATACTTATTCAGTGATTTAGACTGCTTCTCTGGCACGGGTCAAATGGCATATTAACATGGGATATAATCCTTTTTCACTCCGTAGGCAATGGCTCAGTGTGATATTGGCACCGTATTAAGCTTCATTAACCCTACAACACGTTGCCTTCTTACTCTTGGCACTCTTCTGCAGGCTGCAGGCAGTAACCCATGAGTAATCTGATTACCTACAACTGACTGTAGCTTCGTGGAATGGAGGTTGACTACAGAGTGGAACACAATTACAGTCTTTCGAGATTCAATTAGAAAGCTGTTGGTAGAGCTTCATTCAGAATTCTGAAACTGGCTCCAATAACCCCTTGTCAACTGCACATTTCTTTAAGAACCCACAGTAAATAATGAACTTAAAAAGCTTCACCTATTTTTCATATGCCTTTTTATATTTGTCCTCCTGAAATGCTTAATAAACCAGGTTCATAGTTATAAACAATAGTAATTATTTCCGCAGACTCTACATGGGATTTATTTATTTATTTATTTGTTTGTTTTTGCCTTTAAAGGGGGAACCTTTTTGGTCTCTTCCACAGAATTATTCTAATTTTAGTCGTCTTTGTGAGTGGACCTTAAAAACAAATGTTACTTAGCATGGAGCTGAAAATTATCATGTCCTTTAAATAAAACCTGAGGTTAAGAAAAATTAAGTTTCACATGTGAAAAGCCAAAATAAGACAAAGATGTTCTAGGCTGGATTATGTCATACTGTGATATCTCACAAGCATCAATCATGCTAGAAATACATATCCATAAGATGTCATTCTCTTCTTGCTGGTGGCCTCAGTTTCTAATTGCACGTTTAAAATAAAGCTATTTTAAAATGCATAGTTGGAAGTAATGACACATTAGTTAGAAAATGTTTTAAGTATCTATATTAAAATGTTTTTGGTAATGGAGTATTTGTTTTGTGTATTATTCTTGTTCCCAAACTTACCTCATCTTGCTTGTTTGTTGTAGGAGGTGCTTTTTCTGTTCTAAGAATTATAGAATGAATATGAATTTTGGAGACAGAGGAGCTTAAATCCAGGCTTTACTACAATCTGAGACCTTTAGAAGTTATTTTATTTTTTTGAACCTCACTTTTCTCTTGTTTGAAAGGGGTAATACAAATACCTATGACAGTGTAGTTGCAGTGATTAACAGAATATGATGAAGAGAATGACACAAGACACCAGATATAGTGAACACCCAATATATATGACTCTTTCTTACTAAATTTCTAGATCTCACTAGAAATTTCATCAGCTTGTTGTAAATTGATATCGTTTCTATCACTGTTATAATATTTATTTGGTTTAATGTATCAGCATCTATTTTTATGCCATGAAACTGAAAGAATCACTTTGGGAAGGGTATTTATTATTTTTTTTTAATTTATTTTTCAATTATGGTTGACATATGATATTAGTTGTAGTTTTATAACATGGTGATTAAAGATTTAATATCTTACAAAGTGATCACCCTGTTAAGTCTGATACCATACATAATTATTACAGTATTATTGACTATATTCTCTATATTATCCATTACTGTGACTATTTTTATATCTGACAATTTGTATTTCTTAAACCCTTTAACCTTTACCACCCTTCCCTCAACACCCTCCCATCTGGCAGCCATCAATTTGTTCTCTGTTTCTATGAGTTTGTTTAGGTTTTGTTTACTTATTATTATTTTTTAGATTCCACATATTGAATCATATGGTATTTGTTATTCTCTTTGACTTATTTTCTTAGCATAATACCATCTCAGATTGTACCATTATAATACCATCCATGTTGACACAAAACACAGGATTTCCTTCTTTTTTATGGTTGGGTAATATTCTATTGTATATATGAAACACATCTTCTTTATCCATTCATATATCAGTGGACACTTACATTGTTTTCATATCTCAGCTATTGTAAATAATGCTTCAATGAACATGGGGTGCATATACCTTTCCAAATTAGTGTTTTAGATTTTTTTGGGTAGATACACAGAAGTGAGCTTTCTGGCTCATATGATAGTTATATTCTTAACTTTTTGAGGATCCTCCATATTGTTTTCCATAGTGGCTCACCAATTTATAATCCCGCCAACAGTGTGCAAGGTTTCCCTTTCCACATCCCTGCCAGCACTTGTTGTTTGGTGATTTATTGATGGTAGCCATTCTGACAGGTGTGAGGTGATATCTTATTGTGGTTTCAACTTGTATTTCCCTGATGATTAGTGATATTGAGCAGCTTTTCATATATCTGTTAGCCATGTTATATCCTGTTTGGGGAAATGTCTATTAAAATTTTATGCCCATTTTTTAATTGGATTGCTTGTTTGTTTTAATGTTGTAGGGTTACTAATATATTTTAATAGATGCTAACCCCTTATTTGATGCATCATTAGCAAATATATTTTTCTATTCAGTAGGTTACCTTTGTATTTTACTGTGAAAAACTTTCTAGTTTGATATAGTCCCATTTGTTTATTTTTTTTCTTTTGGTTTCCTTACCTGAGGAGACATATCAAAAAAAATTTTTTTTCTATGAGTGATGTCAAAGAGTTTACTGCCTATGTTTTCTTCTAGGAGTTTGTGGTTTCATGTCTTACACTTATATATGCCTTTAATTCATTTTTAGTTTATTTTTATATGTGATATAAGAATGTAGTCTAGTTTCATTCTTTTGCATTTTTTAATGTCCAGATTTTTTCAACACCATTTATTGAAGAGACTATCACTAATTATTGAAATGCATTACTTGTTGGCTTTTATTTGAGTACCTGAGTTTTAGTTAGTTGTATCTGAGTTTGAGTGGATATATTTTCCTTTTTTTTTCATTGTCCTTTCTTCAAAGAAATTGTGAATACACAGTCAGTTCATTAAATTCATCCAGGTTCAAAAAAACTCAAGCAGATGCTTCAGACTAATGCCAGTTCCTTGACCTCTTTGAGGAGAATGCATAAAGAGTATGAAAATGTAAACAGTTTTTAAATCTGAAAGTTGGGTGGTTAACAATGCTTAGAGTATATGAAAACTCATTCACTTGACTCTGCAGGTAAACACCTAATAAACTGCTAAATGTTAAACACTTCCTTGATATTGTTGAAAAGTTATGGCTCAAGAAGTCACTTTCCTACCTTTACTCTGCTAATTACCATGTGTCTGGTGAATCCCCACTAGTACTGGCTCTAATTGCAGGGCTAGTGTGCATTTGATAACCACTGATGTGAGAGGCCATGTCACCCATTAACATCCATGAGTCAGGTGGCCTCGCTGGGTCCAGTCATCACTTAAGTAATTTAACCAGACTTGTGTTTATCACTTTGGTAGTTCAATGTGACACACTTCATTTTATCATTATGTGTAGAGTCACTCCCTGTCAACTGGTCAAACTTAGCATTTATTATTAATCACCAAGGATTTAGGACCAATTTTCCAAAGTTTTGTCAACACATTTTGCTAGATTACTATTATTGTAACTAATGATAGCTGGATCATTAATACAGGAAGTCAAATGGAGCCCTGAGATTTCAAACCTGAACTACTTTTCAAAGAATAATCCTAAAACCAACCCTGGCTACATCACCAGGCATGGATGGGCATGGCTAAAGGAGTGGAAAGCTGATGTATGTCAGTTTATTTTATAATTCTTACTTTTTACTTGAGCCTTTAGACATGTCCATATCACCAGTGGGAAATCTGGATCAATGATAGTTCAGCTAAAAGAAATGTAAGGTCTTATGTGGTTGGTTTCAACTTTTCAAGCATTGGCTAAAATAAGCTTTTAAAAAAGTAGAGAAATTAATTTTTCCAATTGTTTGGTCAATACTGCTCATGACTCTCATAAAAACATTGTCACTTTCTTTTCTTTTCCATTCTTTTCTTTTCTTTTCTTTTTTCTTTTTGGCTGTAAATCTGGAGTAAAATAGTCTATAGGACAAAGCTTGGCAACAAATTATTGTTCTCATTTGTTGTCATATTTTTCCTCCTTTTTTTCTATTCCCTTGTCCATAGCTAAGACTCTGTTACCACTGCTTGGGCTAATAGAATTCATACCTTTTTCTGTGTTCAGAATCTTGTTCTTTCCACCCACCCTGAGTGCTCCCATCAATCAGTGCATTTTCCTCTTCTCATGTTGATCTCCTTAAAAATGCCACAAGCAACCTCTGCTTGTTTGTTCTTGTTCTTAAATCAATGTCAGTTAATTTTTATGTTTCCTTCACCCCATAAAGTAATTCTAAAAACATTGTTAAATAATATAAATTTTACTGGAGAAGTTTCATGAAGAGAGAATCTGAAGTTACACAGAATGTATATATTCAAACAACCCCCAAATACCCTCTACGCATCTTTGCTCTTTTCCCAAAGGTCCCCTTTTCCTAGCTACTTTCTTTTTCTTATTTAGAAAACTTTTCCCACTGGGTCTCACATTTTTCTCTGGTTTAGCAAAACAAAGTATCTGCCTCAGCATCCATGTTGGGTGGGTGTGGGGGTAAGAGTGTCAGTATAAACAATGTATCATTGCATCGGCCATCACACATTTGCTATTTCATTTTATCTTCACAACACTCCAAATGAAGAAATGGAGCATCGGAAAGGTTCAGTACCCAAGATCAACATTAAGGGGTACAGCTCAGATAGAGACTAGGTCAGGCTGGCTTTGAATCCCTTGTCATTATCATCAAATCAGAATCAGAGGAAATTTTAGGTGATGGTTAAATTGACTAAATATTTTGGTAATTATACAGTATACTTATTTTAATATGTGTGTGTGTGTGTGTGTGTATATATATATATATATATATATCAAAACCACATGTGAGTATATAGGTATTGCTTACTTAACAAAAATGAGTAGGTTCAAAGTTGCTTTGATATAAAAATTTTTTAAAGATTTTATTTATTTTTAGAGAAAGGGGAAGGAGGGAGAAAAAGAGGGAGAGAAATATCAATGTGTGCTTGCCCCCAAATGGGGACCTGGCCTGCAAACCAGGCATATGCCCTGACTGGGAATTGAACCGGTGACCGTTTGGTTCTCAGCCTGGCAATTAATACATTGAGCCACACCAGTCAGGGCTAAATTTTTAATTAAATGATAATACAGGTGGCCTACAGATATGGAAAAGAGTTTTGAGGTTGCTTTTCAACTGAATAAATTTGAGGAAACACTGACTTTATAGTTCTTTTAACTGTTCTCTGAGACTCTCTGTACAGTATTAATGTGAATAGTCTCTGTGCTTCTATATCACATTCTCCATCTAAAATGTCCACCTTGCCCCATTTCTTCTTGCTGAAATCTTCCTTAAGTGGCATTCCCTTCATACAACCTTCCCATTGAACTTTTTCTGAAGATCTTCATTCAGACACTGATATGATACTGAGTAGAATATATACTTTATTGCAGCTATTTTTCAATATATTTCTTCCCTTCTATTCTCCTTATGGTCAGGAACTTACTCATTTACATTATTATAGCTCCCTTTCCCATAGCACTTGGCTTAAACATAGGCACCCAGTAGAAAGGTGCTGTAAGGAAGGAAATCAAGGAGATGGGGTTCAAATCCAACCACCTGCCACTTAATAGCTGTGGGAGCCAGAACAAACAAAACTTGAGTCTCTGTATGAGTACTACATAACATAGTATAGGAATGTAACATGAACATTATCCCTCTTATCAGAGAATCAATATACGTTCGTACTTTTTGTTTCTACTGGCAATAAATATCCTCTGAATAAAAAATGCACCTAAAAGATTGACACAAAAATTGTATTAATTTACTTAAGCTTCACTCCTAATAGTTACATGTTTTTGCATATAACTTGGGCATTACTCAGATAAGCAATATTCAGCAAAAGTATCAATTTACTGACATGCTCATAAAGTTTATATTAGTTGGAGTTATTTGGATGCATGGAATTGAATACTAACTCCAACTAGTGTACAAAAAAGAAATCTTAATGAAGTTGGGAGAGAGAAAGAAAGAATGAATATTCATGTCTCAAGAAACTATAGAGTCCCAGGGTTAGGATTTGTTTCAGACAGAGCTGGATGTAGGGTGCACAGATAATGTCACCAGGGCTCGGTGTGTCTTTACATCTCTCCTTTCCTTCGATGTTGGCTTCATTCCCAGGCAGTCAGTCTCCAAGTGCACAGTTCATCCATAAGCAGCCCTGGGTTCACCTAGTGTTTCCAACTAGTGTCCTTACATGAGAGCCTCTCTACCAGCATGTGTATCTGTTCCCAAGGACCCTTATAGACCTTTATCGAGTTATATGTCCACTCCTGAAACAGCCATGGTGTCCACCATGTTTGGTCACGCTGATTGCCTAACCGGCTCAGGGTTTGGTGGAAGAGGAAGTGACAGCACAATTGGTTCCAGAAGAGAACGGTTATAGGACAGATATGAAATAATAGGTGCTTTGTCCAAAGAAAAAGTGAGGTAGAATGAACATGAACATTTAAAACTGGTGTAACAGATATGCTCAGTGCTTCACTCACATTCTTTCAGCATCCTACAGCAAGTACCTTTACTTCCATTTGGGGCATTCTTTTGGTCTTAGCCAAAATACAGGGCAGCGAGGGACAGTTAATAGCCCTGGACGCATCCCTTGATCAATGATGAGGGATACATTCCTCAGTTCCCTCTCCTCTGCTGGGATATCTTGGAGATATGTTTTAAAGTATCTCCTGGAATTCTCTGATTGGACCGGATACCAGTTGCCTTAGTAGCACCTACCTGATAGTACACTATTTATTGGCTTATTTTCCTTCCCTGGCTCACTTCTCCATTTCCCTTTCTCCAAGGATAACCTCTCACATTAATTACTTATGCTTACCTCCTGATCTTGATGTCTGCTTCTGGGGGAATCCACCCCCTAACCCCTCCCCCAACCAAAAGAGAAAAGACCCTAGTAGGAAATCTCTATTCAATTCCAAAGTTTTCTGCATAAGATTTACTCATTGCAATTAATTGAATGAAGATTGAATAGTACATTGGGATGGTTATTATATTTGTCTGTGATATGTGAAAATAGGAAAAAAAAAAAACCTTCTTAGATGAGTGAACAATAAAATGAAGACTGGGAACCCATTAGATGGGATGCAGGTGAGGGGCAATACTGTATTGTTATAATCCTTTTTAACCTTTTCTTCCAATTAAACTTTTCTGCATTTGCTACTATTTTAAGGGTTTCTAAGAACCATGAAAGCATTTTAAACCACATTTGAAAACACTGGACTTAAATATAAGCTCAGTTTTCAAATGTGATGCAAGGGAAACCCAATTACTTTCATCATTCTAACTTGTCATTTGGCAATACAATTTACCTTTGATCCAATACATTTCTACAAATTAAATATGTGGAAATACAATGAAGATAAACTCATATCTGTGTATTCAGTAAATACAGTACAATTCTTATTGCTATCAATTATGGGATTATGAGAAATAGAGAACATTGTTTCAATTCTCAAGGGAAGTTTAGTGGCAAGAGAAGAAGCAATGAATAATGAAAGTACAGGGAATCTGACTATGTGTGTTAAGGTTAGTATAAGCAATCTTTTGGACTTTGGAAAAAAGAAAATAAAGATAGTCAAGAAGCCAAGGCAAACACAAAGATAGATAATGGCAAACACATATAATATGTTCTGGCAGACATTATATTGATTGGGTTAGCCAATAGGGCTTGATTAAAAATGACCTTTTCCAGATGTCCCTTACTCATGCAATTTGCATATTGGGGATTTTGAAATGTTGCTTTTTCATCATTTGCATCATTGAGTGCTGGGAAGTGATGGAAGAGGAGTGAGACTGACAGAAGGAATTCATGCCAAGGGTTTGAGAAAAACATATAAGATTGGTGACCTCACTTGCAGCTCCTTCTAGGTCACTTTTGTGAGTTTCTTACATTCTTATAGACCTCTTAATATTAGAATATTTCATAGTAACATCCTAAGTTATTTTTTTAATTGAATTACAGCCTTGATATTATCATTCATCCCAGTGTCTTTAAAGATCATCTATATGCTGGTGACTCCCCAATTAACATTTTAGTCGAGGACTCTCTCATGGGCTGCAGACTGAGTTTATACAACTGTTTGATCAACATGTCCACTTATATGTCCAGTAGACACCTCAAACTTAATACATGTAAGACTACACTTCTTTCCCATACAACTTACTCTACCTATAACTTTTCTCAGCTCAATTAATGGCGCAGTCCAAAACTTTGGAGTCATTCTGAATTCTTTTTTTTTCTCTCATAACCACACTTCCCATCCAGTGTAAATACCTCCAAGGTATTTAAAGACCATTTACCACCTTCATTGTCACCATCCAAGCCCAAACTGTCATTATTTTCCTGGATACTTCATTGGCCTTTTACTGGTTTGCTGTCTTTTATCCTTGTTTGACCTTGAGACCATTGCACCACTCCTCTGCTCAAACACTGCAATGGCTTGCTCATTTCCCTCAGAATAAAATCAAAGGCTCAGAGTTTTCTACAAGGTTCCATGTGATTTGGCCACTTGTCACTTCTCTGACCCCTCCCCTACTGCTCTTCCTTTGATTAGTCTCCAGAGCATGTCCTCCTTGCCATTCCTGGAGCCTGCGCAGCCCTGTCCTGCTTTAGGACCTTTGGTGCTGTTGTTCATGAGTTCTCTCTTTCATGCTCTTACTCCAAATTTTTGTTTGACTCAAGTGTCTCACCTCCTTCAGCT
Source organism: Furipterus horrens (assembly GCF_987537825.1). Taxonomy (NCBI): domain Eukaryota; kingdom Metazoa; phylum Chordata; class Mammalia; order Chiroptera; family Furipteridae; genus Furipterus; species Furipterus horrens. The sequence continues at coordinate 144,319,586 of NW_028327171.1, read as the reverse complement.
CTTTGTCCAAATAGCTCATCCTCAGTGAAGTTCTGACCATGGATTAAACCACAGCAATCTGCACAACCCCCACCAAACAGCATTTCAATTCCTCTTTCCTATGTTTCCTTACATAAACTCTCCATTTTACTAGTTACCTACATTACACCTATATTTTCTTCCTTTGCTAGTACTTGCTAACCTCTAATGCACTGTATCATTTACTTTTTAATCACATATATTATTCATTATCTATCTTTACTTGATGGGATAGAAGCTACATGCCGACAGAATTCCCTCCCCATCTTATTCCGTGATGCTTCTTGTATTAGTTCTCTATTGCTGAGTAACAAATTGCCAACAAATGTAGTGGCATAAAAAAGTGCAAATATCCTAGTTAATAGTGCTCTACAGGTCAGAAGTCTGGCATTGCTCAGCTTGATTCCCTTCCCAGGGTCTCACAAGACTGATATCAAAGTATTGGCCAGGTTGGGCTCTTATCTGGAGGCCCTAGGGATGAATCCTTTGCCAATCTTATTCTCCTTGATGGACGAATTCAGTTCCTTGCAGTTATAGCTGAGGTCTCCATGCTTCTCTTGCTGTCAGCCGGAGTCCTTGCTTTCAGCTCCCAAAGGCCCCCAAAGCCTCCCAAAATGCTTTTACACACTGCCCCTCAACTTCCAACCTACAATGGCACATTGAATCTTTCTGATACTTCAAATCTCTCTAACTTCCCCTTCTTTCCCTACTTCTTACAAGCTCACATGATTACATTGGGCCCATTTGGGTAATCTAATATAATCTCCCTATTTAAGGTCAATTGACTAGTAACCTTAAGTGCCTCAGCCAAGTCCCCTTCACCATGTATTGTAATGTATTCACAAGAGTAATAATAAGGTGTAGAGGTCATAGGGGCCCAAATTATGTCTACTCCACTTCCCAAGCAGCAAGCACTATGCCTCTTTGGTACGCAGTACAAGTAAATGATTATATGGCAGTGAACACCTGAACTAGAGGTTTTATTTGCAGAAAAGTTGGTTATTTGCTTATTACATTTGGAGTAAATTTTCTGAATTCTTCTAATTTGTGTGTACTGAAATGAAAAATATCACTTGTTTGTTCTGATCTTTGAAGAAGGAAGAATCAGGAAATACAAGAGGGAGAGGAAAGAGGAAATTCTGGAAAGCCAGCGAGGATCAAGGTTGGGCCAGGGTAAGAGAAAGCCAGAGGCCATGTTCATAGGAACCTTGGATTTTATGTTTTACACAAACTGAAAGTAGAGATTTTCCACCTTTGTTAATATTGTCAGTCCCAAGACTCTCACTCTTGTGTGCCAGATGTGTTTTCCAGGCTCTTAGAGCTGTAATTGTTTAACAAACCAGACACCCTTAGAGGTTTTCTGTTACCTACAGACACATATTCTGCCTGTAATAGAAGTTCTGGTAGATGCAGCCAGTCCACAAGCATGGCCAGGGCATAGGAGGCTTGGTATGAAATTTATAGCTTTTTCTCCTCTTTGGCAATAATATATTATTAATTTGTCTTTATTATATTAAAACAAGATATTTGAACTTAAATATGAGAAATTACTTCATTTCCTACATGAATGCTTAAACTCCATAGGGAAATTGATTTGGTAATTATGATAATGTTTGAATATCAGAAAACTTTAGATTAATTGAAAAGGATAAATCAGTCATTTTTCAGTCTTGAGCCTGACTTCACTCAATCACAAATATGCTGCCAATTTAGAACTTCTCTCCTCTTTTCCAGGGTCAACTCTGAGTTCACAAAGTACAGAGGCCCAGCTGGCCAATCTTCTCCTTTAGTATTCACATTTGGCTCTTTCAACTGGCTGACTAGGAGAATCCTTCTCCTGACCAAGATAACAGCTTTGGATGCCCTCCAGAAGTATCATTCTGCATGGTCCTTTTATTTCTGATGAAATTATGCTAGAAAAAAGAAATGCCATAAAAATTTATTAATTAAAAAAGAATCAGAAATTTGCCCTCTAATTTTGTCATTTCTTAGGCTAGCTCTTCTTCATCAAGTCATTCAACAAATTTGCATTGAGTATTCTCTTATATGACAGACATGAGCTATGTATCAGAGAGGCAGGTTTTGTTATAAGTTCAAATAGTTTGAATTTGTTGACTGAATTCTGGTGGAGAGTTGGCTGGACATGGGGGTGAGGAATGGTTTTGAGGAGCTAGTAGGGAAACTCTATGGCCTATAGCGGAAGTAAGCAAATTATACTGCATATGGGGACTTCCGGCCAAGATGGAGGAGTAGACAGGCATGCTGTGTCTCCCTCCACAACTAAGAAGGAATACAACTACCTCAAAACTAGAAAAAAACAGAAGTTCCAGAAAATCAAACTGCATGAAATTCCAGCAAACAAATATATAAAGAAGAAATACTCATACAGACAGGTAGGAGGGGCAGAGCCAGGACAGAGAGAATTCAGTGTGGTGGCAGCAGCAGCGGCAGGCCAGCAGGAAGCACAGTCACATGTCTTAAAAAGTCAGGAGGGACACCTGGGGAGCACTCCCAGCTCCTCACCAGACCTCGCAGCTCATGGTCCCAGCACCGGGGAAAATCAAGTCTCATTGCTTCTGACTGTGCAGACCAGTGTGGGTTGGGGTGGAGGCAGAAACTGCTGGTCTATGCAGATTCCGCTTGTTTAAAGGGCCCCCACAGTCCTAGAATGTCCGCGGGCCCACCCACTCTGGAAATGATGGCCAGCTCAGCAGCTAGAGGAGCACCAGTCTGGTGTGGAAGTGGAAGAGGTGCCTGAAAAAGGGGTGAGTGCTGGGCAGGTGGCATTGTTTCCTCTCAGATCTCTCCCCCCAAACAGAGCCACATGTGGTGAAACAGGTCGCCCTGTACTGACGAATCCCTAAGGCTCCCCCCCTTATAATGTAACAGGAGCGACAGCTCTACCTGGGATGTGGAGGCAAACAAACATAGGAGCCTGTCAGAATGAGGAGGCAGCAGTATGGCCCAAAAGGGAGAATGGATCAAGGTTTCAGTGGTAGAACTAAGCAACAAGGAGATAGCCAACCTAACAGATGAAGAGATAGACAACCTAACAGACGTAGAATTCAAAACACTGATGATAAAGATGCTCACAGGCTTGACAGATATGCTTGAGGATGGCAAATGCATAAGAGAAGAAGTGAAGGCTATGCTAAGTGAAACAAAGGAAAATCCACACAAAACCAATGGTGAAGAAAAGGAAACCTGGGTTCAAATGAATGATTTGGAACATAAGAAAGAAAAAAAGCAGTCAACCAGTGCAGAATGAAGAAGTAAGAATTGAAAAAAATGAGGAAAACTTTCCAAATTTTGCGAAGGAGATGGACATACAGGTCCAGGAACCACGGAGGATCTCAGGCGAACTGGACCCAGAGGGGACCACACCAGGATGCATCATGATTGAAATGCCAAAGATGAAAGATAAAGAGAGAGTCCTGGGGGCAGCAAGAGAGAGGTGGAGAGTTACCTACAGGGGGGTGCCTATAGGACTATCAGCTGATTACTGAGGACACTTTTCAGGCAGGAAGACACTGGCAAGCAGTATTCAATGTGATGAAAGGCAACCTACAACCAAGATTATTCTATCCAGCAAAGCTATCATTTGGAATGGAAGGGCAGATGAAGTGCTTCCTAGACAAGGTGAAGCTAAAGGAGCTCATCATCACCAAGCCATTATTATATGAAATGTCAAATGGACTTACTTAAGAAAAAGAAGATCAAAACTATGAACACTAAAATGACAACAAACTCACAACTATCAATAACTGAATCTAAAAAAATAAAGACAAAATCCAACTAAGCAAACCAGAATAGGAACAGAATCAGAGGTATCAGATCATTTGGAGGGTTATCATCTGGGAGTGGGAAGGGGGAGAGATGGGGATATGGTGCAGGGATTAAGAAGCATAATCAGTTTGTACAAAATAGACAGGGGGAAGTTAAGAATAATATAGGAAAGGGTGAAGCCAAAGAACTTACATGCATGACTCATGGACATGAACTAAGGAGGGTGGGATTGCTGGAGGGAAGGGAGGTACTGGGTGGAGGGAAACAAAGGGGAAAAAAATTGGAACTATACAGCATATGGACTGTGGATTAAGATTGGTTTTGCATTTTAAACACCTGAAAAAAATATTTGTGATACATGCAAATTACATGAAATTCAATTTTCAGTGTCCATAAAAAAGATCTATTGGATTATAATAATGCCCATTCATTTCATATTATCTATGTCCATACTGGTAGAGTTGAGTAGTTGCAGCAGAGATTTGTATGTCCCATAAAAAATAAATGATTCATTTTCTTGCCCTTACAGAAAAGTTATTTTTACCCCTGGTCTGTGAAAAAGGGCTTAAGAAAGAGGTTTAAGAACTCCCTACTTACATTCTAGGAAGTAAAAGGAAATAACTACTTCAGAGCACCAGGCTACTGTAAATGACTGAGGGCTAAGGCTCAAAAGTTGTAGATGGGATTTTAGGTTTTAAGAAGGGAGGGGAGGAAAGTGACACATCTGGCAATAAAAGGCGAGGAGATGGAGCGTTTCAAGGGCTCAGTCCTGGCAATGCATAGATGTCACTTGCTCAAGTGACAAGCAGTCTGGGTTCTATGCTAAAACAGTGTTAAAAGTTATTGGAATTCTTGTAGTTACAAGTGATAGAAATCCTACTCCAATTTAAACCACACAGAAACTTACTGGCTTACATGTCAGGTTTTAGGGGCTCTAGCTCATTCTCTAAGCTCTGCTGATCTGCATGACTTGATTTTGCAAGCATGCTGTCCCCATGAGGCAGGTGAAAAATGGTGGCCAGCTCCAGAGTCCCAGCTTTCTAGTTTAGAATAGTTCCAGCAAGTGCCCTGATGTGTTTGGCATGATTTACATACTCATTCCTGAAGCACTTTCTGAGGATGAGATGAGATTAGAGAATTTTGAAGAGCAACTCTAAGTCACCACAAGGGTTTTTGAGCTTGAAAAGGGTTTGTGTTACTAGAAGAGTAGTAGACAAGGTCTGGACAAGATAACAGATGTCTGCTTCAGTGAAATAGTGGTGAAAAAGCATTGGCACAGGGTAGCAAACTAACAGCTGTGGCATTTCTGGGCAGCATCAGAAGCACTGAAAATGCAACATTATTGACATGGTTCGTCAGTAACTCAGTAGCTGGGAGGGCCAAGAAGCTGAAAATAAAATAGAAATTGTCTGCACATTGAAGGCTGCTTCTGAGATCACGTGCACACACTAAAGCTATAAAAGAGGCCTTCGACAAGGCCTGAAGTTTCAGGGAAGTCTGGTTATGAAGTTAGACTTGTGATTATTGGACCCTAGCACATAGCCCCAGGCTAACTTGGCTTAGAGAAATTCCTGTTACACGGAAATGAGCATCAAGTGGGCCCCTACAATGTGTTTGTCTGTTTCTCTTGGTCCAAAACAGAAAGACAGATGAGTATCTATAATTTAATAAAGTTTAAGTGCTATAGTAAAATTATATGATGAGATCTTAGATACATTACAGACAAGGTTGTATTTGAGGCTGGTCTTCTGAAAATGTTACCTAAAAGGTTAGTTAGGAAAAATCCCTAGACAGGTAGAATCATACATGCAAAGGGAGGTGGGCTTCAGAGAGCAAGTAGTAAGTGGCTCAGTGTAACTGGGGTGAAGAAGAAATCAATACTAACATTTACTAGAGCATATAACCTGGCCAGTCAGGTTCTTTCAAATTTTTATTTGATGTGTAACCCCTATCAGACTGGTTAGAGTGAAGTCAGAAGATGATGTTGAGTAATCAAAGGGAGTGTAGGATAATTTAGGCATTTTGTTTAGTCATATGGGTGGAGAGTGATATTTTTAATGGAAGCAGAGATTTAAAAAGTAGGTATCTGACTAGAGGGACGGTAATGAGGTCAGATTTGGGAAATTTGAGTTCATGATGACCATGATGATCAGCTGTCAGTGTTTCACTGGTGGCTGAGAGTGTGGATCTAGAACTCAGAGAATAGTTCAGAAATTTTCCATGTATTTTTCTCCTGGTTACATGGGTGCTTAATAAAACCACTGTAATTGCTCATTATGACACTTGAGAATTTCTCTAGATCTGCTCCCTTTGACTATTAATGTCCTCCATTTTTTATTTATTAGCTGTCTTGGCTAGTTATACACCTCTAATTTTGTATGGAAATTATCTGGATGATAATCATACATCCTGGATCTGGACAACAACCTTTGCATGTGGTATATTAGTTGGAATTCTTTGCTTAGGAAACTAGTCTTTTGACTGAATATTGATATTCTTCAAGTTCTGTTCCTAGAATCTTCCCAGTGGCCCCAGTCACCACAGAGATGAGAGCTGTTCTGCCTTTATTCCTTCTCTGTATTTTTGCTAGACTTCTACTTGTAAGGGAACAAAGGCTAATATTGTCTATCGAGTAGAATAATTGCAATCCCATGATGTTTCTAGTTTAATATATGGGTCATCTTCTCCTGGATCAGAACCAACAAGAAAGCTTGTTAAAAAATGCAGCCTCCTGAGTTAGAAGCTCTAGAGAGTCAGAATAGTCCAGAATTAATTTTTTCTTTTTCTTTTTTTTTTTTATAAACAACATGATGATTTTTATGTACACTCTTAAATTTTTGAACCACAGTTATAAAGCAAGAAGAAAAGAAACTCACATTGGAAACTTGACTATTTAAAAAAAAGGAAGGTTGAAAAGGTTAAGAATAATATTCCTTTACTTTATTTCTGAAAACAAATTTAGTATAAACATATTGAAAAACACTTTAAAATAATCAAAATTTATTAGTATGGAAACAAGGTCACCCACAATTCCACATATGAAAGACTATCAAAGTTAACATTTAGTGAATGAATTTTCAGTCTCTTATTTTCTAGAGGTATTTTTTTCTATTATGTTTGTTTATATATACATAGGCTCAAACTTCGTATATAGCTTAGCTTATAGTTCACTTTTCTCACTCCAACTGTTGCATGCATTTCTAAATATTATTTAAGTTCTTCAAAAATATTTAAATATATGTACAACTTTCCATATTATAGATAAGTAACATTTTATAGTGTTTTAATATTGGTCATTATTTATGTTTGTGTTTGCGTTACTTTGCTAATTGTACTAGTTCATTCTTAGAGGTGGGCTTCCTGGTTTCTCCAGCTTTGTGTTTCTGAGGATCAAACAGGACCTACCAGAGTTTAGACTACTGATGGCGTTATAAAGAGCAACTTCAACAGTGCTGTAGAGGGAGCAGAAACCAAGCTGAGAAATGAATGTAAAATAATAAAGTAGGGGCTGAGAATGTAAATTACTCTTTTAAAATTCTTCTTATTACCAAGTAAATAAAAGGAGACCATGACTGCTTAAAAGGAAACAAAAAAACGAAGAAATTGATTTTGGATGAAAAGACACCTGGATATATTTGTTGGTTGTGGATGAGTAGGTAGAGAGGGAATGATTGAAACTACAAAAAGAAGGAATTATTGAAAATCAAGTTTTCAGATGACATAAAGGGATTGAAATCTTGAGTACAGATGTAAGTGTTAGCCTTGAAAAGGAACAGAGACAAGACTTAACTGGAGAGAGAAGAGGCAAATACACAGATGAATGCTATGGGGGTGAATGGGAGACTTTGATGCAGTTCACACATAACACTATATCCTTGTGCAGGAATCCAGACCTTCAGCCAAGATTGATGAGAGGGAAAATGCAGAAGGGAGCTTGGGAGGGGGGTGGGGTGGTGGTGGTGGTAATAGGGCCTACAGTATGGTAATGGGAAACTGAAGATCAAGTAAAAGGAAAAAGAGCTACTGAAGATGAGAATCATATAACTGGAGGAAGTCCCAAAAGGATGACCTTGTAATTTTCTTCTGTAATATCAGGCAGGCAAAGGGGAGAGCAAAAAACAGATTATAGTGATCTAGGGTTAACCAGACAGATGTACTAAGACAGGCGAGACTATTTGCTTTAATCTACCTGGAGTATTTTAGTGGCAGAATCCAATCTAATACCCCATTCTTCTTTTTGTACAGTTCTTTTACAGTCAGTTTTGTTATTCAATTATCCACCCACCCACCCACAGTTAGCTGAGCACTGATTCTCAACATAGTTGTGAAACATATGCGATTTGTTTATTCTATATTTCTATCTCCTCTCCTGTTCCCTCTACCCAACCCCCGCAACACACGTGCATTTACAACTGAGGATGTGTACATGGCCTATGATCTCAGCATGCCCAATGATGTAGGCATTTCTCACTTTCTCCTCATGTTTTATGACACTTTCACTGAAACAAAGCTATTTGTAAAGTATCATTGGATTGAGAGGCTAGCTACTCTGAAAGCAAAGGTGAGGGCATAGGAAGAGTTCAGAGAGTCAGGTGGCTTAAGAAACAGCATGAGACCAGAAACTATGGAAGGACAAGATCAAGAAGAAATTCTTCATGGATTATAGGAGCAGTGATGTCTTAAATTGAGCACTTTATTCTTCTGTGCTCTAGTAATGATTAATTGAACCATCAAGAAAAGTTAGACACACACACAAAAAAGAATGAATAGAGAAAAAGAGGAAGAATTAAGGCTGCTTCATTTACTGATGGGTTGTTTTAAGAGCAAATTAGATTCTGTCTCAGTTTCCACCTTTGTGAAATATTTACCTTGCAAGATTGTTGTAGTCCCCTCAACAAATGTTATTCTATGTTGTCCTCAGGGGCTTGGTATATGATGGATTAACTATGACCTCCCCACCACCTTTCCCCCCCAAACCTGAAGTAGTACACAGGTAATGGCACATATATTATGGTAATAATTATTTAGAGCAATTTTCCAGACAGGAAATATTTTAAATTATTTTAGGGATCTTGAATGCCTGCATTTGGAAGATCTCTCTCACCATGAGACATTTTTATTTGTATATCCTGTGCCCTGGCCTGTCAGGGCATAGCTAACTGGAGAGAAAGAAGGCAGTACTGCAGAGACCAAGACCTGGAATGTGACCTAGCTAATGCAGTGAAGCAGGTAATGGGATAAACCCACCTTGAGGTACTGAAAAAAAGTGCAGTCAGAAGCTAGAACAATATTTGGGTAACCAACATAAACAGCCCAAGTCACAGAGGTCCAACAGAAAGTGAAATACTACCTTGACAAGTGAATGGAGCATATTAATGCTTGGTAGCAGAAATCTTAGGTCAATATTCAGCATTTAATCAGATGACTCAATTGCTGTTTTCAAGGATGTTCATCAGCAGAAACAAACTTTTTGGCCAAAGTGGCTAATAAGCAAGAAAAAATACCCCGAATTCCTAGAGTATATGAAATGCAAATCACATATAGTCAGGATGAGAAATCAGATTAAAAGAATGGGATTTGGGTGAGGAGATACATCATAATACATACTGGAGCTGATTCAGTAACAAGTAACAAGTATGACAAGATGTTGAGTGCTGTGTTGGAGCCTATTCTCCTCCTCACATCTCCATCATCCCACATATGTATATACAAACCTACAGTCAGTAATGGCCTCAGCACATGGAAGCTCTACAAGTAGAAGCCAGGTATCCTTTGGAGAGATGAAAGAAGGCTCCAGAACTTGATAGCCAGGATGAACCTAAGATGCTACTTATACCCTTCACATGTGCCACTGGAAAGGTAGACTTGGGGAAGATCCATTAACAATATTAAATCTGTAGCTGGCTGCTCTATGCAATCAACAGACATTTCTTCTGTCACCTGACCCTTGACTTTATAGCATGATATGAAATGTCCTTCACAGCTCAACCTTTCCAGTTCCATCTCCTGTCTCGTCTCTCCTTGCTGTCTGAGAAACACCTACTCATCCTTTAAAACCCAGGTGAAATGTTTGCTTCTCTGTGGAACTAACCCAAGTCCCCTAGGCAACATGAATCACTCCTCCTCTGTGCTCTTCAAAAGAGTGCATGGTGTCCTTTATAATCCATCACCTTATATCATCTTCATCTCTTTACACCTCCATTTCTCCCACTGGATCATGGGCTCCTCCAGGGCAAAGATGGCCTTATTCACTCTTGTTTCCTAGCACCTTATTTTGTTCTTGCCACAATCTCAAGTGGTTGCCCAATGAGGATGTTAAGATAACTTGCCCAAGGACATTCAGCTATTTTGAAACAGGCTGGGATTAGAAACCAGGTCACTTGATTTCTAATTCACTGTCTTTTCAACTTCGCATCTAAGGATTACAGTGATCTTTTAAATTTCCTAGCACTTTTAGTAACATCTGAACACTTATTCATTTGTTCCATGCTTATACTGTTCATCTGAACTGAGGCAGTTAATGAATTGTTCAGTCTCAAAGGCAGTCATTGAAAGAGCTTTATTTGTGCTTATGATTTACTTCCTGACCACCCTGTCATATTGGACACATTAGCTATTTGATATGGTTATTGAAGCTACAGGAAGAAAACAGTTGGAATACGCTGGTCACTACTTGAATTGTTATTTATTTCTCCTGCAGATTTAGAAAAAAGTTAGAACTCGCTCTAGAGGGATTCTACTAATAGAGGTGATTTATCACTGTCCTCTCTTTCACATATATGTCTTGGGAGTTATAAGTAGGAAGCTGGAAGCAAGAGACGACCTGGGGCACTGTGAATTCTGTTTCTCAATCAGAGTCTTTGTCTAATTGGCATAGCTATTTGCTTTACATGTATAAGAAAGCTTTTTTATATAATATAGTTTCAAGAAAGGTACTTTGTGTTAACATTCATTTCCCTAAAGGAACTTTTTATTGGAAATCTGCGATGAAACACTATTTTTAAGGAACACACCCAGTGTGGATAGGTCACATTTCATTCTTGTTTACAAGGACTAGGTTCTGCATAAGACTACATGACACCATGTGGACATTTAAAAGGCAACATTTGTTTCATAAGTTACTCCTTAGTGTACTAAATAAGAGCCCCAGTGACTTCAAAGATTAGTCTTTCTCAATTACAATGTAAGTGGGATACTCTATTAGTCCCCAGGGAAAAGTTTTCTTCAGGGAACACTTTTTTTTTTTTTTATAACAACAAAATATGTTCTTTTAAAATTATCTTGATTGCAGATATTCATATGGTTCAGAAAATTGCTAGGATAAAATATTTCCAGCCCATTGTCCTGATGTACTAATGGGGGGAAAAAGCCATGTCTAATTATGTACAGGTGTAGAAATAAATATGAGACTCAGGAATTTAAGATTTTTGTGCACTTTTCATAATGAGAATAGGGAATATAATTTCTCAATAGGACACAAGGAGTAAGGTTCTGTGAGCCTGAAATTATATAGAATAGCCCTGGAGTTTATGAGCAGGTATGACTATGTTCTTAGTCCCAGGACTCACTGAAATAGGCTTAGGTATTACTAGGCTTGCTTAGAAAAAAAATTAAAACTCAAGTACATCCTAAGAAAGAACATTTTTCTTTTCCCTACATGATAATATGTTTCTACATTAGTTTCAAAAACAAATAAGCAAGGCACAGACAGATGTATTTTTTTCTTTTACAAAAAGAAAACCTCACTTGGTTGAACTTCATAATCTTTTGAAAATTATATATATATTTGGAGAAGAGAAAATTGTGTTAGTTTTTTTTTTTTACCAAACAAGACCTATTGGCACATTGTTTTTTTTAGTTACCACAAATTATTCATTTGAATCAACTCGTTTTTACTTTATTTGCTGTGGTAAAGGAAAATGTGTTTGAATTGCTTCAAGATTGTTCAACTGTTTATTACTTATAAGAAAGGTGGGCAAGTTGCAAAAATGGTTGCAGTGATTCTCCTCACGCTTCTATTTAAGCCCTTGCAAAGTGACTTTGCAGCCCTTCTGCTGAAGAGATGGAATCTCTTCTTCTACCCTTTGATCTTGTAATGGCTTTATAGCTTGCTTTGGCTAATATAGTTTGCACAAAAGGTGATGTGCCAGTTCTGTTCTTAGGTCTCAAGAAGCTTTGTATGCTTCTGTTCTTTCTCCTGGGCTTATGCATCCATAATAAGAAACAGTCCAAGCCTGTCTTCTTTCTCTAGGACAAAAGACCAAGTGGAAAAAAATCATCTCAACCAAGGCCTTCTAGACTGGCCAGCTTCTAGACAAATTGCAACTGATCACATGATGGAGCTCAGCTCAAATAAGCCAATTCAGAAGCATCCTGGCAACTCACAGACTCCAGAGCAAACTGCACGCTGGGTGTCACTGAAATTTGTATTTGCTTGCTATATCACACTGTTGTGGCAACAATGAATGATAAACTTGGTAAATATTTAGTTATGTTGACACTTTCAATCATAATGCCAAAGCCCCTCCTTTAAAAATGTATGTAGATAAATAAAATGTTACATTAAAACAAAAAAGTTTGTCAAGTTTCATTCTACCAGCAGAGGGTAAGAGGGTATGCTATGCCCAGCATATTGTAAGTAGTTGTTGGGACTTACCAACTCATGGACTTACAGACAGTTTCTCACAGCCTAACCTGCTCATCTGCAGATGAACTTCTGCAGAAAGGCGGTTCTTCTTAAGTGAGCCAAGATTTTTTTTTCATAGTTGAAATGTAAGTTCAAATTAATTTATAAATCAACTAATATTTTTTTCTTATAAGAGAGTTGGCTCTGAATGTTCAGTTTCTTATTTGTTTGTTTTCTGAAAAGAAAAAATTTTTCTGCTACTCATGTTTTCCTCTTTAAGAAATATTTTATCTACCTATCTCTTGAATGATGATAAAACTTTGCTCTAAGGAACTAATCCTTTGGAAAGAGGTATTTTAGACATCTGACAACCCATAAGGTTCCCTCTAGTGCAAAGCTAGACAAGCAACTAACTCACTTTTACAGGAGAGTTCAATTTCTAAAGGAGACTAGACTTGTGGAACAATCTGGAAGACAATTGATGAAACTAACAAGAGACCATGGTTTAGCTGGACAAAGAAGAGACCAAGAGGGTGCAGAGGACTATCTCAGACCCAGTAGACTCTCGGAAGATATGGGTTTATAATGAGGACATGCTTCTCTTCAGTTCTCTCACTAATATTGAAGAGAACCTTAGAAATCTTAATTTGATAATTTTATCTTTGATTAAAAAATGATTTCAAAATCCCAGCTCCACTCTTGCTAGACCCATGACTTCTGTGATGCAGTTTTCTCACTTATAAAATGGGGATAATAATATCTGGGTAATAGCATTGGTAGAAGGACTAAGTGACTGAATATTTTTAAAACTCTTAGAACACTGCCTGATATGTGGTAAATGTTTGTTAAAAACTAGAAGCTGAGGACTTCCTGTTCCTAGTCTGACATGTAAGAAGCTGAAAGTCACCACTTTATCCTCAGAAGTAAAATGCTGAACAAATTGACAAATCAACAACTTTTTTTAGATTCATCAGAAAAGCAAGGCTACAGGGCAAACCACTGTCCCACAAAGCCGGAGTCACAGACAGGTGGATACAGAGAATCACAGCTTACTAGCACAGAAAGCCACCAGCATACAGCTTCCATGGGAACCAGTGCCAGAGTAAGAAAATCTGAACTGTAATTGATGAACTGCTGGAGGCTTGGAATGGACTCGTCAGAGAGCAAGGAGCTCCCGGGGAATTCAGTCATCAGGGGCTGAATTCACATTTCTCAATTTTTACCTCCAGGAGCTCCACTGGGTTTTCACAGTAAAGACCAGAGAAAACTCAAAACTCCCCCTCGTACTTCCTGGGGATATGAGGGAAAAGGAAATTTTGAAATATGCTGGAGCACTCCGTTATTTTAATAAGGTCTGTGATCAGGAGAAACTAGCTCACCAGGGCCCAATGTGCTGGATTTTATCAGAGCCTAACTGACCTTGAGGAAGAGAAATGCTCAAGTCCAGCCTACTTTGGCCCTACATATGGAAAAGGGAAAACACCCAACTCCAGCTCACACTAGCTGCCACAACACCTGGCCTGAGGGCAGAGGGGCTGGGAGGGACTAAGAAGTACATAATGAAGGTCACAGGACTCAGACACAAGGTAACCTAAAGACTGAGGATTACTTATAGGACTACAGAATGCTTGCCCTCCCTAAACACCTCACCACCACATTACTAATGATCTATTTACTGTAGCTCCTGCTACCCAGTGCATTGTATCGGTTATTAAGGACACTTTGCAAAACAAACCAAAAGGCAAAAAACACAGTTTGAAGAGGCAGAGCAAGCATTAGGACCAGTCTCAGATATAGCAGGGATACTGGAATTACCAGACTGGGAATTTTTTAAAAAGATGCTAGAAGTATGACCAAGCTGAGAACATCAATTATATTGTGGTTCCCTTGGGAAGATGGGACCCACTGGTACAGCTGACATAAGGAACATAATCAAATAACTTATCAACACAGGCACGCAAGTATTGGAAAAATCAAATTTATGGACTCCAAAATAAAGGAGTTATCAGGAAGGTACGGGGTTGTATCAGTAAGCAATTCCCAGAAAAGCTCCGCTCTGGTGTGAGTTGGCTGGACAAAGAAGAGACCAGAAAGTAAATGTCGAAGACTGAAAAAGAGTTTGTCAATCTTTTTCACTTACAGAAGCAACTTAAATCCCTAGAATTACTTGTAATAAACTAAAGAAACAATTTACACTTTATATCTTAGCCTCTGGAAGGAGTTTATACAGCTCTCAAAGTTACATAATTTAGGCCCGGGGAAAACTTACACATTGAGAGGATCTGGCCTGTTATTTAAGATGATTCTGGGAACATCACTTTCTGAGACAGAAGAATACTAAGAACTCAACTGTGCGAAAGTGAAAATTAACTTACAGGCAACACTGCAATTGTCAAGTACTTTGCTTCTTTTAATATGTATCTTTTTTATTCTTCTCTGAAAAAGATGAATTTGGTACACGGTAATTAGCTGCTCTGCTTTGCTTCCTCTTTGTAACCTGATGGGCCCTACCTTATGAAACAATTGGTGTTCTGCACTCTAGACATTTCTTGACAAATGGTGAAGGCATGTGCTCACCCAGATGGATGGGAACACCACTCACTGAGACAGGAAGCCATCTCAGAGGGCAGGTTTGCTGTGGATGTGCCGTTCTCCCAGCCAAGGTGCCAGGGAGCTTTGTTCTTCCTCTTGCAAATTTTTTGGGAAGGTGGCTCCAGCAGTTCAAGAAAAGAGATGCCACAATTCTGACAAGTTAATTAAGCTTGCACTTCTGAGTATTATATGTATAGCAAAGAAGAAAAACCTTAATTTTCTTTGTACTGTCTGACAAAAAAGAAACACAAGATAAATGCAGGCAGTTCTTTCAACATTGTCTTCCTCTGAGGAACAGAGGTTTTAGAAGTCTAGATCAGAACAAATAAAAAGTCTCAGCATCTTTTCTCTTTCTGTAATTTGCATATGTATGTGCATATATCAATAGATATCAGAATGCTGTTCACCAAAATGTGAGAGCCGAAGAACCCATACTTGGGTTCCTCCCTACTGTGCTTCCTCCCCTTTTTCTCGATTTCAGCAGTGTGGAATAGGAAGCCTGCACTGTGGGAGGCAGAATTTTGGTCTCCCTGCTCTTTACCCCCAGGTGTTGTACCTGTAGTCATGTCACATGGCAAAAGGAAGTTTGTAAATGTATTAAGTTTACTAATTAGCTGACTTGAACATAAGGCTATTATCCTGGATTATCCAGGTGAATCCAACACTATCACATGAGCCCTTAGGAGCAGAAGAGAAAATCACAGAGATTCAAAGCATAAGAGGGATTTAATGTACCTCTGGAAAACCTTTAAGAGGAAGGGGCCACCTAGCAAGGAAATGGGAACCTCAGTCCTACATTTGCACGGAACGGAATTCTACAACAAACCAATGAGGCTGAAATAAGATCCTCATCTCCAGATGAAAACCACAACTCTGGCTGAAGCTTGAATTTATGCTTATGAGATCTTAAACAGGGAGTAGAGCTGTGCTGAGCCAGAATTCTGACCTATAGAAACTATGCTATGATCTAAAATTGGGTGTTGTTTTAAGCTGCTGTGATTGTGCTGATTTAAGGCAACAATAAAAACTAATATGTCTAGATTTTAACCAATTTATTGTCTTACATTTAAAGTGGCAATGTTAGAATTTATCTATTTTTAGATATTATGTATTACATTTTTGATAAATGTATTGAGTATATAAATGTATATATCCATATGCACATGGAGGCAAATCAGTTTCTAAAGAAGTTTTTTCCCCTCAAAAATGCCTCTTCAAGTAGGCCTTCAAGTGAGTTCTGAGCTATTTCTGAATTAAAGTAGTTCTCTTGACTCAAGGAACTAACTAAATTCAAGTTCTCATTAAATGGGATTTTGGCTAGACACCTGGGATCAAGGACCAGGCAACTAGGAAGGAGCTATACAAGGTCCCTGGTTTGCTGACTGTCACTGTCTCTCCTGCTTCCTGGTACAGAGTCTATGTGCACACCTTGCCCTCACTGTTAGTCATGCAGTTTGGGTAGGACTGAGCCCACCCTACTACCAGACATGGATCCTGACTGCATTAGGCTAATCTGAGCACGTCATCCTTATGACCATGGGAAATTATTTAAGAATGCGCACATAACACAGACCTGAGTCAATCAGTGCACTGCATTTTATTGCTCTGCTCCAAAGACATTGGTTTGTCTAAGTTGGTCCAATCAGAATGAACCCGAGGAATTTTGCTGAGAAGTCTGGGACATAGACTGCTCCCTTCCTTGACAGATGCAGACAGGGAAGAACTCAGCCCCAGCTGTTGCTTGCAGCCATCTTGGGATCATAAAGTGAGAACCTACTTGAGATTAGAGCCACAACATCAAAGATATGGAGGAGAGGCAACACAAATATAGAAATAGCCTCCGGAGCACTGTTTGGCCCCTGAATGATGTCTATAAGCCAGAAAATATCCTTTCCTTTCCTAGCTCTTTCTTTCTCTTTCTTTCTTTCTTTTTCTTTCTTTCTTTCTTTCTTTCTTTCTTTCTTTCTTTCTTTCTTTCTTTCTTTCTTTCTTTCTTTCTATCTTTTCTTTTTTAATAGAGCTCATCTTAGTTGGGTTTTTCGTTTCTTGCAATTGAAACATCCCTAAATTGCAGAAGGTGAAGGGAAAGACAAGAGTAGAAAAGATAAATGTCATAATGCCCAGGGCTAGCGAGGTCTACACTTAGCCTTCACCACCTTGCCTCTCCCAGGTCTGAGTCCAGGCTGTAATTTCCTGAGTGTCACTCTCCCAGAGTAAATAGTGCTGCAGAACAGTGAGTGTCTCACATGTTTCCTCTGCTCACACTTTTTAGTATATGCATTCTTCTTCCTTTAATTATGATTTTTGTTTCTTAGTAATATACTTTTCTCTTTCATGATGATTCTCATGTGACTATTCTGAAAAGGTCAATGAGAGATGAAGGTGAATCATTGCAGGGAATAAACTGCTGGGCAGAGTTCTCAGTTAGGGGCGGTGCTCCTATGTGTATTTTTTTATGTTCAGGGCATTTAATTCATCTTCTGTCCTTGCATTTGTCCTGCAAATGATATATTTCTTCCTTCACATTCTGAGCAGATTTTTCAAAATCAGTGAATGAAAAATCTCAAGTATACTGGTGCCAGCTGGAAATAAAAACAAAAGATATCCTGGCCTCTTTTTGCACATCCACCTTGCAGTTTGCCCTGAAGTCATCCAGTGAGGTGAATTGAGAAATCTGTGTCACTCATACACATATTTAAACAGAACTGCCAAAAGCTTGTCTGGGCAAATTTTCTTACTAGGTAAAATCTATTTGTGACAAAACCCTGTTCATTTATTGTCAACAGTACTTTGTGAATGTATACATATGAACTCTACACACCCCACAGTGAAAATCCTTAATCATAGAATAAATCCATTTCTTTTAGATTACAAACTGTAAGGAATAAGATGTGGCTTAACTTTATATTAAGAGGAAATTATAAATAAAAATACATAAGCCTCATAGTAGATTTATATATTGTCATAATTTTCTACTTCAAGACCCTTCTTTAAGTTTTAATGGCTGCCTAAAATTTCTTTAATATGGATAGAAAATTTTATTTTACAATAATTAGTAAAAGACAATGTGTAAGTAAAGATTTATTTGCACTAAGGTTTAATAGCAGTTAAAGCTTTCTTTCCTATGAAGCAGGTTTAATAACAATACAATAAAAGAGACCCACAGGAAGAAATATAAAAGTATGGAAAAAGGAACTTTTTAATAAGTTGGGGGTGAATTTCAATTTTTATAAAAAAATCATGTTTTTTTTATACTTTAGCCTATGACAGCAAATTGACTGTGACTTTTTTTCCAACTGAAACCATTTGTCCCTATTTTGTGGCAATTGCTATATTCTCTCCTAGATGTTACCTAATGGAAGGTTAAAACTGACAGGTAAAAGTCAACTTTTCCTTAGAACCTGTTTACATTTTGGAGTTGAAAACCATTCTTTATACTATTAACTTTAATATATTTTAACATCTTCTAGCCAGTATGCTCAAATATCATGTTATATATTGATATTGGCCAATTACATCTCTAAACAGTCTCTTAACCAGGCTTCTTTGGATCAGCTTTTCTCAACATACGTACTATGTTAATGTACATCATGAATCTCTAAGAGGGATATAGTGTAACCAGAGATTTCTGAACTAGTGGAATATTTCTTCTTTCTTCCAGAACACCCATATATATCAAATGACACAGGTGTTTCTCAGAAAACAAAGGTTTTCTTAAGTCATAAGAGGAACACTGTGCTGTTGGGGTTAATTCCAGGGACACGTTTCAGCCCTCAGGTAGGCCAATTAACTTTGCTCTTCCCTAGAAACTTCACCTTTGTCTCACTCCTTCCCACCAGGGTCACAAGTGTCATCAGAAGTAAGTGATGGTGTCATCGCCATCAGGCCAAACTTACATCTAGTATTGGATAAGACAATCTATAACATAAATCAAATTCAAACTGAGTTAATAATAGAGTCTCACATCCACATGACTTTCACTATTCAAGAGAAAGCTTAGTTTTTCTCCCAAATTTCTCCCTTCACAATTGTTTTCTCTACTCAGAATTTAATAAGAAGCAGAATCTGCAGAGGAATCTAGAATGGAATATGTAGTGTGATATCTGATTTTGCTGATCCAACCTAAAAAATAAAAAAACAACCCTTCTTTTCAGATTTGAATAAACAATAATAATGAAATGACTAAAAGTGAAAGTTAGAGCACTTGATTCCAATAACCAGATAATCATTTTATTTCAAACTTTTCCTTTCTTTTTTTATTGTGTTGGTATCCCTGTCTGTTTGCTTCTTGCCCATTTCTTTAAAAGTTAGGTTCTGGATTGATATTAGTTCTATTGTCATGTCATCAAGTTCACAACTTTTGTTATTTAGACGTGAACATGTTATCCAGATTTAAAAAGTATGTATGGTCAAAAGTATGTAATCACAATGATTAAGTATTTATAAAATAAAAAACTAAAAAGTCAAAGAATTTATGAAAGATGAACCCAGATTATTCATTCTATGGAAGAGAAATGGGTTCCCAGAAAACTTAGAATTTAAAATGCATATCTATGTGTGTTTTATGGAACTGAAGGAATAAAAATGAACCCCCAACCCCTCAAAATCAGCTTTAAGAAGCCAATTGCTTCCTGAAAAGAAAAATAAGACACCATACTGTTTGCCTGTTCTTACAGATACATATGTAATCAAAAGTAGAATCAATAAAAAGTAGCTTTAGTGAGATTAGTTTTGACTCAGTATTAAAAGAAAAAGGACTGAATTTAGATCTGATGTACTGTTCAGCACTCAGGAAGAATGCCATAATATTCTTCTAATCCTACTTGTATTTTTTAATGTTTAATTTTTAGTTCTTTCAAATTGGTCAGCTGTGCTAATGAGCTAAATAAAATCTGCCATTATTATCATCATATGTGTCCAAATATACACAGGTTTTCACTAATAAAGACCTCAGAGAGTTCACACCCTCTTTTTTTCCAGTTTTAAGTGAGACACCTCAGTTATGCTTGTAATCCTCTTAATTCTAATTGTTCCGCATCCAAGACATCCTCTGAAACTATGACTCATTGTTCCCTGTGTTATTTTTCCAAGGTGTGTAGATTTTACCCTGAGTCCTTAATTACCTTAGAGCCATTTTATTTCAATTGAAATGGGGTTGTATAATATATAAATAATAACTGCAAACTCTTCATCACTGATAAGCTATATCAAGGACCTAGAATTAAATGTAGCCCCTCCCCAACCCCACCATTGTTACTTTATAATTTCCTGTGCCTACTTCTCCATGGAGAGATGGTTGAAGCGGTTAAGTTTTTACCACTATCACCATAGCTCAAAAATAAGTTGACACTGTGATTTTCCAAGATGGGCTTGACTTTAAAACATCAATATTTAGTCTAATGCATAGAAGAGGATAGTGGAAATGAGCCACATGAGGAAGAGGTTGGGCTAATTATAGAGCATTAGACAACAAGGAAAATTTGAAAATATTGTGTACTTTTACTATGTGCTCACAGATTTTGGTTCAAGAATCCTGAGCTCTCTGATGTGGTAGAAAATTTTTCTTTTCCTTTTCTGATATTTTCTTTCTTTTTTTTTTTTTTTTTTTTTTTTTTTTTTTTTTTGGTGAAACAGTGGGCTTGCATTTTGGCCAGTGAATGAAGTCTTGTAGGACTTCTCTATGTCAGCCCATGCCATATCAACAGACTTTCTTAATGGTTTGGGCTCAAATTCTTTCTCCATATATGGACCAAAATCAAGTGCAGGGCTCTGTTGAGTTCCTTTAGTTTCCAAAGAAATTAATATGGGACACCTTACCCTAGTATTTAAAAAATCAATGCCAAAAGTTTTTCAGTACCCCCAAGAAATCTGGAAAATCTCAAATGAGGATGTATAACAGAATGATTGGTAGTTGAAATATAGTAATTTAGGTATGACTAAGTTCAAGTTTATCCAAAGTACTGAAGTCTATTTTCTGTTCTAAGTTATATAAAGGAAAAAGCCAGTGTTAGTGGGAGTGGAGAGACTGAAAGGGCAATTGGATAAAAATAACTATAAATGGACTGACAGCAAACTCGGTTAATGAACTATATTCAACTGTGAAGTTTTAGAAATTTTGGTTAATGTCTTGTGTTATTTAGCTTTTACCCTTGTTCCCTGTTGCATAAAAATGTCTTTTTTTCTCCCCCATATCTTTTGCAATATTGGATATAACTATTTTTCTCAAGTATGATAAGAAGTAGGGCTATAAATTAGGGAAAAACAGGCCTCAATTCCAAAGGAAATGGTTTTATTCCTGTTAGTGTATTTAGGAAGAAATATTTCATGAGTTACAAGATAACTCTTCCCTGAAAATACTATAAATTAAATTCCTGTTACAAAGGTGTGGTGGAACTGAAATTGCTGGTATTTACACATAGGTAATCATACACAGAACTCTCCAATGAGCCTCTGTGTTGGAGACCTTAAGAATCTTCTGTGCCATCTAATGGAAACAAAGAAAACTGCAGTTTGCTTTGGAGGATAATACTCAAGTTTCTTCACACACATCAATGCAGAAGAGATGAAAGTTATAGAATATTAGTAGATCAAATACAAGCCTCTAAATTAAGGGAATTGGCCATTAATTTTATAGCACAAACAATTCAAACATCCCAGGATATTATGATTTCAACATGCAAGTGAATAAAAATACAATGCATCCATTCACAGCAGCAAACAGTGGCATTAAGTCACATGATTTGCCAAATCAAGATCCAGAATATTCCTGGTTTTATTTTTTTTAACTAAGTATTTATTTGCAGGTTAGTGCTATATTTCTTTTTCACACCTATGCTACAGGTACAATATAACAATTTTTAAGGTGTTTAGCACTTTTAAAAACCATGAATTTTATGTCGATACTGCACATAGAATTATAAACTCAAATGCAAACAGAGATACGTAGGTAAGTGAAATGAAAAGTGAAGAGGGCATGGTGCAGTTAAGTGCGAGAGGGAGGGCTTGGCAAAATGGATACCACACTGAAGGGAGTGAGTGCTGTTTATACAATAAGGGATTGTTTTTTAGTGAAACTGTCTACTGAAAGTCAGAAATCTGTACTCTTATGCCTACTTTCTTATTTTTAAAATACTTGTTTACACCCCAAATGCAACTGTGGGGCAGAGATGACCTAGACCCAAGACCCACCATTTGTGATTACTGTTTTATCATAATCTAAGGCAACACAATGAGAACATAGTCATAAATCCCACAGTTACTGGATCATTTCAGATATAAATCTTGTGAGAAATAAGTGCTCTTATATTTTAATTATTATGCATAGATTCATTTTAACTCTACATGGTAATAGGGAATATCAAATCGCAAATATTACACAATCTTTCTATTATTCCGGGTCAAGTAATTCCAAGTCTGAAATGCACTGAATCCATAGCCAGACTGCCGCCTGTCCAGTCCTGGGATAAAAGGCAGCTGTCCAATTTCGTCAAACCATGGTTTCTATTACTCCCAGCTCTTAGAGACAAGCACACACACAAATGAATATAAAGTGGACTTCAGCATTTGAAAGGTGTTTCCGTGTGATTATCAATACACTTTTATATTTCTTGGGGCAAATAAATAGAAGGGTGTGACTAGCAGTTGATTAAAATTCAAACAAACACAAAAAATATATAAAGAATGAGGAAGATAAAAGGGGAGTTGAACCAGACAAAAATGTATCTTTCTTCCTAAAATGTTTTAAATATGAATTCTTTTCAATCTTTTCCCTCTGCATTTTAGACTCTGTTGCTCATTACCTTACTACTTGGAAATATTTCTGTAGATGTAGTTCCTCTAAGTGAGATGTGTGTTTCCCTTTGTCATAGACTCACAGAGCCTGTAGGGACTCCTTTCACTAGCCCTGGGACAGGTGACTGTCTAATCCACACACTTTCTAACAGTACCTAGACAGAAGATTAGTATTCACCTGCCTCTTTATCAGCCAGTTGTTATACCATGGGCCTAGGTCCTGCATTCAGGAAACACTCATAATGCAATGCACATTAAGCACTTAGCACAGCACTGACTGTTTAATAGATCTTTAGTAAATGCAGGTAATTATTCCAAAACTGCCAGAAGAGCTGCTCCTTTGTACTTTATAGGGAGCAGGGAGGGATTCTACAGTGATGACAAAGCTAACAAGGTTTAGATCTACTTCCTGTGTGTTCCCTTCTGCATGACATACCTGGTGTCTTGCTGGGCTGGTGATGGAAGGTGTGCTTCATCAGGCCATTTTAGCTGGAGGGATTCATCTGATCATTACTCTTATCATTATTATAATATTTCACATTCATTTTTTGTCCACTAAATTTAAAGTTTCTTAAAGGCAAGAACTATGTCACTTTTCTTTTGCAATCTTCTGTTGTACTTTAATGTCAAGTTATACATGTATTAAGTGTTTTTTAGTGAGTAATAATAAATAAGATAACACATTTCAGGTTTATGATATTGTCTTTGGGACCTCAGATGGTCAACAAATTAATTACATATAGTATTTTATTTGTGGTATACCGATACTAATCCCTCTATATGGCAGTTAGAACTCACTGATGGCAATGTATTATAATCTTAGTAAAGTATAAAAATTGGTGAGTTAATATTTACCAAATAAAATAATTTTTTATGCTTGTGTTGATCATTCTATGAGACTTAGTATCACTTACTTGGTAGCATATTAAATTGATAACCAAGTAACCTAAAGAAAGTTACATTATTAATCTTTCCATCACTTAAATTAAAAACTTGGGAAGATTTTAAAGCCTATATTTAGAAATGAGTATCTTTAGGGTAAAAATTACTGAGGATTTTTTAATGGCCCATATATGTATGGTGCATTGTATACTCCAGCCTTTTAATTTTATCTGACTCCTTACTTTTGCTGTCTCATAGATGAGGTCCAGCACACAGATGTTTTTTGACATTATGACCCAGTAATGCTGATTCACTCTCCCCTCTATGAAATAGTTTTTGTTTTAATCTCAATTTCTGTTCCTCTGGACTCTTGGATCTGCTGTCCCTGATTTCAGGTTCTGCCTTTGGCCCTTCCCGGTACTGATGCTAAGTTCCCCAGTTTTTGAATCTGCAATATTTAGTTTTCTCCACACAAGCTTATCCAATTCTGTCTAAATGTCCCCAGTTTTTAAAGGCAAAACCTATCTTTCTCCTAAAACTTGCAGCTCTGGTAGAAGCAAGTTCCCTTTCCTGGTTTAAGAAACAGTCACACAGAACAATTTCTTTGCTCCAACCCTGTTAATAGATGGAAAACATGTTTTTATGAAGCTTGAAAAACTGTCATCTTGTTTTGTGCAAAGTACCCTAGAAGGTTCAATACTGGGAGTTGAGCACACTTTAGATTTATAAAATCCATTCATTCTAATATATCTTGAATGCCAAAATATTATGGGAAGATTGTTCCCAAGAGTGGGTGGTCTGGTTTGAAGACCTAAGTGGCAGAGGTTTCTGGGAAGAAAAAAACAAAGCAAACTGGAAAAGGCCATTTCTCTCAGCTGAATCATGGGCACTAGGGATTGGCTAAGAACATTTGAGTGGAGTGAAGCAATGCCTATGGAATGAGCTTTGGCCAGAAAAACACACTGGTGTTGGACAGAGGAAAGGAATTATCTGTGGCTTGAGCTTTGTTGGAGCAAAATCTTAATTAACCTGATTCTCTCCCTTTGGCTTTCACTGTCATTTAACTTTGCAAAGAAAGGGGTTATAATAAATGAGTCCTGAAAGCCAGGTGTTTTCCCCTCAGGGTTTGATGGCACTGTCTGCATGCAGGATAAGTATTAATTCACACTTATTCTCATAAATAACATTGTGTTTTCTTAGTTTTAAAAATAATATATGCCCATTATACAAATTGGGACCTTTTTAAAGTATAAAGAAAAAAATTACAATTCCCAAATTAGATAAAATTATTAAATTTGGGGTATTTTTCTCAGTACTTTCTCTTTGTATTTTTTAACTTAAATATGATCAGACCATCCTGCCTTTTATTGGTTAGAAATTCAATATAAATGCTTTCCTATTTATTTAAAAACGTGTTTGAGTATATTTTAGATATATTCATGTCTTTATGATTTTGCTATGTAAATAGAATACAATTTACTTAACTATCCCCCTTTGTTACCCACTGTGGTTAACGTTATTTGTGATTATGCTTTATTTTCTCTTCCTTATACAAACTAAGTATAACTCCTAAAGCTAAAGGTAGGTTCTCCCATCCTGTGAGTCAGGTCATTGACTCGGAGTGAAAACGTAAGGACTGAGACAGCAAATTTTTTCTGTTCTTCATATAGTTCAAAGTTGGACAATGAACTGCTTGGATATTAAATGAAACAGCTGTTGTCAAGTCTAATTTCTGAAAAGTTACAAAGAAAAATTTCTTTCTTTACATGTTGGGCTGAGAAGAATTTTGGGAATTGAAGAGGTTTATTATCTGAAAGTAACCCAATTTTTCACTTGTAATCTCTGTGTTAAATGCTGTATAATGTCTTCTTATGGAGATTCATTAGTCAAGAACTCTGGTGGGAGCTTTTTATTTCACATATTTTATGTTTTTATTTAAAATACTCTTAACAAATGATTCTTTTATATTTACAATATAAAGTCAATCCAATGTTTTATTGAGTAAAGAAATAATGGGCATTTATATATTTTCTGTTCAATATATTGTTCATATTTAGTTCTCCATAGACAGCAAGCAATAAAAAGCAATATAAACCCATCAATATTAAATACCACATCTTATTCACAAATGAGTTGTAATTGGATTAAATTGCAAATGGGTTTTTTCCCCCCTCACTGCACAATTAAAAATTACTCACAGACTTTTTTTTTTTTCATTAGAGAATAAAATCAGCTGCTTAGTTCTAAAAATGTACTGTGACAAGAGCAAGGACATTTTCTCTCTGCTGGGTTTTCTTCTTGCAGGCTGGCATACTCTGGCTTTCAGGTCTCTGGTATCAGAATCTATTCTGTAGGGGTAAGTATCATTTAAGCTAAAATGAAGTATAACACATTATCAAGAACAGTATCATAAAGGACTTTAGACTTCAGTTGTTCAGAAGGGCAAGGCATCTTTATTTTAAATATATTCTGGACTTAGATACATTTTGATGAAATCAATAGTAAATATCTGTGGTAGTTTATGTTAGCCTCAGTCCACTGTGGACTTTGTCTTTGCTGGGGACAAAAAAAGTATTGAATCAATTTACCCCTTTTCATTTCCACTCTCAAAAAAATACAAACAAGATTTTAAAATCAAACCAGAATCTACTTCTCAAATATTCTGGTTGAAGCCACAGTGGAAAAACATTTAAAAGGGAGAGAGAGTGGAGTTTGGCAAAGGAGAGGCCAAAATTTCTCCACTTCTGGTAAGAAAGGTCTTCATTTCCCCTTCTCTAGAGGTTTTGTGTAGACACTGATGAATGTCATCCTGGATGACTAACTGGTTAGAAACATTTCTGGAAGACACTCTGCCAGGTTTGGGGTGACCAAGAAATTTGGCTAAACTAAGGGACACAAACGGTGGCTGACATTTTCATTCAAAACACAGAGTGGTGTATGTATCTTAAGCTAGTACTTAATTCAACTTTTTGGAGTTATGTTTTTCCATTTTTGTCTTTTAATTTCTGTTTTCTATTTCTCCCTCAGTAGAATCCAGATAGTGAAGACAGATTAACTCCTGAGCTCTGTAGAATGTTAAAGAAACTTTCCTGGATTATGAGTGTTAGGGTGTGCATATGTATGAGCACATGCACACACCCATGTGGATTCTCAGTCTGATCCTTTCTTCAACAAGTATGGAAATGACAAAGGAAGGACCATGTTCCTGTTTTGACATTTTATTTTCTTCCCTTTTAACTGTAAGTCAGCACATATTCCACCAGCAACGTTTTAAATGAAGAAAGAGGGATCCTAATTATAAATGCAAAATTATGTGAGGATCTTCTGTGAGAGGTAAATGTCATAAAAGTGAGCTGTCAGGGCTCTAGGCCAATTTTCTGATCTGCTTTAAAAATATTATCCTCAAATAAAAAATACTTTTCTTGGGTTTTAAAATAGTATGATAATGTTTGAGGTGAATACTTAGTTCTTTAGTCCTGTGTTTGAGGCAAAGTTCTTAAAAGCTCTAGAAGTTACTAGTAGATATCTTATTAAACTCAGAAAAGAAGAAGATTTTAAGCTTTAACAAAGAAAAAAATAAGTTTTCATATTTTCCCAGAGATGATATTCTCCATTGTAAATAAGCACAGATTTTATTTCTAAATATAATACTCCTCCCATTCCCTTCTCCCTCCACCCCAGCCTTTCTTAGTTCCATCTTCCAACTGAATCAATTAATGATGGAAAAACCAAAATTGGGGGAGTAGTCTGGAAAAAGTTAGCAGGAAATCAGTTGACTGGGATATAAGTCTTGAAATCTTTAGGCCTGGTTACCTGCAAAAATCTCATTTCAGCTGGAGAGAAATATATCCTGTCACATCAATGAGAGATCATTGTCTTTCAGACCAGGTTTGAATGCATCTTAATTAAATAATTTTCAGTAATTGTAGACTTCAAAATGTGACATGAAAGGTTCACAGACATTATGCTTAGTGGTCAAGCCATGTGACTCCCTATAGCTGGAGAAAATCTAATTCTGGGTACTAAATACATCAATAATTCTTCTGTGTATAGAACTTTAATGAGTTTACCATCTCTAGGGAAAGCATTTTGGAATTTTCTTTTTTTTCAAGTGAAGAATGAATATATACTGATTTAGCCCAGTATTGGTTGGTTCCCCTTGGCTAGTGAATATTGCTATGCAGTTTATGTTAGTTGTTTAGAGACCCAGGATCAGTTTCCTGCTATGGAACTCAATGAAATTTCACGGCTGCTTATTAGAATGAACATAGGATACTCTTGGCAAGACACAATCTGCCATATTGGTATAGGAGAAACCTAGTTAAACTTAGTCATGTGAGTAGATGAGAGGATATTTGGGCTCTGGTTGACCAGGAAGAAGAAAGACTCTTATACCTCTTTGGTAATGGTTGAAGAGACAGACTAGAACATTTGGGAGGTGATGTTAATGATATATGATTTAGATCAGTATAAGAATGTGGAACAGAGAATCAGGCTCCAATTTAAAAGACAGGACACATCTGAAATCTTAATTTTCTTTGTCTCTTGGTCCATCCAAAAAGATGAACCTAATAATAAAATCATTGCAGGGAAAACAAAACAAAACAAAACAAAGTGGTAAAACTCCAAGGAGAACTAATAAAAACAGATTGACTTAATCCCAATCTAAATCATGTTGACCTTCCTCTTAGCCACTGCTTCTTATGTTCAGAAAATGCTACCTATTATAAAGGACATTAGATAATGTGTTGGAGTGGCTCCTTGGTGAATACATCTAATAAAACTTATTCTCTAAACTCATCTACCACATGGTATCTGTTGCTACACTGGCAATAAATTCTCAGGGATAGAGAATGAAAAACTCAGGGGGAATCTGGCAAAGTCTGGAAACAGAAATAGACCATCTGCCTCATGGAGAAATTGACAAGAGACTCGGAACAGATGCAAGCACCCTTTCACCACGAGGCAGATGGATAAAGAGAGAAAATAGGACCCAAAGCTGATTCTGGGAGACAAATAAGTAAGAGACACAGGAGAGGGCTAGTTCTAAAGGATAAAAAACAAATTCATCCATCTAAGCCTGGAGACTTTTATAGTATGTCCCTACTCTGGCTTTCTACACCTATCCATTGCTACTCTCCCAAAACACATCTTTCCAGACAGAAATACCAATTTAACATCATCCAGAGTTAACTTTTACATACATACTGCCCCTGTCTCCTTTTTGACAATGCATATTTTATCAACTCTTAAAGGCTTTTTTCTTGGCAAAAATAAACTCATAATGATCTTTTTTCCTCATAAATGTTCAACATACATTATTTATGCCTCTCACTTTACAATGTCATTGTTATGCTTGGGATAAAAATTTAAAAATTTCACTGCTGAACTGTAATAGTTTATTTAACTAAATGTTATTTTTTCCAATTCATCCTGTGTAAACCTCTGCATGGTTATGCACCAGCTACATTCAGCTCTTCAGAGGACTTGAACATATTATATTACTTTCTACCTCATAACTTTGGTACAATACTTACTTGAGCATCAGAGTGAGAAAAGACCTTTAGAGCAATAGGATGGAGAAAGCGGAGAGAAATTAGGGAAAGCTGCATTTTAGGCAAAGCTAATAGCATATGGGAGTTCAGGATAAAGAAGATGTGGGAGGAGCACCTTTGGGAACTAATAAGCAGAGGACATGGGAAAGAGTTAAAAATTTCCAAGAGCAAAGGGAGAGCAGTTAGTGGAAGTTCTGCCAACTGATAATTGGCTTCTTTGATCTTGATGTCCAGGTATAGCAAACAGAGACAAACAGAGGCAACAGAAGAGAAAGGGAGAAGGAACCATATTGGTAATAATGGACTAGGCATATACTTTGTTTCCTGATATTCAGGCTCAGTTCATCAGACTTAAGCCTCCACCTTCCAGAGATATTTTATTCTATAGCTAAAGAATGTATGAAATATAAATAAGGAAATGCAATCGTATCCAAGAACAGTTAAGAAAGCCAGAATTAAAATTTGGGTATGTTTATGTTTTATTCAGAGACCCAACATTATTCAGTTAGATGCTTGACCAAAAACAAGATTAGCATGCATATTTTGTTAGACCCTTAATCCTGCTCATTTTGAAAAAAATTTTCTAATACTAAACTTTGTTAATACAAATATGTTTTGCATTTGACTGTGTGTGTAGGGGGTAGTGCATGTGTTTGCATACCTGGGACATATTAGATTCTCAAGTAATGTTTGTTGATTTATGTATAACAGTATGCCACCAGGTTGCATCAGGCTTTGGATAAGAGTGAGATTGCAATTGGCATTTATACCATCTTACACTGGCATTTCAGTACTTTAACATGCCTCTATTGTTTCCGTGGGACCTTGGCTCCTTCCACCTTTCCCCCCACTTCAAGTGTTTTAGTGGTCCTGACAGTGCTTCACATGTTTCTATATGAAGACAAGCTGCTGGACATGGCCACTATTTAGACAGGTCTGGGATGTACCTCTCTGATACCTGCTGTCATGTTCTCTAGATTTCTGTAGCTGTGTCTTGTACAAATAACCAAGGGAACAAGAAACTTAAGGTGCTCACTACTCAGCTGCATAATCTCAATTAAGGTTTAGTTTATACACTTTCCAAGTATGTGTAGCAGGAGACTTCAAAGAATAGAAATTTGAATAGTGAACATTTTCTTGGGACACCCAAGATTAAGAGTTATTTGTGAGAATGCCACAGGAGTATGGCTACCACATTTGCAGCTCAATTTCAAGCATTTCTAGAAGGCCAAAGACTTATTTCAGGCTCCACTAATACAACATATGTTCCAGGAAATTGTGTGTAAACCCCAAGACAGCAGAATTATGGATCCATCCTTTCTCTTTACTATTGACAACGATTACTGTTGTAAAATCACACCATATGTTAATAACATCTTAAAGCATAAAAAAACTGTAATATGAATTTAAACATAGTCTCTGACTCTGTTATTTCTTATCAAATGATCTACAAGAATAAGGGCATTCCTATCACCTCTGTCAATGAAAAGAGAAGGAGCTTGGTTATATGCCACATTCTTGCATCATCTTGATTCCCCAGAATGGACTAAATCAATTGAAAGATAAACTCACTGTAGTCAGGCATATGCTGACATGTTGGCCCCTTCACAAAAGCTCATGGACAGATTTCCTCTAGACCCAAACAAACTATGTAAAGAGTCTGTTTTGATTCTTGTTAGCTTTGCACTCTCTCAGCAAGCTGCTAAGAAAATTCAAATATGGCTACTCTTTTGGAAAGAAATGGAATTCCAGAATCTTTCAGGTTTTTTTTTAATATAAGAAGAAGTTATTTTTACAGAACAGTGCTACTCTACAAAACAGTTGGGATGGCATACAGTTCTGACAACTCAGTTAATTCAGAATTTGGGCTTAATGTGTAGTTTTAAAGACTTAAATTAATGAAAATGTTATGTACAAGTTGACCCCTGATGTCAAGATGACACTTGGCTCACTCCCTGTATCTGAGGAGCCACAGCTTGTCACAGATCATGAAGTGGCTTCAGTGCCACACTATTTATTCTCAACACCTAAAATTCTTCCTGGTGTTTACAAATTAGAAATATAGAGTTCATACACATTTGTTAAAGAAAGAATAAACAAAATGTGTGTTAGAAAATTGAAAGACTAATTAAAAAATTTCAAGTCTCTGATTCATTTCAAAGCATTTACATGTCCTTGCCCTGGGAAAGGGAACTATCTGATAAAATTACACACGATTCTTCAATTCTTTGTAAAACACCTGATTTTATTTTTTTTCTCATTAATTCTTTTAAATTTAATTAAATTTTTTATTTTAAGGAGATGAAGGAAGAGACAGAGACAGAGAGACAGAGAATCATTGATTTATTGTTCCACTTATTTACACATTCATTGGTTGATTCTTGTATGTGCTCTGATGGGGTACTGAACTTGCAAACTTGGCATATGGAGATGATACTCTAACCAACTTAATTACTCCATTAATTCTTAAAATCCTGTGAGGTAGGTGTTATATTTCCTATCAGTAAAATTGGGATAAGATCTAGTTAAATGAGTTTTTAAGAATGTATAGTTGGCAAGTGCTTTCTAAAGTTGTTTATTTATTTTTTCTTCAAAATTTCATGTTTTCTAGATGAGGACATTGACTCTAAGAAAAGTGGAAGATTATATACTTCTGGGTCTCAATATAAGGGTTGAGCAACATATTTTGCTCTGATTTAGACAAAGTGTTAGCTGTAATGACTCTCCCAATAACAAGCCTTTAAACCAGAACATAGCCAGTGGGAGAAGGCTTTGTGCTGAGCACGTGATATAAGGCATCGAAGCCTGGATTATGTCTGGTCCTTCTTCATACCACAAGTTGCAAAATAATCCAAGTATCTTTATAGAGTGCACAGAAACACCATTCCCTGTTACTTTCATTCTGTGAGGGCCTTTTACTATCCAAAAGTGTTTCTAAGTGGTAGTTTTCTACTATCAATGAGTAGGAAAATGAAGCCCTGCAAGCACAGTGCTATCTGCTTAGGAAGATCTCAGCTTTGGAACACCTTACATATTTCCTTAGTTTTCCCATATTGTTCCAGTATTAAAAAAAAAAGACAGTGACCAAGAGGCTCCAGCTGTGGAAGATATGTAACTCTGAGGACATTAATTCTTCTAGTTGAGTAAAAGAACAAATAAATTGTTAGAAAAGAGTGTTTTCTCAAAGCCATAGGATATAGATAATTTCCTTGAGATAAGGTAGTAAACTAATTATAGATAACCTGAGTCCTCAGTTCCAGTACTAAACTTCAACATCTCTAGTTAAATGATCATTCCAGAAGCTGTTATGATTTGATATTTTGAGTACTTTTGGAATGAAATGCTTTGTTTCTCAAATAAAACTTTTAATTATACAACTTTATCATTTTCTAATTATACTCATTAATGTAGGTAGGAGGTGAAAAGACCAGAGTCAATAATGCAAGGCTGTCAATAATTTAAAGATATGTTATTTTTGGCATTGGAATCTAAGTTAAAATTGCAATATGAATCATATAATTTATAATATTTCAAGCAAAATAATAAAACTTACAAGGAAGATAATAATCAACATTGGTAATTTTCTCATCATGGCAGACTACCCAAAACTACTCAGAAATCAACTATTTATTCTTTCTTATATCAGGTAATAAAAAGTACTGGTCATTTATTTTATGCTACCTTCTGTTCTACATATTAAGCCAGTTTTATGACCATCACAAGCTTTAAATTCAAGGAACCAAATATCAACCTATGGTTAAAGCTCCCTGATTTGGCCCAGATCTTTTTTCCCCTTCACCATCTTGTATAGTTTTGTTTCACAGTTTGGATTTGAAGCTAAATATTTTCATCCAATATTCTCCAATTCAACTCACATTTCTAGAGGAAAAGTTTGCCTAGCTCACTCTAGTTCCCTTCATTCAGCAAACTCATAACCACCCTATAGCTTTTCATCTAGATGTACTTCTTTAAGAAAACATTTTTTTATGCTCCAATCCAGGGTTACGAGTATCTTTTAAAGACTCATATAACTGCCTTTTTTACTGGATAAATTCCTATTAGATTATCATGCCACTTAAGGACAGAGACTAAATCGTGTTATCTTTATGGCCCCAGCAACTAACATGGTATCTAACTAAAAATAAGTATTTTTTAAATGAAAATATAAAGAAATAATGAATGGCCATGCTATTTCTAAGTAAAATAACATAGCATAGGTATCTTAATTCAGTCAAATAGTTTCAAGCAGGGAGGAGAGAACAATCAGAGAAAGACAGCTGACTCCACTCTTAGGAGGGCAATTTTACTTATTTATTTATTTATTTATTTATTTATTTATTTGTGCTAAGTGATGTCAATCCAGACTGCGTGGAGTGAGTAGCATTTTCTAGTTTTATTACCTGTCCCTGAGTTGCAGATTATTATATTATTGATTTTTTTCTTAATATTTATGGATTGTATCCCAGGAGTACAGAGGATAACTTTACAGTGTTCTAGAGTATCAAAGCAAGCAATATATATGATTACTTGAGGTGCAATATTATGAACATTTTTCTAAATAATTTTTTCTAGATTAAAATGATTCTTGTGTCCAATAGCCAATCAAAGAAAATCAAAGACTTAAGCAAAATCTCAATCATCACCTGAGAGTTTCTTAACCTAGGTTCCTTGGGTTCTATCCCCCCACCCCAAGAAGAGACCTCATTTTCAATTTTGTTTTAAAGGGTTATGTACATGGAAATAGAATAGGGATATTTGTATCAACATCTGGTAATGACAGGGTGTTCCTCCAGGGAATTAGGGAATTAGACATTTTGGGGTTTGGATTCTTTCCCTTTTTCACTCTTTCCAGAGAGGTCTGTGTTTTTCATCCTTCACCTAAGAATTTACCCAATCTTTTGATGCAGAAGAAGTATTCTTTCTAGTTAAGTCACTTTCTGGGGCTCTCTTTTGATGTGGAGAATTCAGGTGAAGGGCCACATGGAGTTCAGACTAGAAAGTCTGAACTTTATGAAAAGAGTGGAGGTGGGTGAAAGAAGGAGAGAAGCTGGTGAGGCTGGTTGCCAGGAAGATTTTCTGAGGTTACAAGTGAGAGACTGTAGGTATGAGAGAGACGTTGGAGGAAAGAAGTGTTGAAGGGTATTATGAATGGGATACTCTACAGTTACATATCCATGTGCCTTTTCCTGGGGAGAATGTCTATATCTTTCTTCACATTTTCAAAAGAGTCAACCGATTTAAAAATGTTAAGTTTTGATATGAGTCATATTAAATGTTCTGATGTCAAAGAACTTTTATTAGGAACTACAGCCTAGTCACAGAAACATTGCAACACTAATAGAAAAGTTTTCAGCATGTGAAAGAAAAATAGGACCTATTTGTAGAGAATAGTTATTTAAAAATGGTCTTGGATAATATATTACTGTGTGACTGAGTTGAATCATTCATTAACTCTTAGACCTTCCTTCTAATATGGCAGAGAGACTAATCTAGGAAACAAGATTATTAAATAACTATATGTTATAGGCCTTAAAGAGTGTTTACATAAATGAGGACATATTTACATTTATGCCCAAATGGTGATGGTTTCCAGACCTCATTTGCATTACAAACAAGATTTTCAATTCTTTCCAATAGCTTTTCCCTACAAAGTTTTAAGAACTTCCTGGGCTTTCCTGGAGTACAAAGTGCTATAGCTTTTTAGTGACACTGCTGTGTAGGTCACACACACACACACCCCTTTTTTTCCACAGGTGAAACTGAGACTCATGGGTGACAAGATTGTGATGGGTTCTTTTTAAGCCACATGGTGGACTCAGAATCTGTACCCCTCTACCTCCTTCATCCTGTGACTATTGATTATTCACTGGTTTCTATTTCTTATCTCTTTAGGGTGTGGTTCCTTTTAAGAGCCCATGATTGTGTTGGGTTTGTTTTTTTTTTTTTTTTGCAATCTAACCTCCATCCAACACCCACTTCATCAGACATGTATTTCTGCACATCCATATCTCCATGGAGTCCTGGGCCTTTCTCCGAGGGTGGACTCCAAATCTCTTGTGTAAATTGGTGGTTTGAAAATCAATACTCATCAGGTTTTGCTAAGGATCCGAGCTATAATGCAGATAGATGCTAGGGAGGGGATGGTCTAACTCCACTGGCCAATAGTTCTGGGGCCTCAGACTTTTTATTAAACAATTTTACAAAATCCCTTCCAAATATGATATTATTTGTTCTTCTACATTAATAAGAATATTAAATGTGTCTTGATTGTTGGCTTTTCAGTGAGTTAAACTAATTGGTTTTATGTTTTTATAATTTTTCTTTATGTAAAATGAATGTGCCTTTCTCATAATTTTACCTGGTCTAATTAAAAATTAATTGAAAATGCAATGTTAAATATGTTTTTTATTGTCTAATAATTTTAATCAAAACCCATTTTTTTCTCTTTAAATCAATTATTGTTTATTTTTTAAGGACTTAAAAATTAAAACAAAAAACTTTTATTCCCCTTAGTACAGGGAGAAAATGGAAAAATAGGGAAATTTGTAAAACCTACAAAGTGGCCTAATATCTAATCTAATAAACTAATACCATGTAAGTCTTAGCCATTTCAATGAATATCTGTTGTGGGTTGTCTAAAGGGAGGATTTACTTGGATAATTAAACTATGCAAAGGTGTAGCAGGAGCAGTCCTGGGACTCAGAGGCATAGATGTTTAAAGGTACCACTAAGAGAAGCTGAAATCTCTCAGAGCACCACTGAGAGTAGCTTCAGCTCTTTGGTTTTAGTTTTACAGAAGAGTAAGGACTCCTCAAGGCTTGTGTATTTACTGTTTTGTAAAACAAAGAAATGTGTGTTGGCAAGTTATTTAGGACGAATTTTTTTTAGCTCATAGCCATGAATCAGCTGCATCTGGTCTTCTATAGTAGTTTCAGGGGCTTTCCTGTGGAACTTTCTGAAGGTGGATGGGACCACTTCATGCTTTTACTCAACCAATATGAGAAAAACAGTGTGAGGAAAATACTTGTGGGCTTGGTCATCTGCCTCTGTGTTTATCTGCTTCAAATTTAAGACTTACAGTTTTATGGGTGAAGAAGAGATCTGAAATCCGCTGGGTCCCAGAATATCCATTGCTGTTTTTAAGTGTGAGAGTGAACACCCACAGGGCAGAAGGTGGAGGCTGAGGAAGCCTCTTGGGACCACGGGATCCATGGAGCTGTGAAGAATAGCTTCAAGCTTTCAAATCCTTCTCTTTCTCCTTCAAGCATCTTCTTAAAACCCTAGGTTCTTGTTGTTGTCATCATTTTGTTGCTACATTGACCACCCAGATACTGAAAGGAGCAAAAGGATAAAAATCATTGATACAATAAGTTATCCTTTAGGTACATTTGCATTTTAAAACAAGGTAGGCAAAGAGAGAAAAAATGCTTAACACAAAGCAATACCTTACTAAGAGTAGTCTTTCAGTCCTCCATAACAGAGACAGTTTTAGAATGACTTTCCAATACTCCACCTACCAAAATGATGCCTTACATTTACCTTAAAAAGAAAATAATCATGACACACAGATTTACAGAAAAACAAATATTCTCTAAAAATATCATTAAGCTTTGTTTAAAAACATGGTAAACTTCTTTCTTGGGATTGCCATTTATGAGCTATATGATGTTAAACAAGGCACTTAGGTACCCTGAGGCCCAGTTTCCTGATCTCCAAATGATAATTATTATTTTAAAATATGTTTATTGATTTTAGAGAGAGAGGAAGGAAGAGAGAGAGAGAGGGAGAGAGACAGGAACATTGATGTGAGAGAAAAACATTGATTGGTTGCATCCCACATGTGCCCCAACCAGGGATCAAACAGGCAACCCAGGTATGTGCCCTCACCGGGAATCTAACCCACAATATTTTGGTATATGAGATGATGCTCCAACCAACTGAGCCACACTGGCCAGGGCCCAAATGAGGATTGTTTTAACCCCACAGTTTTTCTGAGGATCAAATTAAATGCTGATTTACAAAGTTTTACCTTGGCAAGCAAGGCTTGGTTGTGAAGGATGCAGCTACTTAGCAATGGAAAGGTTGCTGTAGGGACTGAGCCATGACAATTAACATTCTGGAGACAGCAGGACTGCTGTCCTCAATGTTGAGTTTATAACTTATAATTCACACACTGCCACAATGTGAATTAATTATGGAATTTAGTTATGTGTTCTTATTTTGGGAAGCTGAGTTATGGATTTTTACAAAGTCAATATGACTATGGTAATTTCCCAAGACAGTTTTCACAGGAGCATGTTGTAAATGATACTTAAGTAGCAGGATTAACCTTGGTTCTGTTTCCATCTTCATCTCTCTAATCTGTATAGGTTTCAGTCACACAGGTGAGTTGAAGATTGTGTACACACACATAAAAGATAAAGAAGAGTATGATAGGACTTCTGGTTAAGATGGAGGCATAGGTAAACATGCTTCACCTCCTCATGCAACCACAGAAAGGATTACAACTAGATCTCAAAAAATATTATACCCAGAACCATCAAAAACTTGAGCTGTATGGAAGTCTGACAACCAAAATTTAAAGAAACCACATTCAGCCAGATGTGTAGGAGGGTGGAGGCAGGGAGAAGGGTGAAGAGGTGTGATGTGCAGAGAGGTATGGAGATGCAGTGTGGCATAGAGAGACTGTGGTGGAATGGGCAGTCCCACATTTACATATGGTAGATAAAAATCAGGAGGGATACCTTTGGAGGGAGTGATCCCAGCTCCAGGCCAAACCACACAGCCCAGTGTTCTAGCACCAGGAATATAGATCCCCATAACTTCTGGCTGTAAAAACCAGAGGGGTTTGGGATAGCAGAAGAAACTGCCATATTTTCAGGAAAACCTGCTTAAAGGACCTACATGGACTTAAAACATATGCAGACATCAGCCCACCCCTCTCCCAGCATACCAGTATTTAGTACCAGGGCAACAGCTGGAAGACTGCCAGTCATATAGGGCAAGTGTCAGGCAAACCTCCAAAAGATAAGCAGTGGCATTGTCCCCTCTCTGAGCCTTCCCTCTACATAGAGCCACAAAATGGTGAAGCAGTTGGCCCTTCCCTGGTGATTACCTAAGGCTCTGCCCCACACAATTTACAAGTACCTTTGCTACATAGGCCACACTACTAAGACAGGGAGTAAAAGCAGCTCTACCTAATACACAGAAATAAACACAGGGAGGCTGCAAAATTGAGGAAGCAAAAAAAATATGGTCCAAATTAAAAAATTGAACAATATCCCAGAAAAATAACTAATAGAAATGGAGATGACCAAACTACTAGATACAGAGTTCAAAACACTGGTGATAAGGATGCTCAAAGAACTTATTAGATATGGTGACAAAATTAAAAAGACCTAAGAAGAAATGAAGGTTACACTAAGTAAAATAAAGGAAAATCTACAGGGAACCAGCAGAAGAGGGGTTAAAGATATGATTCAATCAACAATTTGGAACACAAGGAATACCCCAAACAAGTTGGAACGAAAGAGGACCACACCAAGACACATCATAATAAAAATACCAAAGGTCAAAGAGAAAGAGAGAATCTTAAAAGCAGCAAGAGAAAAGCAGAGAGTTACTTTCAAAGGAGTTCCCATAAGACTGTCAGATGATTTCTCGAAAGAAATTTTGCTAGCAAGAAGGGACTGGCAAGAAGTATTCAAAGTAATGAAAAGCAAGGACCTACAACCAAGATTATTCTATACAGCAAAACTATCATTTAAAATGGAAGGGCAGAAAAAGTGCTTCCCAGACAAGGTAAAGCTAAAGGAATTCATCATCACCAAGTCATCATTACATGCAATGTTATTTAAGAAAAGGAAGATTACAATCATGAACATTAAAAAGGCAACAAATTCACAACTATCAACAACTAAATCTAAAACACAAAACAAAACAAAACAAAAAAACCTAAGCAAACAACCAGACAGTAATAGAATCATAGATAGGGAGATCACAGGGGACAGTTTTTAGCTGGGAGGGGGAAGGGGGGGGAAATGGGGGGAAAGCTGCAGGGATTAAGAAGTGTAATTGGTAGGTACAAAATAGGGGAATATTAAGAATAATATAGGAATAAAGGGTGTTAAGTCTGAGAAGGGTGAACTGTTATTTTTTATTGTTATAAAAATTAATTAATTAATTTAAAAAAGAAATAATATAGGAAAGGGTGAAACCAAGGAACTTATACGCATGACCCATGAACTAAGGGAGGTGGGATTGCTAGGGGAAGGGAGGTACTGGTCAGAGTGGAGCAAAAGGGAAAAAAATTGGAACTATTGTAACAACATAATTAATGATATATACTTTAAAAAAAGGAATAATATAGGAAGCTGTGACACCATAAAAGTCCAAAAGGAAAACATAGGCAGGAAAAGTTCAGATATTCCAGATAACAATATTTTTGTCAATATAGCTCTTAAGGCAAGGGAAATAAAGGAAAGAATAAATAAATGGGACTACATGAAACTAAAGAGTTTCTGCTAAGCCAAAGAAAACATCAGCAAGATTAAAAGGGAACCAACCATATGAGGAAACATATTTGCCAATGATACCTCAGGCAAGGGATTGATCTTCAAAATATATAAGAATTGATATGACTCAACACCAAGAAAGCAGACAACCCAATTAAAAAATGGACAAAGGACCTGAACAGACACTTCTCCAAAGAGGACATACAGAGGATCCACAGGCATATGAAAGAATGCTCAACATCACTAGCCATCAGAGAAATGCAAATAAAAATCACAATGAGATACCACTTCACACCAATCAGAATGGCCATCATCAACAAATCAACAAACAACAAGTGCTGGCGAGGATGTGGAGAAAAGGGAACCCTGGTGCACTGCTTTTGGGAATGCAGACTGGTGCAGTCATTATGGAAAACACTATGGAATTTTCTCAAAAAACAAAAAAGTGGAACTGCCTTTTGATCCAGCAATTCCATTGCTAAGATTATACCCAAAGAATCCTGAAACATCAATTTAAAATAACTTATGCACCCCGATGTTCACAGCAGTGCTATATATAATAGCCAAGTGCTAGAAACAGCCTAACTGCCCATCTGTAGATGAGTGGGTCAAAAAACTGTGGTACATTTACACAATGGAATACTATGTAGCAGAAAGAAAGAAGGAACTTCTACCATTTGCAACAACATGGATGGAACTAGAGAGAATTATGCTTAGCAAAATAAGCCAGGCAAGAAAAGACAAATAGCATATGATATCACCTGATACAGGAAACCAATGAACAGCACAACCAAACAAGCAAAATTGAACCAGAGGCATGTAAACAAGGATCAGACTAACAGTGACTGGGGGGAGGGGGAGGGAGAAGAAAGGGGGTAAGTAGGGGCAGGGTCTAGTCAAGGAACTAGTATAAATGACCCATGGACATGGACAACAGGGAGGTGATTGACTGTGGGAGAGGGGGTGGGTGGGGTTGGGGGAAGCAATGGGGAAAAAAGTGGAACAACTGTAATAGAAAAACAATACATTAAAATTAAAAAAAAAAAAAAAGAATAGTATAGGAAATGGAGAAGCCAAAGAACTTATAGACATGACCCATGGACATGAACTAAGGGGGAGGATTGGTGGAGGGAAGGGGGTACTGGGCAAAGGCAGGCAAAGGGGAAAAAAATGGGACAACTGTAATAGCATAATCATGAAATACATGTTTTAAAGAAGAAGAGTATGATAAGGTAATAACTGGCCTACCAGTGATATCTCAAAGTGGGTCACTAGGAGGCCTAGAGAGAAGGGGCTCCTCTGCTTTTCATGGTACAGTCTTTAGTACAGACTGTTATGCACACATTATAGATAGTCCACATTTCCTGAGTTTCAGTGGGATATTTGGTAGAGCTCAGTCCTTATTTCTTGCCTCCTTTAGACCTTAGATGAGCTTTGTTCAAATAGTGCTTTGGGCTGTGATTCATTCTTTATCCAAGTTATTCCAAATATTTATCAAGAAAAGCTGTAATTTTACATTTCCCAGTTGTTACTTTTGCTATAAACATCCATCTCAGTGTATCATAATCCTGCACAAAACAGAAAAAACTTCTGGCTAAGGTCTTTATTAGGAGAGTATCAGGGGAGAGACTATATATAAAGCTAGTACTGGCAAGACCCAAAGGAGGCAGATACAGGCAAATCTCTGCAACAAAGCGGGTCTATCGAAGGATGCCACTAATGGTTCCATTGCCCTTTGGAAATGAGTTGCTTTGCAATGACTCTGAGTGATTTCTAACCAATCCCACTTATTTTTGTCACTTTCAAAAGATATGAAATCCTAGCAAAACTTCTGACTGCACAGAAGTCATGTACTAAGCTCAAGTTGGTAGAGGAGAGGACATGCCCCTGATCTATTACCTGTGATAACAAGGATATTTAAATATTCACCAAACAGGATCAACAAGTGAGGAGTGTTCTCTCTAGAGGACTGACTGGCTTTAGAGGCTTTTTCGTCTCTACTTCTCATAGCTTGCTCTTCTCCTCAAACCCCGCCACAGTTCCCACCACTAACTCTTTTTCTTTTTCTTTAATTCTCTTCGGGCCTCAACTCCTCTCTCAGAGAGGTAAGGACCACTCCTGTAACCTTGGTCACTTAGAATCTCTCTTTTCTCATGCACTGAAATCCCAGGCTCCTTTACCTACTATTGTAAAAGGCAAAGAATCATCTCCCTTCCCTTTTTGCCAAAGATCATCCACCATTAGAGATTCACAAAAATATCTATCATCATTTCTTGCCAATACCTCTCATTGCAATGTCACCAAATACCCTGGAAAAAGCTTCACTTTGTATATTTTACTACGTTGAAAAACAGTTTTATGCTATGGATAAAAAGAGATGTTTATATAATTCACTTACATCTCTTCATATGCTTATAGCTTTCCCCTTTCTCCCCTAGAAATGCCCAGATTTATGACAGATAAATGAGATAAAGTACATATATTATTTTAAATGTTCTTGGGTTTTAAATAATTAAAAATGATAGTAAAAAGTATTTAATTTTAAAGATTAGAGGATTTGACATGAGATAAACCTAACTTTAAAATCTGGCATTACCACTTCCAAACTTTGTGACCTTTAGTAAGCCTTTAAGCTCTCAAAATCCATTTCCAATCCCATTGGATTATTCCAAAGACTCAATGAGAAAAACAATTAACACATTTTGTGCAAAGTCTAACACATAGTAGGTAGTCCACAATAAGATTATCACTATTAGTTTTGAAAGTGAAGTACTTTCCAGAAACCTACATGAGTTTCTGAATCTTCATATCAAGAATGTTTCTGCAGACATCGTGTTTCCCAAGAATTTAATTTTAATGAAAATGCATGAGCTTTACTTAAAATATATAATTGTTATTAAATTCTATCCATCATTAGATGATTGTTTCTCAAAATAATATTAGAGTTATTCTAATTAAAATGATGAAAAGACAACAACAATTCCACATTGAGTTAAAGACACTGGTTGGTCATATAAGCTCTATAGAATTTGTGTTTCAAATATAGTCCTCAACCAAATTCCAAATTATTTTACATTTACATTATATTACACTATTATATATTTTATAAGGTATTTTACATTACATTAATTATTTTACATTGGCCTTGGTTTGCAATAAGTTATCAAATCCATGTCACACACATGAGTCTTGAAAATTTGACTATTTCAAATAGCTACAGGACAATCAACCTGTCATCATAGGC
Organism: Furipterus horrens; assembly: GCF_987537825.1. Lineage (NCBI taxonomy): Eukaryota > Metazoa > Chordata > Mammalia > Chiroptera > Furipteridae > Furipterus > Furipterus horrens. Next base: position 144,276,578 of record NW_028327171.1, on the reverse strand, counting down.
TTTATTTAAATCCTGGACTCAGAATTTCATTGTTTACTTCTGAATGCATTTGGATATGTTTAAATCAAGCTGAACATTCCTAACCATCATGTTAAAAATCAACTATTCTTATGAAATTTCTTCTTTACTGAGGTAACTCAATATTAGGATATTGGGCTTCTCAATAATTCTGAGATGAGGTAATCAAAGCCCTGAGGAATCAAGGAAAATATATTCCTAGGCTCACCTCAGATCTCTGTTGAGACTTTTGCTCACCAAATTTTACTTTTTAATTAGTTTTATCTATGTCACTTTTTATTATAATCTATGAGTTGCCAATCTCACAGCTTGCTGGCATAACTGGCTCTTGATGACAAAATTCCTTTCCTGAGCACTTTTAAAGATGGACGATATTAAAAGTTAAACTGGGGGCAGGTAGGGTGATAATAATGAAAGATTTTAAATATGCACCAGACCACATAGCAGTCATTTCATCTGCTTTGTTTATCCATCAATTAACCAATCACTCAAATATGATTCGTTGATTACTTACCCTGGGTTACCCAGTGCTTGTTCCAATAGACTAGGTAGTAGTTTACAAAGGTTTTGGTCATGCATCTCTATCAGTAAAAAAAAAAAAATATATATATATATATATTTTTTGCCTTCACCTCTAATATGTGCTTTTTATGTATAAACTATACACAGATACTAACATGTTATATATGTTGCTCAGGAGTAGATAATAAAAATTAAGAGACAAAAATAAATCCAAATGGCAGTCTTAATATTTTTTTCCACATATGATCCAATGGATCAGCTTGCACAGCCACTGTGGTGTTTGCATTCCATTTTGAAGACCACTGGTCTAAAGGTATTAGATGGCTCTTAACAGGTAAAAAGGGCAGTTCTGGACAATGGCCAGCTCTGCCAAAGGAGACTGCGATCATCTGTGAAGAGTACAAACCACAGCTAGGCAAGCATGAAATTAAGCCAGTTTTCAATCCTCAAACTCTCACCAGGTGTTAATACAATGGCTCCACAGTATGCTGAGTTGAAAGCTAATGGAGAAGGGAGGAGTTGGGGTAAACATGAACATGGGGACAACAGTCGTAAGGGGAGTTTGACAATATCACTCAATGCCAAACAAATGAATGTTCACTCTAATTTAATTGCACAGCTAGAAAGAGTTGAACAACACTCTTGAATGCATGAAGTCAGAGTCCATCATAAATGTTCAAGTCTCCAGTTTGATTTGAAGCAAGAAGCATAGAAAGTACAAGTAGGATGTAAGGAAAGGGTTATAACAGAAAACAAGATGCATATCTAGAGAAGAAGGCAGGGCTCCCCTTAATTCCAGGTGCAAATATATCAGGTCTAGAGGTGGCAGCAAGATGATCCTGGTTTCCAGTAGCTGGTATAACAGAAGAAACAGACCAACATATTCTCTTCTTTCCTCTAAGCTCCGTTCCCCCTACTTCATCATCTCAATGTTTTATTAAAATGACATCATTCTTTTTGCCTCCAACAGGAGTCAGAGCTGATCTATGAAGCTCCTGACAGTTCCTTATATCCTCTATGGAACAACATTTATGCATTGGGGGTTAGAGTTAAAGCAGGGGTGAAGGGATTTATATAACCAAATGAGAAAAATGTCATGAAATTTGGACAAGAGGCAGGTACTGATACAGAGTTCTGGGGACTCACTAGCAACTTGCACACAAGGAGAAAAGAAACAACAGAAGTACACTTTGAGTTTTGTCTGCTTATTCTTTTGGTACCCGATTCCTGTTTCTAATATACATCTGGCCCTCTAATTTCTGATCCACGTGGCCACTCCATTTTGACGAACCCAGTGGTTACTGGAGACTGCTCTACCTCATTCATCTCTCTCTCCAAACAGAGTTTCTGTCCCCATTTGTCCAAATCCTGAAGCAACAATGTATCCAAGATTATGTTAACTCTCCATTGACATTTTGAACTGCCGGATCATGATACTAACAAGTAGAGTGACATTTGAATTAAATAATTAAAATATATTATACAACTGTAATTCTGTCCGTTAATGAAACAGAATCATCATAGCTAGTGGATTAATCATATTTGACATAGAAAGCTGGTTTTGTCTGGGAAAAGAGGGATAAAATTAGATTTGACACCTAATTAAACTGTATAACAAATACTCAAGTATGAGTGGCAAGATGACCCAGCAAAAGGACTATAGAAGAGGAAGTCAAGAGACTTGAGTTCCAGATCTTACTCCCTATTAAGCTATAAACTGTTTAATCTATTTATAATTCTGTTTTCTTATCTGTAAAATTAGATATATGAAGTAGAGTGTCAGAGGTTTCTCCAAACACTACTAGCCTATTATTCTTTATTATATTATATATAATGGCTTATATAGTCTTGATATAAAATATTGTCATTACCAATTTTCTAGGAGCTGGGGAGTAAATAAACTGTGACCCCACTGAACATTAGTATTTACCAAAGCAGAACTATCTTAAGGTGAGTTTCAGTAGTTTCCCTACCACCCCACCCCTGGAATAATAACAGCTCTCTTTTCCTTGCGTGGAGTCTGCTGAACCACCAGTTCTATAGTAAAAGTAATTAGAAGGAGATATGTTTGCAGAAGAGTGCTGGGAAACATCCAGGATATGTTTATTCCAAGGGAAAACAGAAACTCATGAAAATGAACAAGATTGTTGACTTTGAAAATAGCATATTATTAGTTCAGAGAATATGTACTTAGCTTATAATAACTTAATAGTTTCAGAAAAGGGAAGGATGATGCTTACTAAAATAAGTCATTATTTCTGAAGCTATGTTTTCAGAAATGTTCACAAGAAGGACGAACGAGTTGAAACGAGTCTCCCTGTTTGTTTCAGCCCAGAGGGCTATTTGGATAAATTCTGAACTCAACAGGTTCTTACATGTCACCTGAAAAGCATTTGTTGTTTGGGTAGATTTGAAATAACGTTCAAAAGGCCATAGTTTAAGCGTTTAAAAATTTTTCCTCCTAGTAAATTCAGTTGCAGAGTTTGCTTTTACTCCTTTCTCCTGTTCTTTGATTTTACGCCACACTTCAAATGGTCCTTGGCCCTATGAAAAATTATTAAATTTTTGGCTTGCTGTCAAACATATGGGCCCCAGGTTGGAAATAATGCTCTTGTTTAGAAAAATAGATGCTATTGTTTACAAATGATCCTTTTTCACAGAAAGGACAGAATGTAAAGAGTAACTGTCTTTCTCTTTCTACTTGTAAGTTATATGGAAAAAAAACCTTGAATTCAGCATCTTTCAAATATGATTTTCAAAAAAATGACATATAATATTTTAAGGGCAACAAAAAGTTTAACCTTCAGAAAAAATAAAACAACATGAGCAATAAACATGTAATTTTGGGAGGGAACACACTGCTTTCTGGCAGCCCAGCTAACAACTGGTTATGTGGATTGTGCAATTCTTTCAGTAATATGACTTCTCTATACCCTAGATCTGTTGTACTTAGAGGTTATAATGCAGAAACTCTAGACATTTTCTGGTAATTCTTTACTATTACCCATCTCTTTTGGGGACCAGGTTAAAAAAAAAGATTTAAAAACTGTATTTGTAGATATATCGTCGTCGTCGTCGGCAGCCGTCCGTCTCGAGAGACGATGGTGTAGCTTCTTAAGAGTCTATCTGCACCGCCGAGAATGGCTGTGCAGTCCGACTCGGGAGTGACATCGTATCTGTCTCCTCCCGTGTTGAATCGACATCTTGCGATGACGCTGAAGCTACAGAGCCTGGGCAGGGTGATATGGAGGGTCTGCTGTTGCCCATGCAGCAGACCCCCCCTCTCTTCCCAGCTGAAGGGTCCAAGGGAAAGACGGAGTCAATACAGCTTGGCTTCAGGTGCGCCGCAGGAGTTGCCGGTGTTGACTACAACGTCAAACCGCCTTAGGGACTCCGGCTCCGGATTTTCTGTCAGGGTTTACTCCCTTAGCCTTTCCCCTGAAGAGGTATGCCGCAAGGCAGCGGAGGTTTTTTGGAGTCAGAGTTTTCCTTCTCTGATGTGCCCTGACTGGAAGATCGAACCAGCGACACTTAGCTCGCAGGCCGACGCTCAATCCACTGAGCTAAACCAGCCAGGGCATTGTAGATATATAGGTACTTTGAAAGTAATCAAGCAGCTTATAGCAATTTATTAACATATTTTGGATGGTTCAAGTAGGAATGAACAATTTTTTAGAAAAGTAAAGCTGAAAAAGGCAATTTATTAAGACATTAACTTAAAAGGAGGACCCAGAAGAGAGAAATTGTAGAATCCACAGGTTAACATTATTTTGGAGACTCTAAGAAGACCCCTCAGAGAATGTGTAGGTAAAAATCCACATTCAGTGAATTCTCTTTTACAATATGAGTACACAGAAGCAAGAGTATAATTTATTGACTATAACATTATAGTAAAATAAAAACCTCTTCTGATCTGATCAACAGTAGAAATTAATCTAAGGTATTACAATGTTTTTTTATAGATTATAAATTAAGAATTAAGAATTACATAGCAGTTATAGTAGACCAAAGAGTGTCTATATTTTTTATATTTATTAATACATTTGATACATCAATAAGGTATGTGTTATCACATTTTACAATAAAGAAACTATATGGAGTGACATTTGGATTTGAACACAAGCAGTATGCCTTCAGGGTCTTAGCACTTAACACAGCTTCCCTGGAGTCATAGAACCTGAAAGGCAGGTTGAAAATCAAGTAATCCCGCCCTCTAATCTTATAGATAAGAAGCTGAGGCTCAGAGAGGTGAAAGAAAGTTTGCATACCTTAGGTAACAGCAGAGCCAGAAATAAAACCCTGATTTCCTTAGGCTCACTTAAGAACTCTCAACTCAATTTATTTTTCTTAAAAAAGTATAGTACTTAATAATGCCTTTAAACATTGATAATTAGATTTTTCTATCTCTTCTTTGGCCTAAACACAGTTAGTTGAAGAAAAACTAATTAGGAGTGTCATTGCTCACTTCGTGGGAGATGAGCTATATGCCATTAGCCAAATGACACAGAAGTAACTGGAGGCTGAGACAAGGACCAAGCTTAAAATACATTTTAAGCAAAGCACTCCTTACCTCAGAATTTTTTTTTCCTCCAAACTTCATTTTCTACAAGTAGTATCCCTGTGAATATTTTCTTTTTTGAAATAGAGAATACAATTTTGTTTTATCCTTCCTTCATCTGTCTCTATGAAAAACTTCTGGAATAGCTTATTACTCCTCCACTTATGATAATGTCTTAAGCTTTCTTTTTCTTTCTTCTTGATAATGTATACATTAAATGGGGGTAAAGGTAGGAACAGGAATTAAAACTATTTCTGTGTGTCTATGAAGGTCTATTAAACAATAAAATGTTGACACTATTGGCTAAAATCAAAATATAACCTCTTACAGAATTCTCCACACTTGTAGATTCTTTACTGTGATAATATAGAAGGCTGATGTTCACATGCACAGTACACTCACAAGTATTCCATATAAAAACTTAAGCTTCGTGACTAATTTGTCATTACCACAACTTTTAGAAGTTATTCAGTACAGGCTGTAGCACAGATGAACTAAGATTTGATATTATGTGTACCCACTTCTGTGGATCTAACTTGACCCTTTTCCTTCCTCTCAAGTGAACATACTGAAATGCAAATGATTGACAGCCACATTATTACAGGGATCACCTTAAACATGTTTTGCTTCATTTTAATAAAGGTAAATATTAGCACATTTTAGTACACTCTTATCTCTCCATTTTAATGCCTCTTGCAACACACTGGATAACCCATTCCTATCCCCAAACTACAGTTTCATTAGCGGACCAAAGAATTTGTAGAGCAGAGTCAAGCATGTGCTCATTCATTTATTCCACCACATATTTGCCTTGTGTTAGGCCCTGTGTGAAGACTGTGAAATATTAAGATGAATAAGAAAAGGTTCTGGATCTCAAGGCTCACATTCTAACAAGGGAGAGAGCAATGTAGATAATTACAGTGTGACAGAGTAACACCTGGGGGATATGCAGAAGGCTTATGGGAGCACTTGGGACATTTGCCTTATCTAGGGCCTGGGGGTTGTCTGCAAAGCCATCTTGACTTTTTAGAGAAGGCAACATCTTAGAGCCTTATAAATGATGGCTAGTAGTAAGTGGCCAGGTATAGGATGTTTTGGTAAACCATGCAGCAGAAGAAAGACATTTCTGGCAAAAAAGTACAAATTAAGAGGGAAAAAAAATAGTTAAGTAAAAGAAGTGTGTTGTGACTTGGTTATTTTAATATTTAAGTTGAGATCTGGGGTGTTGGATGGTGAGCCACTGTTCAACAAGAGACCCCAAGAGAATTGAAATAGAGAAGATTATTACTCATAGGTACAGGAGGAAGTAATCAACATGCCTTGGGGGGCCACATGAGAGGTCAAGGTGTTAGGGATAAAGAAGCCAGTGACTCTCAAACCAGTAGGAGATAATTAACAGATGAATCATGGAAAAGGGACAAGGACATGCATTCCTCAGCTCCTCACACATATCTCTGGGACCAAAAGGAGGAAAATTGTCATCACCAAACACAGAAAAATGGGAAGACGTAGCTAGATAACTTTGCAAATAAGTTGGAGATAGAACTATAACTAGATTGCCCTTAGTTAATCACATCCTGAGTTAAGTAGCTAATGCGTTAGGTTGTGAATCCAGATTAACCAGTAATGGAGAAATGGGGGAGAAGGAGAGAAGAGGGGGAGCTAATCCTGTTAGTATAAACCAGTTTACTTTGTCTATTTCACATGCACATGCCCCTGGCTAGCTGTGTGCTTGACTCTGCAGACTCATGAATGAACGCCTCACTTTGCTGCTGAAGTCCTGTGTCCCAGTGATTTATTGTGAGAATTTCTCACAAAGGTGAGGTGTAGGCAGATGGAGCTACAGGACCTGGGGCACATGCCTTTATTAGGGTCAGTAGGTGGAGTGCTTTGAGATTTCTGCGTATGTAGTTTTGATTTGGATTGGCCAATTCAAACCAAAAAGATTGGAATTAGTAAACTTTGCACAGGGGTTTTTATCTATGGATTATACAAGGTAGACTCTTTATTACAATAAATCATATCAGAAACTTACATTTACTTGTGACTCCATGTTATCTGGGACACAGGCTTGTGTGAGGGGCTAAGTCAGAATTAGGACCCTGCAAGCCACTTGACCAAACAAAATGGATTTCGTGGCCTCAGAACCATGGGGGTGCTTAGCTGAACCCTTGACATGGAGAGACAAGAAACCTGGAATGTGTAGAGCACCTCAAATATCTCCTGTGTTCTGGAACTGAAACAGAAGACAAAGCTGGTGGTGAGGGTAACACCCGCTCTTCAGGAGGCTTTTATAAAGATTGAGGGACTTGTACAGCCTCATTTAGGAACTGGTGAGCCACTGAATGTTTTAAAGCAGATGAGTAAGCTGTTAGGGTTTCTTTTTTTGAGTGAAGAATGTGGTCTGCAATGTGAATGGGGCATTTCAGGGGCAGAATGTTAGCTGTAAGAAAACCCATTAGAGGCTGTTGTATAATCCAGGGGGGAAAAAGATGAGAATGTCAAGTAGCTAGCAATAGAGATTAATGGCGTCAGGCAGAGAGAGGGTCAAGATGACACACAGATTTCTTACACGATTGAATAGATGGTAGTGTTACAGAACCCCTGGGCTGCTCCAATTGAAAACAAACCCATGGGCTCTTTAGTATAAGTTATATAGATTTAGTTATTTGCGGATTTCTGTTGTTATATAGATTTAGTTATTTGTGGATTTCTGTTGTTAAGTCTTATGCTCTTTAAAACACCCACAAACACATATTCTTGCCTCCCCCCCTACCAAACCAGGCTAGTTTTAGGAAAGTTAGAGAAACCGTTTCCCTACTTTCCAAACACAGGTCAGCTTTACCAGCAGCTGCCAATCACTCAATTCTGACTGGGGAGGTCCTTTCTGTGCTGTGGTGCCCTCCAGCTCTCAATGCAGAACCGCCTGGATTCTCAGCCTCCTTGCAAACTGCCTTCTTCCTGCAAACCACATGGATCTCCTCTCCTCAAAACCGCATGGCGAGAGCCTCTTAAAGCAGCCTGGAGACCCCTTCTCCAAGCCACATGGAGAAGGCCCCTTCACCAAGCCACGTGGAGGGAGCACACGAGAGAGCGAGAGAGGAAGAGCCCGAGAGCGAGCGCGCGAGTGAGAGAGAGCTAAAATGTCCGCAGCTGCTTATATATCCCTGACTGCATCCTCTGACGCAGTGGGCGTTGCAAACAGTTCTGACCATTCACAGAACCTTACGTAGGCTCTGTGTGCTTTCTCCATATCATCCCCTGGTTCAAGACTCCTCCCATCTACCTGAGGCTTTGGATGCATTAAAGCCATTTTGCATAAGAAAGACACTAGCCACCAGCCTCAGGCATGTGGAGGCATTCTAAAAGCTGCTTCCTTCTCCCCATCCCCCAGCCACAGTACCATTTATTGAGTTAGAGAACACTGGAAAATTTGAACTATTGGAGTAGAGGTTGTAAGCTCACTGTTGTACTGTGGTTTGCAGTCCTTATAGATACATCCAGGTTGACAAGACCAGTGGTGACTTAGATACTGAGAGTGAAGTCTTAAGGACAGATCTCTGCTAGAGAAAAACTCCTGGGAATCCCCCATGAGTAATAGCTGAGGTCTGAGTGGGTGGGGTAGGCCTGGAGGAGTCTGTACAGATAAAAGAACTGGTATCCAAGAACGATAACTTGGTGAGACTGGTGTTTAATGGGTAGGCAAAGGAAGAGGGATCTGATCCACAGGTACCCTCACTTCACAGGTGGAAGAAGGGAAGCCCCACAAAAATTGAAGCCAGGGGAGAAAGGACTTTTTACTACATAACATAGACTCTGGACAAAATATTTTTCTATCTATGATTGTCCAGCAATCATGTTGTACATCATATTGAGCATTCTAAAGTGACTACCTTCCTTCGTTGTTTGACCCCATAACTCATTCATTACAGATTACATCCCATCACCCCTTTGCATTTTCATGCCTTGTGGGTGTACTCGTCAGCAGCCGTCCGTCTCGAGAGACGATGGTGTAGCTTCTTAAGAGTCTATCTGCACCGCCGAGAATGGCTGTGCAGTCCGACTCGGGAGTGACACGGTATCTGTCTCCTTCCGTGTTGAATCGACATCTTGCGATGACGCTGGAGTGTCCTCTCCAGTGAAGCTGAAGCTACAGAGCCTGGGCAGGGTGATATGGAGGGTCTGCTGTTGCCCATGCAGCAGACCCCCCCTCTCTTCGCAGCTGAAGGGTCCAAGGGAAAGACGGAGTCAATACAGCTTGGCTTTCAGGTGCGCCGCAGGAGTTGCCGGTGTTGACTACAACGTCAAACCGCCTTAGGGACTCCGGCTCCAGATTTTCTCTCGGGGTTTACTCCCTTAGCCTTTCCCCTGAAGAGGTATGCCGCAAGGCAGCGGAGGTTTTTTGGAGTCAGAGTTTTCCTTCTCTGATGTGCCCTGACTGGAAGATCGAACCAGCGACACTTAGCTCGCAGGCCGACGCTCAATCCACTGAGCCAAACCAGCCAGGGTTTGTGGGTGTACTAAACAGAATCATTTCCATACTTGATATAGAGATACTATGTGTTGTGTACGAAAGCACCACTAATGGTTTTTCCAGGAGAATATTTGAAGAAAAAATAAATGCTGGGTGCAATTTGAATATTTTCTGTAATGTTGCCAGTCCTCATTTCATGTCTTTTTTATTTATATTGACAGAATGTGACTAAAGTGGCCTCCAAAAAAGTAGATTCATAAACAAACTGTCTCCACAGTAAATCTTACAAATTAGACAATATACTCCACAAAGCCTCTTTCCAGTTCTTGCAATTATAACACTTTTAAAAAAGATTAAAGCATAATTGACTTTCATTATCCTATTAGTTTTAGGTGTACATCATAATTGATTCAATATTTGTATATATTAAAAAATGATCACCACAATAAGTCTAGTTAACATTTGCTTTTGACATTACAATTGAAGTAGCTAATCTCACATGAAAATCATGTTAGATACATGGTGTACTGGAGGGGAAACAAATGCTTAAAATATTAATTTTGGCACAACTGTGGTCACTGGCAGATAATGTTCCTGAGTTTTGAGTGCCTGGAGTTCTCCTGGAATTTTCCTAACTAGTTGGTTTTTGCCACCTGTTTTCTATATCAAATTTGATGTTCTGTGTAAAACACATGGGCTATTTCTGGTAGGAATGAAGTAACATAAATATTTTACAAAAATACTATGTAAACTCCATATCTTATCCTGTATCATTAATTATGCTGTCATCAAACACACACATTTTACTAGAGAATTAACAGGAAAAAAAGTGAAGGCAACCTTACAAGCAAAAAAAATATCAGAAATAGAATAATAAGGTCAAGCCTTCACCAACACGTTGTTGCCTATTAAATATCTTTCTAACTTTGGCCCTTGCTCTTAAATATAAAAGTTCTCCTGAAACCCCATATGAAGGAGACAAAGTCCAGTTTCAATTTTTTTTCAAATTTTCTATTTTCAACCTGCAAATAACTTTTGGTGACGTCTATGGCTATGGGCTGAATGCTTCTCTCCAAGAATTTACATGAATAAACATGATAACATAACTGAGAACTAGACATTTAACTTCTCTATATCTCATTTTCCTGATTGCAAAAGCAGAAAGTAACACTTGATGTGTGTGATAACATTATATATGAAACAGCTTTGGAAAGCATATGAAGTGGCCCACAAATGTCATTGTTTCTGTTCTGTTTTCAGAACTGTCCCTGGTGTCTTCAAGTTGCCTTGAGCACTGGGCTCCTGGGCCTGTTTCTGTTTGTTTCTTAGTGAAGTCCCGAAGGCATTACTGCAGCTTTCTGATGGATCTTGATGTTGAATTCAGATTCATGCAACTACTTTGGCCTGTTTCTCAGCTGTGATAATTAATTGAGACTTATGGGTCCTGCTGCTCATACAGGAAAGACTCTTTGGATATTACTGTAAACAAAGGAAAGAAAATGGGAGACACTTTTATGTTCTGAGAAAACAAAGGTCGTTTGAATTCAAGGTAGTGTCGTGGACATAAGAAAAGTCTTCAGATGAAAGCATTCACTCAGAAAGATAGTGTCCTCTTTAAAACACCTCAGGTGACATCATGTGTCAAAACTATCTGAGAAAACTCAAAATGATCCTCCAAGTACTCATTACAGTGGTAGTTTTGCTGGTAATAGTATATTGACTGTCCTGGCTGGTTTGGCTCAGTGGATTGAGCGTCGGCCTGCGAGCTAAGTGTCGCTGGTTCGATCTTCCAGTCAGGGCACATCAGAGAAGGAAAACTCTGACTCAAAAAAACCTCCGCTGCCTTGCGGCATACCTCTTCAGGGGAAAGGCTAAGGGAGTAAACCCCGAGAGAAAATCCGGAGCCGGAGTCCCTAAGGCGGTTTGACGTTGTAGTCAACACCGGCAACTCCTGCGGCGCACCTGAAGCCAAGCTGTATTGACTCCGTCTTTCCCTTGGACCCTTCAGCTGGGAAGAGAGGGGGGGGTGTCTGCTGCATGGGCAACAGCAGACCCTCCATATCACCCCGCCCAGGCTCTGTAGCTTCAGCTTCACTGGAGAGGACACTCCAGTGTCATCGCAAGATGTCGATTCAACACGGGAGGAGACAGATACCGTGTCACTCCCGAGTCGGACTGCACAGCCATTCTCGGCGGTGCAGATAGACTCTTAAGAAGCTACACCATCGTCTCTCGAGACGGACGGCTGCCGACGAGATGAGATACAACCATTATCCTGTGCTCATACTATCTATACAAACTGGCATGGTATTCTTGTCAGCAGCCTCAAATGTGTAGGCAAAGGACCTCAGGGGTTTAGTTCTTTTTTACAAGGCAAGAAAATGTAGCTTCAGAGTGCTCTCCCAGGCTTACATTCAGCCCCAGTCCCCCAGACTGGATTCCGTCTTTTTGTTCGAAGGCACACCTACCCATTGGCGCCGGGAACCTTCCAAGACCTCGCTTCTTCAGGAAGGCTCGTGCCTTGTTTCTAATAAATGCTTCGCTATCACTCATGGGGGAAGGCTGTTTATTCAATAGGTGGCGCTCCATTTACTCTGACATCATTTGAAACAAACTTTATTACATGAGGTAAGACAGTTTGTACAATTAATGTGTTTAAGAACCATGTAGAGAGGACTTTTAGGCATAGGTGTGGGAAAAACCGATTTGTGAAATGAAAACGATCACCGATCTGAGTAGCAACTATAAATATTTAAACTGTGTCCTAGGAAAATTACAGGGATGCTGAAAATATGTGATGGCCATCTTCTAATGAGCCCCATGAAAAAAACAGTGTGCTTTGGTCTTGTTAGCTTTGTTAGGGAATGTAGCAGATTATGAAAAGCTATGGCCCACATTTACTGAGTGCCCACATTATGCTGGGCTCATTACAAAGTACTTTATATAGGTTGATTATACCACTTGTTCTTCACAACTAAATGTTTGGATTACTTCTAAGATAGGGTAATTGAGACTCAGAGGGGATATGCATCAGTAAGGTTAGGCTTCACATTTGGACATACTTTGATTTGAACCCTCCTCTAGGCTCCTAACTTACAGGCAGCTCTGCCTCTGGACTCAGCAGGCTGAGAGGGAAAGGAAGGTAAAGAGCACCGATTTCTCTCTAAGGAGGGGCAGTAAAAGATGAATATTCTAAGTCTGTCTAATGCAAGCCTGGTTTATTGCTAGCTCCCAAACAAAATGTTGGGTACTACAGAAAGGGTAAGCATTAAACCAGATTTAAAATCTGCCCCATGGCTGATAAAGGGGAGGGTTTGATTTTCAAATGTGGCTGGGTATGACGGGGCGTGGGTGGTGTCTCTAGGTTCAGTGGCTGCTTCACATACACAGGTAAATTATACGCTCTCCTCTTGGAGAGGCGATCATATGGTTCCTTAGGCATGTAGGTCAGAAAGGAAGAGTCAGGACAGGAGTTTTGTGTCTGAGCCTAAAGGCTTTATTTATAGCCTATGGATCAGCAGTTTCATTGGGATCGCATTGGCTCCTGACACTTGGAACAAGAAAGATTCCATTCTTCTTTCTAGAGTCTACCCCATGGGACAATCTTTCTAGATGTTTCTTTCTCTCCTGGTATTCAAAACTACTGCAGAATTTAGTTTGGCCTTTGCTGCCTTGGCTGCTTTCAGTTCTCAGTGGCTGGAGTGGTATCTTTCCTCATAGTTCCCTCTCCTGGGCTCTGTTTGGTTTTGTCTCCATCCTTTGTACGCCCTAGCCTGACCCTGTATTACCTCCTGCTCAGCTTGGCTTGACTTCCTCCCCTTTTCCAGTCTTTAGGCTTCTGGAATGTTTTTGTGTTGTTATTGTGTGTGTGGTTCTTTTTTTTGTTTGTTTTTGTTTTTTTTCCCTCCTATGAACAGCTCCTTGCTGCCCCCTTCTGGCTTAAAATATATTAACCCTTTTGTTTGTGTACCAAGGGGTGTGTCAAATCTGGGTGTTAGGTAACTGTCAATCCCATATTTTTGCTACTGTAAGGGAAGAAGAGACAATTCTTTTCCCTCTCTCCCCCTCAGAATTCTCTCCAATTGTTTTTTCCAAATATTCTTTAATTAATAAGTATTCTTCTGGGGTTTATCAAATTACTATTACTGATTACACTTACTTTGATCTTAGATTTATAACAATGAGAACTCATTTTTTTCTTTAATTTTAAATATGAAATATGTTCTCCTTATTAATACTGTATACCTACTCAATATTGAAACTTTGTAAGACACTGAAGGGCAGAGAGAGAGCAAATATACCCTGTAATTGAACTACAACAGATAGTAACTGTTAACATTGTGCTATTATCTGTACATGTTAGTTATATGATTCTGTATTCTTCCTCTTAGCCATAGTCCCTTCATTATTTTGGTCCTTTTTAATACTGACAGCCTCTTTGGGATGTTATTATAGTTACAACTTAGCTGGGGTCTCAAATTGTCATATGATTTTAAGCATCTGCAAGGCAGACTATGGATATATAAACAGAAGCTTTCTTTGTATTCTTCCTACACTGTAGAATGCTGGGCTCTTTATGTTGTGACACTCAATAAATGTGGCTGACTGACTGTTCTGAGTTCACAATGTGTTTTCCAAAATGGCAATAAAAATGGTAATGAAATGTTAAGTTATTCTCAGCTACTAAATTCCTAGTGCCAGGGATATCATAAATTGTGTTTTTGATGATCAAAACTATTTGACCATGAACTTCAATTAAGTCACAATAACCTCTGAATTTCTCTCCAGCCCCTTTTATCCCATATGTTTCCAAAGTATCTGCATCATGACTTAATTACCTTACAACTCATTAAAGCATAAGAAAAAAACACAGTATATGTTAGGAGGAAAACACAGTATATGTTAAGTGGTTTGGGAAGTAACCGAACTTGGGAGCATTATTCTATTATAAAAGGTATCTGGGGGAACATTTTACCACACAAACCCATACTGTCAATGACTCATCTGTCCATCTTGCCTCCTCTCTGGCCACAATAAAGTAAATTCCTGTGTACACTTCTCTGTGAGCTAGAAAACACTGAATCGGCTCAAAATCAAAGTTACGTACCAAAGAGTACTCAAAATCACAAGCTTAATGCTCTATTTCTTGCTAATGCTTCTAGCTTGTAGAAGCTGATAAGTTTAGCTGTCTTAGGTTCAAAATACCCCAAGCCTGAAGGAGTATCTATGAACAAGTCTGTTTTTAGCTGCTGCAAGCATCAGCCTTGACATGGGAAGGATCTCTTCATCCCTTTCTCTCTCAATGGTTAAAAACAACAAAAAGATGTTAAATCAAGACCAGATTAAAGAGAACAATAAATTTACATGAAATATTCATAGTTAAAGAAGATAATAAAAAGGATAGGGAACATGAACATGCTTTTAAAAAATGTTAAACAATATTTTAGGGCAGTTTTAGGTTCACAGCAAAAATGAGCAAAAAGTACAGAGGGTTCTAACATATCCCTGCCCCGACACATACAGTTTCCCACATTATCAACATCCCACACAAGAGCAATGCATTTGTTACAATGGATAAACTTACATGGACACATCATTATCACCCAAAGTCCATAGTTACATTACTGTTCATTCTAGTTGTTGTATATTGTATGAGTTTGGACACATTTATAACGATATGTACCCATCATTGTAGTATATTGCAGAATAGTTTTACTGTGCTAAAAATCCACTATGTTCTGCATATTAATTCCTCCCTCCTCCGAATCCTAGGCAATACTAATTCTTCTACCACTTTCATGGTTTTGCCTCTTCCGGAATGTTGGAATCATACAGTACATAACCTTTTCAGAGTCTCCTTCTACTTAAGAATTATGCATTTCAGTTTGCTCCATGTCTTTTCCAGTTTTGATAGCTCAATTCTTTTTAGCACTGAATAATATTCTGGATGCACCCCACTTTATCCATTCCCCTACCAAAGGATAGCTTGGTTTCTTCCAAGTTCCAACAATTAGGAACGAGTCTGCTTTATAAGTATAACATGGGTGCAGTCTTTGTGTAGATATACATTTTCAACACTTTTCAGTAAAACAAGGGTGTGATTGCTGAATTATAGGGTAAGAATATGTTTAGTTTTGTCTCCTAAAGTGGCTGCACCATTTTGCATTCCCACCAGAAAGAATGATAGTTCCTGTTGCTCCACTTCCTCTTCAGTATTTGGTGTTGTCAGTGTTTTGTATTTTGGCCACTCTAATAGACCTGCAGTGGTATATCATTGTTAATTTTCAATTCCCTAATGACATTGTTGAACGTTTTTTTATGTGCTTACTTGCCATCTGTGTTTGTTCAGGGCTCTTGCCCACTTTCAATTTTTTTTCTCTCACTGTTGACTTCTAAGAGTTTTTAAAAATATATTTTAGATAACAGTTCTTTATGAAATTTGTCCTTTGCAATTATTTTCTCCCAATCTATAACTGTCTTCTCATTCTCTTGAAAAACATGTGTTTAAAAACAGCTTTCTTTTACTATTTGCTCTATGGAAGACCAATGCAGAGAGTTCTTAACATATTTAGAAAATAATTGTTTAATCAGAGAAACTGAATAAATTATATTTGCCTGATTATTCTTGGTTCTCATTCAGGAATCTTAAAATACCCTACGATCTATGGATGCTTAATACCTAGCTTTTCCTTCTCTAAATGTTAAGTAGATGTAGCCTTGCAAGAAAGAATACAGCAGAGACTTTTTAACATTATGTTTAATGCCTCTGAATGCATTGCTCTTCTGGAATTTATTATTTCCTGTTCAGGAATATTTCCATCCCAGGAGATTTAGGATTTTTTTTTTTTTTTAAGTATTACAGAAAGGACTACCATGACAAAGCCCCAAAAACTGAAATTAAAATTCAAAATTATAGTATATTTCAGTTTCTACCCAACATTTTCAAATATGTTACAAAGATTGATGGCAAAGATTTTATGTAATGTTTTTAGGGTAAAACATTAAATCAAAATAAATGTTTGCTCTCTATGTTCGGGTACCATACAAAATATTTTCAAAAAAGAAATAGCTTTACAAATTCCTTTTAAAATTCAGATTTTGCTACATTCTTTTATTTTTCTTTCTTCCACTCTTTCTTAGATATTTTCTGAATGTAACTGAAATTTATCTTCTGTGTTTGAATTGAATGTAATTTTTTGTTCATTCTCTACTTGGTCAGGAGAGAGAATGATGAGAATGATAACATTAGAATTTTATAAAAACTTTATGTAAAATTTAATTATAGATAGTGAGTGCTTTTCTTTATACTTTTATTATATAGGTATACTAATCATTTCAGAAATGTTCAGGTATTTTTAGATTAAATCAATCAAATTATTCCAGTAAATACAAACACCTACACACACAAAATATCCATTTGATTACTGTGTTCTGTTATCATGCACAGAAGCATGGTATCTCTCTCTTTTTCTTTCTCAGCTCTCTTCTCTCTTCTGATATCCCTACCCTTTGAAATGTAAACAGACACAGAATTTCATGATAATACTAGAGAAACATGAATTTTCAGCAACCAATGCACTCAATAAGTGTTGTCTCTATTTCCATTTCATCTTTTATATGATAAACACAACAATCTTCACTCAATAGAGAGAGGCATTGTAGCAGTTAATGGGCTAATAAATGGAAGTAATTTTTTGCTTTTCCTAAGTATCATATAGGTTTATAACACTTCAGGATTACAATAATTTGAGGAAATCTGCTCTTACTTCTTTATTTAAGGGTGTGTTAGAACAAGTACTCCAAGCTCTTCAACCTGTCAATACACAATCAGATGTGCTACAAAACACCTCTCCTCTCCTCTTAGTGTCTTCAGTGTGTTTAAATTGGGTGAAGTCACATTTATTAACTTGATAAGCAATGATGTCCATTGACTCTTTGGGCTACTTTTTCCCTATTAAACATGGCTGCAAAGGAGGATGGTTTGGGAGAGCTGCACCAGATGTTGGTATGTTTTGCAGACCGGGCTAACATGGATGCTTCCTCTCTATTGAACTTAGTATCTTTGCAATGGAATAAATTCTCAAAAATCATTAATAAAGTAATTTTTAAAAAATGCCCCTGCCATTTCCATGAGCTTCAGATTGCAGCAGTTACAGTAATTACTGTTAGTGATATGCTATATACCAGGGCCTATTAAGGAGATTTTTATGGGGCTCTTTTTTTCAATCTTTGCATCTAAAAGGTCGTGAAGGAAAAAGGGTGCTAAGGATGGCAGCCACAGCACTTGCTAGTTTATGATGTTTACAAGAAAGCTTAGAAACCTGGTCTCTTCTCATTTACACAGGCTCCTCCAAGGTTATTGATAGAGTTGTCACTTTTAGGCAGTTTGCACATCTAATTTTAGGATTCCCTTACAATTTACTTGGACAGCAAACTGCTACTCCTATAGTGGGTAGGATATTTACTAAGACTCATCATTTGCTATCTCTGCTGGCTGCCAGTAGGCCAGTGGAAAATCATTTTTAGGGACATCCATAGTCATTTATATGTGAGGTCCTTAGGGAATTGACTTTCTCATAGAGACTTCCTATGGAAGCAGCCTCTGGCACTGGTCTTTTGCTTCCCATCTGAATGCAGTTAAGAAGCAGGATTATTTCTCATTGGGAACTCCATATATGAGGATTCTATTCAAACTCTCTAACAGACCTCTGGGTGGCTCTAGGAAAAGATTGGAGTTTTCCTCTTGTGGCTGCATAGTCAACTTTTTTTCCCCCCTCCCACAATCTCTGCAGGTAAGTGGACAATTTTTCTTCCTTCCCTCCTTCCTTCTTTCCTTTCTTCCTTCCTTCCTTCCTTCCTTCCTTCCTTCCTTCCTTCCTTCCTTCCTTCCTTCCTTCCTCCCTCCCTCCTTCCCTTTTTAGTCTATTATATTAATTTATATGTGGCTCTTTTCTGGGTATGGAGCCTGACTGGGCTTTGTTTTTTTCATTTATACTGCCTCCCCTACTTCTGTTTGGAGGTGGGCATCTCATCAGAGTAATTAAAAATTCTGTGAGTCCTTTTACATATCAACACAGAGAAATCATTGGAGTCTTAAGAAAGGAAGGTCAGGAATGAGTTTTGTAAAAACAGTTTTGCCATTCTTACTCAAGAAGATGCTGTTTCTCTCTTCAGTTGAAGCTTGGACTTTAGAATTCATTGTGCAGGGAAGGGTCGTGGACATATGGAGGAGGAAACAGTTCCTTTCAAGACAGAAAGTGAGTAGTCTTTTCACTTATAAGGAAACAAAGGGAAGAGGCAGCTGAGAGACATACTTATTATTTTGAAATCTATAACCAAATAAGTTGAATTATTTTCATCCCATATACCTGTTTAGCAGTCAAAGTTACCCAGATTTCCTTCAGAATAAAACATTTTCATTATCTGAGAGAGAGAAAAATGTAGTAATTAAGAACATAGACTTGGGAGCCAGGTTACCAGTTTCAAATTTTGGTTCTGTATTGTGACCTTTTTAACTTACCTATGGCTCATTTTCTACCTAACTCACAAGATTGTTTTGGGGATTAAAAGGGCAGATATTTATATTTATAAGGTAGTTAGAATAGTGTCTACCATATAGCAAACACCTTAAAGTGCTTTCTGAGTAAATAAAATGTTCAAACCTCTCCAAAAAGATGAAAATTTTAACATTAATAGGGAAAGGAGGAGAGGCAGTGAAAATAGCTTATACAGCATTATGTCAACGCAAGATGACATTGCTTAAGATTTATTTTCCATGAAAAGAGTTTAGATATACATTTGGTGGATAGCCTATAAATTATATTGAGTGATTGAGCACTCTGCTCAGTTTTTTATCCACATTGCTATTTTTTCATATAGATTGCATTTTACTAAACCTTTTCATTAGATTTGAACAAAATTATGGTCACCGTGGTTCCCAGGATCTTTCACCATGGACTCTTGCTATAGGAAGCACTTAGATAAAGGCATTAAATTATTATTTATTGATAACAAGCTAAACTCGGTGAATTATTTTTTTATTTATACATTAACTTTTAATAGTCATTTAACTTCAGAAATAGTCATAAGTGTATGGTATTTCAATATCTTCCAGTTAAGATATTCTAAAATCAATCTTTTCATTTCCAGAAATAAATCCAATTTGATCACGTCATTTCCCTGATTAGAGGTAGTTAGCGTCCCTCCATCATCCACACAGGATAAAATACAACTGCCTTAGTTGGCATATGAGGTTTTTCATAAACTGGCTTTTAACATTTTTTGCCTAATCCCTTATCATTTCTTCCCTTTCCCTTTAGTTAAGCTCTAAAAATATATAATTCACCTTTACATTTGACAAAAGCTGCTCTCAGTGCCTGTAATATTCTTTCTAACTCCTCACTCTCTTCTGTTCTACCTCTTCTCTTAGCGCATGTCAAAGTCTGACTCAGCACTTGTACTTTAGCTCTGTTTAACCAAACTTCTAGGGTTACTGAGACTCTCTCTCCTCCATGTTGTCACTGTAAGAAAAATAAGTGAATCCTATATAGTACCTACTGTGTGTGAGGCTCTGTTCTAATTGCTTTAAGCATATTAACTCATTTAACCCCCATAATAAGTTTAAGACAAATGTTTCCCTATTTTATGAACTAGGAAGCTGAGTCACCGATGATTAAATAAGGCCATGCTGTTAGTTGATTACAGAGCCAGAATTTGAAGTGCAGCGCAGTACCCTGAGGTTTGTATACTTTTATATTTTTCCATTTATTAGATCTTTGTTCCACTAAATACCTCCATGACCTGCTAAGTTCCTACTAACATCATAGATGCTCCATAAATGTTTATAAGGAGACTTTATTAATTTAAAATATATGAAAATTACTAAGTACAATTATTAAACCTAAAGAAAATTGTATGGTTTCTCAAGTCTCCATTGCCCTCTCCTATTATTTATAATTTTCAGGTTAGTAAAAACCACGGCAATGATTTTGCCTACTATTTTCTTTCAATATATGTGAAACTTTGCAACTGAACTAGAGACTGGGCCTTCTGTTTCCTCTCTTAACTTGACATCACCAACCACTCACTGGTTTAGCCATATTTTTGTTCTGTATACAATAGCCCCAAACACCAAAATATGACTATAACATAAATATATATACATATATAATATTTTAACATAAAGCCTTTCATTCTTGAGGGACAAACACTAGATGCATTCCCATAAAAATCAGGAAAAAAAACAAGGATGCCAGTTTTTCTGTAATTATTTAACATTGTTCTGAAATTACTAATTAATGCAATTATCCAAGAGAAAGAAATATGCTACTAATATTAGAAAGGGGGAGGCAAGATTATGTAAAAGAATCAACTAAAAACTATTTGAAAGTTTAAGAGCTCCATAAAGAGGCTAGTTATACAATCAATATGCACAGACCAATCACTTTCCTATATAAACAATAAACAGTGTAATATAAAGAAAATAGTCAATGTACTGTAGCCGTAGGAAAAAATAAGCTAGTTAAATATTAATTTAACAAAAAAAAAAAACTGAAAGACATATGAAATGACAGTTAAATCATTCATTTTCTAGTAGGAAGGGAAAGTTGTATATAAGATGACAGTAAACATCAGCACATTGTAGGAGGATGACCTAATTACTTTGCCCCAGTCTTAATTCCCACATTTCTATATTACGTTTTCCCATAGGCCTGATTGGTTTTCTTTCGGGCATGTAATTGTTTACTCCACCATCCGTTGTAGAAATGCCGCAAGCCTTACCATACGTTCTTTAACAATACTTCACAGCACTTTAGCTGGGACCACATAGTAAATAATGACTATATAAGATAAAAAGCATCTGCAGCCATCTCCATATTGACAAAAATCCATAGTCAACTCACTTTAAATGTGGGTCAAACTGACTGGTTACTGATAGGCAAGCACTTAAATTCATCTGTATTTTTATGTTTAAATTTATGCTGTATGTTTTTATCTGCTTGTTTTGGCCCCAAGGAGACACAGCTTGGGGCAACTGGATAAATCAGGCATGGCCAAATTTCTGTTTGTTTCAAGTATTCTTAGTCTCTCTGTAATAGCCACAGAAAAATAACTCAGGAATTTACCACCTAGAGTCTAGGTTTTAAAAATTGGAACGGTGGAATCTTTCTTTCGTACTGAATCTGACAGTGCGTATGCAGGCCTGTGTGGGCGGGGAACGCATTGCTAGAATGATCTCATGCCTTCGCCAGTCTGGAGTCTGATCTCCACTTCTTACTCTCATTTTTACTTTTCTAGAAATGTTTCTTATGCAATTTCCTATTGCATAAACACATTTTTCCCCCATTTTAAGCTCTATTGAGTCTCACAGGTCTAGCTCTAAAGATGATTAAACTTCACACTTTTTGCAAAACAAAATTTTCTCCCATAAATATTATTCCCACTCCCCCCAGGAATTAAATACAAAAACACAAACAAAAAAGAAAACCGCAAAAAAAAAACAAACAAACAAAAACTGGGGAATTTCTCTAATAGGCAAATGGAAATCCATAAAACAAAACTATGAGGTTTAAAAAGCGTGCTACTATTGCTTATGATTTCTATCAGCTCAACCAACCTACAAATTTTACCTAAATTGCAAACAGTAGGAAATAGAATAAGTAACCAATATACATAGTATGAATACAAATGAAGTAAATTGTATTGTCTGTTTTGTCACATTTTCTTCAATTAGTCGTTTAGCAGGGTAGAATTTTTAAAAATTTTGTGACAGTGCATAACGGTGATAATATCCATTTCCAGCATTCAGAATGAACTCCAGTGCATAATCTCAGTTTATATCTATATGTTAGAAACCAGGTTTGTGAACACAGGTAATGTCTTTTTGCTCCCCCTTACCCTTAGTTCCTTCTAAAAACCAAGCAGTGCTATTTTGCTATTTTAAACTTAAAAACAAAAGTTCCTACCTATCAGTCTACTACAATCCTGCTCCTCAAATTGGTAGATTTTGTTGATTTGTCTCTGCACACACCTGTGTGAATGCTTCTTTCTCCTTTCTCCTCCTTCATTCAACACCAGCTTTCTCTGTCTCTGTCTTTGAGACCCTGGATAAGCTGTAAGTCAAAGGAAACACTCATGAATATCTTAAATATTATCCTTTCATTCCACTATAAAATACCTTAACATATATTTTACTATGCTGATGGTAACATTCATAAACTTACTATCTGTTTTTATTTTTGTGGATATATTTTATGTTCAAATAGTGTCTGATGCTACATTATAACAATTTCTTTCTTTGGGTGATCATATTGTCATTGTAAATTCTATAGAATCATGTAATTCCAATAATTTTATAAACTCAAAAATTGTTGCTGTGCTCTACCTAGTCATCTCTTAATCCATGCATTGGGAAAATGAGAGAGTGACAAAATTATCTCAAACTCCCTCATCCTAATACTTCTACTTCCCTCAGAGTAGAATGAAGAGTCCAACATATAATAAATCACTAGCTTGTTAATAGGAGAGGGTCTGGTGGGGCATGCCCTCTTGTTGCCAAATAATTCTTCTTCCTTTGCTTAATGTTTAGGGCTCCCAGAGAGAGAGGCTTCAGGACCATGAACATGTCAAATTAATTGGTGATTTCTTAGCAGCTTTGCCCGCGGTGGCCCTTGCCCTATCCAGTCTATTTATCTTTCTTTACAGGTACAATTTGAATCAACATTCCTCACCTTTTGAAGACTCCAAGAAGTTATGTGACAACTTAATCATTTTTATAGATCAAAATGTGTGAAAATGTAATCTGTATAGCTTGAAAGTCTAGAAGTCATTTCCAAATTCATATCAGATGGGTAGCCTGGCTGAATATGTTAAATATGTCTAATTGGTTTCCTTAAGGACCTCAGTGAAATAGGAAAATCTAAAATAGAGGAGCTATGGAAACTTCATTTGCAACCATAAAACCATCACAGTGATTCATCAACAGAAAACGCAAGCAAATGTTCTGACAGAGTATGTTGCAGAAATCTTGATTTTGAGCCTTTGGGTAAAGGTTCAGGAAGTATTCATTGATTTTGAAGACTGATTTAGAACTGCAGTTAATGAATTTTGGAAGAAATATTATAATCAAAGTGGAGAAATATTAGAATGTACTTGCTTAAAGAAAACTGCTGAGACTTCCAGCCAAGATGTAGGACTAGACAGTCACGCTGCAGCTCTCTCCACAACTAAGAAAGGATAGAACTAGAGACAACCAGAAGTTCTAGATACTGAGCTGCATGGAAGTCCAATAAACAAAGATATAAAGAAGAAATACTCATCCAGACAGGTAGGAGGGGCAGAGCTGGAGGGGAGAGGTTGTGGTGTGGTCACAGCAGTAGTGGCAGTGGAAAGCTGGTAGAAAGCCCAGTAACACATTTTAGAAAGTAGGGAAGGACACCTGGGGAGCGCTCCCAGCACCAAACCAGACCACAGAGCACATGATTCCAATGTCAGGGGAAATAAAGCCTCATTGCTTCTGACTGTGGAAACCAGTGGGTATCAGGGCAGAGGAAGAAACTGCCAGTCTCTCAGTAGAGTTTGCTTATTTAAAGGGCCCCCACAGTCCTAGAACATCTACAAACCCACCCACTTTGGAAACCACAGCCAGGGCAACAACTAGAGAGGCACCAGTCCCATACAGAAGTGGGAGAGTTGCCTAGAAAAGGGGCAAGTGCTGAGCAAGTGGCATTGTTCCCTCTCAGACCCCTATCCCACATACAGTACCATAACATGGTGAAATGGGTCACCCATACTGATGAATACCTAAGGCTTCGCCCCTTAAAATGTAACAGATGTGACAGCTCTACCTAAGACAGAGAGGCAAACAAAGACAGGACCCTGGCAAGATGAGGAGACAGAGAAGTGTGGCCCAAAGAGGGAATGGATCAAGGTTCCAGTGGAAGAACTAAGCGATAAGGAGATAGCCAGCCTAACAGACATAGAGTTCAAAACACTGGTAATAAAGATGCTCACAGGCTTGCCAAATATGCTTAAATATGGTAAATGCATCAGGGAAGAAGTGCAAACTATGCTAAATGAAACAAAGGAAAATCCACACAAAACCAATGGTGAAGGGAAGGAAACTGGGGTTCAGGTCAATAATTTGGAACACAAGGAAGAAAAAAAAAAACAAAACAGTCAACCAGTACAGAATTGGAAACAAGAATTGAAAAAATTGAGGTAAGGCTTGGGAACCCATGGGGCAATGTTAAACGTGCCAACATCCAAATCGTAGGGATGCCAGAAGGAGAAGAGGAAGAGCAAGAAATTGAAAGATTATGTGAAAAAATAATGAAGGAAAACTTTCCAAATTTGGTGAAGGACATAGATATACAAGTCCAGGAAGCACAGAGAGTCCCACAAAATAAATCCGAAGAGGACCACACTAAGACACACCATAATTAAAATGCCAAAAGTTCAAGATAAAGAGAAAATCTTAAACGCAGCAAGAGAAAAGCAGAGAGTTACCTACAAAGCAGTGCCTATAAGGCTACCAGCTGATTTCTCAAAAGAAACTTTGCAGGCAAGAAGGGACTGGCAACAAGTATTCAATGTGATGAAAAGCAAGAACCTACAACCAAGATTACTCTATCCAGCAAAGCTATCATTTAGAATGGAAGGGCAGATAAAATGCTTCCCAGACAAGGCAAAGCTAAAGGAGTTCACCATCACTAAGCCATTATTATATGAAATGTTAAAGGGAGTTATTTAAGAATAAGAAGATCAAAACTATGAACATTAAGATGACAACAAACTTACAACCACCAAAAGCTGAATCTAAAAAGTAAAAACAAAATCCAACTAAGTAAATGAGAATAGGAACAGAATCATAGGTATGGGGATCATTTGGAGGGTTATCAGCTGGGAAGAGGAAGGCAGAGAAATGGGAAAATGGTTCAGGACTAAGAAGCATAATTGGTTGGTACAAAATAGACAAGGGGAGGTTAAGAATAATATAGGAAAGAGTGAAGTCAAAGAACTTATATGCATGACCCATGGACATGAACTAAGAGGGGTGGGGTTGCTGGAGGGAAGTGGGGTACTGTGCAGAGGGGAGCAAAGGGAGAAAAAATTGGGACTACTGTAACAACATAATTAATAAAATATACTTAAAAAGTAAAACTGCTAATCAGGCCCTGAAGTTGTGCTAACAAAGAAAATAGTAAATTAATCACTCAGAGAAAGAAACAATGCAAAAACAATTTAGTAGTAAAATTGCATGAATAAGAGGATGCATATTGGAAAATCCCATTTAGATGAAAAGGCAACATGAGGACATTAATAATAAATTAAAGAAGTAGTGAAAAATATAATACAAAAATATATCATTAAGAAAATCTTTTAAGAAAGGATGGAAACTAAAGGAAGGGGTGTTGGTAGACAGAATTAAAAGTAATAAATGTAGGTAATGCTTTCAACTCATCTGGTCCCAACCTAAATTAGTGTTTATTTTGTCATGATTTGAGCAATTGGATTTAATTTGAACTTTAAAGATAATATAATCAGATAAATTATGAGACGTTATGCTCAGGTGAATATGGACATGAACATAAAACTTTGAACAACATGGCTGGAATACAACAAGGATGCCAGCCTGATAAAACAAGCATGCTGTTTTCCGGGGACAGCCAACTGACCTGGAGTCTGCACGATCCTTCCCCATGTAGAAAGGCCACCCTCCCCTCCACACCCCCACTCTTACTAGGGATTTCTGGACCCAAGGTTAGATAGGACGATGACCATGTCCACCTTGAAGTAGCTAGAGGGGCACAAGACCTTTGCCCATTGTTCTTTATAAGATTATAAAGGGTCTTAAGTCTGAGAGGGGGGATTGTTGTTTTTTATTGTTATAAAAATATATATATATTTTTTTAAAGGAATAATATAGAAAAGGGTGAATCCTGAGAACTTGTATGCATGACCCATGGGCATGGACTGGAGGCTGGGGGAATTGTTGGGAGAGGAGAGTGCTGGGCAGAGGGGAGCAAAGGGGAAAAAATTGGAACTATTTTAACAATATAAT
This sequence comes from Furipterus horrens, assembly GCF_987537825.1. Taxonomy (NCBI): domain Eukaryota; kingdom Metazoa; phylum Chordata; class Mammalia; order Chiroptera; family Furipteridae; genus Furipterus; species Furipterus horrens. Next base: position 144,249,944 of record NW_028327171.1, on the reverse strand, counting down.
CAATAAAATGTACTTAAAAATAAAATAAAAAAGAGTATCTTTTATATATAAAATTATGAACTTGGGTTTATATTAATGGTAAAGGGGGAATTTTTTATTAAGAGAATGTCACAAAAGCTAGATATTAAAGAATAAGCAAAATTTTTCCAGAGGAAGTGGCTGGGCAATTTAGTCAAAGGGAGGTGCATGAATAAAAAATAAAAACTTTGAACAACATAGTACTACTTTTCTAGATTAAGACAGGCTGGACATTTATATTATTGAAGTTGTATACTGAACTCTAGTTACCATGAGTATAGCAGACAGTGTCTTCAATGATACTGCCCAATTCAACACATTCTCTTAGTAACTAAGAAGCATTTAATTTCTCTGGTGCCCATGTATATTACATTTTTAAAAAGTGTTGTGGCTAGTCAAGTTATAATCACAGTTCCCTGATGAACTACAATAAGACTTCTCTGGACCTAAAAGTGATCTGGGATGGTGAGGATTCCAAAGGCCTGGCTCAACAGGCAGCAGAGATCTAGGATGGAGGACTGACCCCAAAAGATAACTTTTCTGCATTCAATTTTAAATCCCTACTTGTAGTGGTAGCCAGTAAGGATTCACAGTTACTTGTTGGGAGAGAAAGGTGTATTTTCACAATTCAAGATATCATTGATAATTAACCCCGAGATAACAAAATTTTAGGTACTTCTTTGCTATTTCTGTTATATTGGCTGCTCACTTGAGTAATTATTTGTTCTTTGGTCACTCATCCAACAAATATTTTTGACAATATTAACCAGTTCAGGCTAGTTTATATTAGTAAACTATTTGCTTAGTATGCATCTGGTTACTCCAAAGGTAAATTACTTTTGGGCATAAAAGAGCTTATATTTGCTTTTATAGTCCCCCACTTTCCCAAATCAGTTGTATACTAAGCATTTAATGCCTACCTAATTAATTTAGTTTAATTGAAATAACAGGCAGAGATATCTCAACTTCAACTGGATAACTCATTTCTACAATAACTTGTCTAAGACTAGGATTCTGAATTAATGGAGACCAAGGTTGTGACACTCTTAATTCCAAGGGTGTTAATGGAGACATTAACAGTTGCCCGTTAGTGTCAAGCTTGAAAGAGAAGTCTTGTTTTGATAAGTCTTGGACACATAGGTAAGCCAAGAAAATCTTTCTGAATTGTTCTTAAACTAATAATCCAGAGAAGAAGCTGGTAAATAAAGAACTAAGTCAAGTGTCAGATTTCAGGAACATGAGTTCAACACAAGGAAAATGTAAACCCTTGATAACCTCCTTTAGTTGGCTTTTTTAGTACATTACCCATATTTGACTATATGTGGCAGATTTTACCCAAATATAATTGGGTATTTCAGTGAAGCACCTCAGTTCACCTGAGATTCCTGGGTGCCTCAGAGTTAGCTTAGGGAAGTGGTTACTGCTGTCAGACTTAAAAGAGATGGGATGGCAGTAGGAAGACGTGTTAAGCAAAATCTTTGCAAAGGACCAACCTGCCTTTATGCAAATGAGCCTGGTACTTAGAAAAGCAACAGACTCCTGGTTTAGGGGAATCTCACAGATGTATGTTTTCCATGACAAGACTAGAGTTCTTGCCAATAAGAAGATAAAGTCCTAACCAATGTTTAGATGTAATTGTAGCAGTAACATGGGATTGAAAGTTTTGAAAAAGAGAATCTCCATGTCAACCCTGCCACCTCCTGCAACATTTCTCTATCATTTTGTATGTACTTGATGCTAGTCACAGAAAACAGCTCTTGCTGGTGGTCCTACATGGAGAAGCCTTGGGGAAGGAAACATTCTCCAATTGCTTTAATGTGCAGCTTTCTTACTTCTCAAGACCCAGATATCCACATGCCACTTCATTATGTAAAAATTACTTGACTTTTCCTGGATACTTACACAGAGCTGCCTTTCTTGGCAGCTTTCCTTAGTGAGATTTTGGCATGGCATTTCCTCTCATAAAGAATAAGCTGTTTCTCCTCCATCAGATATTTGCTAGGCATCACCAAGTGCTTTTTTAATTTACCAATATACAGTAGTCCTCTCCTATCTGTGAAAGATATATTCCAAGGCCCCCTGTGGTTGTCTGAAACTGTGGATAATGCAACCCTTAGATGTACTATGTTTTTCCTATGCATACATACGTACATACCCATAATAAAGTTTAATATATAAATTAGGCACAGTAAGAGATTAACAACAATAACTGATAATAAAATAAGAGTAATTATAACAATTGTCATGGGTGGGAAAACTTTCTCCTTTCTCTCTTAGTTTTTCTGGCTGGTAGATTAATTAAAATAGCATAAGGTAGGGCAACAGAAGAAAATCAGATTTTAATATGTGTGTTCAGAGAATTCATATAAGAATGAAAATTCCAAGAACAGTAAGGCAAAATAAGGTATATTTGACATTTTGGACTAAGGAAGGGCTCTAGGACTTCAAAGGGATATAATGAAATTTTACAAGGGGATAAAAAGAGTTAATGTTTAGTAAAGAAATGTGCTGGGCCATCTTGAAACAATGAGGCATGGGGAGGACATTATTCAAATCATCTTTGCTAGGTTTCTCCCCATTTACCTTACCTAGTTCAGATCAGATTAAATATGGTAATCTATCATAATAACACCTTTGGGGCAGGTCTTCTATTTTAAATTCTGTTAGGCAGTAAGGGGAAGGTCAAAGGTTCTTCCTGAGCCTTCCGAGTCTTGATTGTTTTCAGCTCAAAATAATCTTCATGCCGGAGCAACACATCTTCGGGCAAATCATTCTGAACCTCTACACAGTATATTATAAATTGAAGTGATATAAATGTGGTCTTTCTCTTCCTGTGATGAAGTGAGATGATGCAATGTCTATGCAATGAGATGAAGTGAGGTGGATGATGTAGACATTGTGACATGGCATTAGTCCACTATAAGGATGACTTGAACACAAGCACCATGATACCTCAACAGCAGATCTGGCAACCTACACAACTACAAAGTGACTTAGGGTGGGTAGTATATACAGTGTGGGTACACAAGACAAAGGGATCATTCACATCCTGGGCAAAAAGAAACATGATATAATGCAAGATTTCATCATGCTACTCAGAAGAGTGAGTGATTTAAAACTTAAGGGTTATTTCTTTCTGAAGTTTTCTATTTAATATTTTCAGACTTCAGTTGACCACACGTAACTGAAACTGTAGAAAGCAGAACTATGAATGAAGGGGGATACTGTAACATTCTGATCCATGACACAGGCCTTTGCCTCCATAATGGCTTTTTCTAGAACTTAAGTTTGAAAATACCTCCAACTAGATCAAATCATACAAAGTGAAGAAGAGAGAAAATCATAAGCTTTAAAAAAGGCATCCACAGAGATGTGCAATGAAGACAAACCGTTTAGTCTTGGTAGTTGCATGGAAGTATATAAACTGATTCCATGGACAAACAATTATTATAGAAGGAGTTCATCCCCTGGACACTAGCAGAACCAAACACTAAAAACAGAGAATTGTGGTAGAGAAATATTAGCCATTTTATTGATGAATGATGCCATCCAGGAGAAAGCTAATGCTCATAAGCCTGAAATCCTCAATGACATGTAGGTTACAAATTATATAGATCAAAATCACAAGACACCGTGGGTTGGGGTTTGAGTCATGCTGGGAGCTGACTGGTCAAAGGTGAGGTAAGGGTAAAAAATTATTTCAAGTCTTGAGGAGAGCTCTGAGGTCTTTTCCAGTGTCCTTCTGTCTGTTTTATGGGAAAGGAGGCAGGGGGTCATTCCACCTTAGGCTCAGGGACTAAAACATAACTTAGGTCAAGATATTATCTTTAGCCTTCCAGGGGTCCATACTTTAAGACTATTAGTTTCATCAGGACTACTGCCTTCTGCTGCTTTGAGGTTACTGAGTATCTGGGGAAAGACTAGGTCTCAGAGGGTTGAAGAGAGTGGGAGTGGGTGGAATTAAATTTAATCAAAGTCATATGGCCCCTCAGTTTCATAATCTCACATTTTATGAACAGGTTGTATTGCAGAACTATGTTTGGAATTTGGAAAGTATTCTCTCATAGAAACAGTGTCGATTGAGAATTAGGGTGTAGGCTAACCCACAAAAGCTTACTTAATTCATGTAGTGAAACTACAGTGTGCATTGTTAGACCACCTGGAAATAGGAGTCAGGTAGCCTTGAGAGTAAGATGGAGGAACAATAATGGCTTTTCTGTTTCCTAGGGATGGCTCTAAGCAAAAATTGGAAACCTGCTGTGGGCATCCTACAACTCTCTGTTTTCACTCCCTTCATTCAGTACCACTGTGGCAGTCCTAGCACACCCCTAACCTACCTTAAGGCACCCCTCCCTACTCAGTCACATCAGCACCATTTCCATGCTATTTTAAACAATCTATCTTCCTTTACCTCCTAATTTCCAATTTTATCAGTATATTTGCTCTCATATAGGTGCTAAGAAAAAAATCAATCAGAGCCGACTAACTCACACTTTGGTGTGGAAAATAAATAAATTCTCTGTATTTTTTTAAAAAAGAGACTTATTGACTCAAATATATAAATTGAGAGAAAATGATAGTTGCAGCAATTGGACCAGGTGTTGGTGTGTGGGGGTATGAGAAGCATTAGAGAAACTGGTCAACTTTCAATTTCTACTACATAACTAATGACATCTATCTATCTAATCATTCATCTAATCATGTATCTATCTATCTAACCTCATATCCTGAACTTTTAATTTGAGTTCGTATTACAGATTCTGCTTTCAGTTCTGACTCTGACACCTCAAAACAATGTATAATTTGTTATCAAAAGTATTTATTTCAGGATAATTTCCACAACCTACTAAAAAAAGGAGGTCCAAAATCTGTGGATTTACATTGTTAGAGTTTATTTCTGTTCACACTAAATCCTGTGGGAGTTGGGCAGTTCTGCTCCAACAGAGGACTCAAGTTGTTCCAGCATCTCACAGCTCTCCAATTTCAGCTGCTAAAGAAGAAACATGGAAGACTGAGCTAGATTCCCCAGAGGCAGAATGGATACATGACATATAGCTTTTGGCCGGTTTTTGCATGGGCCACACTCTATCACATGATCCAGTCTAATTTCAAGGGAGCCCTGAAATGGAGAGGACCACATGGATAGGGTAAATGATAGAACTTGCTGCCACAGTCTTACCTGTAGGGATTTGTCCTTAGACTAAGTTTGCTCATCTCTTTCAAGGTTCTTTCCTATCTGATACCAAAACTTATTTGAAGCTCCAAAGTTCCTTCCCTCATTTTCTGATATGATGACACATATGTTGTGTGTGTGTGTGTGTGTGTGTGTGTGTTAGTCTGGCTATTATATGTAACTTATGTCAGTGAAATGAGCAGGAAGGCAAGTGCAGGAGGCTAGTTGGGTAGTGTGGGAAATGGGAAGAAATAAGCAACACAGAAGCAGGAAAAGCATGGAAAAATTATTTGTATGCCGTGGTTCCTAAATCAGGGGCTGTATATCTGATCCTCATCTGTTTGAATGTTTTAATAGCAGCTTGCAAAATCATTAATTTTTTTCTCTGCTAGTTGCTTCTTAACATATTTGTTCAGATACAAATAGTAAGTCTAGAGGTGCAGGGTCCAGGATTAGTAATTCCAATCCTTTAAACTCCAATTGTGGAAGCTATTTTTTATATAGCGCAAGTCAATAAGAATGGTACACCATTGCAAATTTTGGAGAAGGAAGTCACCTCAGTTGTCTTCACTTATAGCTGGTGTAGCTGTCCTTGGAATCACTACAAATGTCAGTTACTTGGGGAATGAAAAGTGAATAGTATATGATACCTTAATGGGTTTACACAGTAGGTTCTGAGTTTGGTTTTGTAAATCAGGAAACACTCAGATTTATGCTTGCATGGGTAGTTCTCTGAATTGTCTGATGTGTTCTCATTGTGGAATTACTTAGCTCTGATTTTCTATGAATGTGGAGGCTGCAGTTCCTCAAATTGATTTAAAACTTCTAATTTTACGTTTAAAGCTTGAACTTTTCATGCTTTTTGTTTATTTTATCTTTATTTTCATTGAAAATTTCATTATTTAATTTTCCAACTACAGTATTCCTTTACTTATTGTGGGTATTATGTACCAGACCCCCCATGAAGTAGGAACTTTACATTTATTCTACACTCTTAAATCTACACAACTTTAACAATGTACATATACAGTACTGCAAAATCCCACGATATAGTAAAAAATCAACCATAAATAATTAAATATAATATTTTTAAAAATCCCACAATACAGTGAGGCTGCGATAAGTGAACCACAATGTAGCAAGGGACTACTGTGTATTCTTAATTTAACTAAAACTGATTGCATTCTACATGGAAGATATAGACAGAAGAGCTGATATTACAACAGAGAGCAATTGACCTGGTGTAGAAAGGGAAAGTTACATGTAAATGAAGATATACTACTATGGAGTTCTTTTCTGTAGCTGAGAAGACTTATAGACAAAACTCAAAACAGCTCTATTAAAATTCAGATTATGAAGTATATGTAACAAAAGTTAACTTTATACTAACAATATGTAGACATGCTAAATCAAGGAAGAAAGAATTTTCATTATGTACTGCACTTTAGAATTTTTAGGATACTTTTATGAACTGTATTTCACTTGATCCTCACAGCACAACCTCATGAATATGTAGAGAATGAATTATTATGCCCATTTAATAGTTAAAACAAATAAAATAAGAGAAGTTAGGTATTTTGCTAGGGTCACGCTTTCCTTAAGTGGTTGAGTCAAAAATTGAACCCACTTCTCCTGACTTAGTCTAATTTTCTCTATGCTATAACAACTGGAGTTATCTTATCACTGTGCTCATTCCCTTCTCCTCCATTTTGCCTTCCTCCTGCCCTTTGTTTCTTTCATTTTAAATTTAAAATTTTTCCTGTCTTAGCCTGGTTTTCATTCCTCACTTTTAGTATTCCTTCTCTTCTATCATCTCAAAATCACTTCCCTTTCCTCTAGACATGTCTTAAGCTTTTCTTCTTTCATTTTCCCTCTTATTCTCATACCATCTATATTAATCTTTGCTCACTTGTTGTCATAATGCTGTGGTGGATCTTTTTCTACAATTTGGTCCCTATTTTTCTTTTCTTTTTCTTCTTTTTTGTCCTCTTTCCATATATATATATATATATATATATATATATATATATATATATATATATATATTATTTTTTGGTTTTTCAATTACAGTTGTCCCATTTTTCCCCCATTGCTCCCCCCACCCAGCCCATCCCTTCGCCCACAATCATATCCTTCCCCGTTGTCCATGTCCATGAGTCATTCATACACGTTCCTTGACTAGACCGTTCCCTTACTTATCCCCCTTCTCTTCCTACTCCCTACTACTACTATTCTAGTCACTATATATATTTTTAAATTTCTGTTTAAACCTAATATTATATGCTTCCCTTCTCTTATGTCATTCTGCCTTTTCCCTTCCTGTTTTTATTTATGATGTAAATTTTACTTTCTTTCTCTCATTGCCTTGGCCCTATTCCTTACTCTTTTTATTGCTCCTCCCTCTACCTCTCAAAATCATTTTTATTTCAGTCATTTCACATTCACTTTTCCTTTCTTATAAATAGTCTTAATCTCTTTACACCTGGCTTATTTGCTGTTGACAGTGTGATTGTGTGTGGGGGTTATTTTTGCAGATGTGGGTTTCTTTTCTGGGCTGTTTTGTTCTTATTCTGGCAGCACCTGTACAACAGCATACAAGACAGGGTAGGTGGAGTGACTCTCAGTTAGCCAGCTGGAGAAATGGAACGACAAAGAATGACCCAACAACAACTACAACCCATTTACAACCAGAGAGCTCGCATAAATGACATAAAGGGCATCCCAAGATCATAAAATTCAGGAGATCAAGGAACCTACAACTCTAAATCCCACAGGTCCTCTACCATAGAAGATCACATCACAAAGACAGGGAGTTGAAGCAGATCAATCTAAGAAGAAGAAACAAATCCCCAATCAAAAGTAAATGAGGAATCCCAAGAAAGAGTGTTAAATGAAATAGAGGCAAGCAAACTATCAGACACTGAGTTCAAATTATGGTTATTAGAGTACCCAATAAGCTCAGAGAGAATGATAAAAAACTCCAGGGAATCTACAAGGAACTTACTGCAAGCTATGCCTGCATTAAAACGTACATAGAAATTATCACTAAGAACCAGGAGAAAAAGAAAAATACAGTTTCTAGAATGAAGAATACAGGAGAAGGAATTAAAAGCAAGCTAGATGAAGCAGAGAATCATATCAGTAAGCTGGAGGATAAGATAGGAAAAAAATACCCAAACAGAGCAACAACAACAAAGACTGTAAAGAATGAAGAGGTTTTAATGGAGCTTCAGGAAAATTTTAAATGTAATACTATTCATATCATAGGGGTACCAGAAAGAGAAGAAGAGAAGCAAGAAATAGAAAACCTATTTGAAAAAGTAATGACAGAAAACTTTCTTAACTTGGTGAGGAAAAAAGTCATGCAAGTCCAGGAAGCAGAGGATCCCAATCAAGACGAACCCAAAATAGCCCAGTCCAAGACACATCATAATTAAAATGGCAAAATTCAAAAACAAAGAGAGAATCTTAAAGGCAGCAAGGGAGATCAGCAAGTAACATACAAGGGATTTCTGATAGGCTTTTAGGTGATTTCTTAACAAAATACTACAAGCTAGAGGGAATGGCAAGAAATATTCCAAGTAATGAAAGCAAAGGTCTACAGCCAAGACTACTCTACCCAGCAAGACTCTCATTTAAAATGGAAGGTGAAATAAGAAGTTTCCAAGGCAAAAAGAGAAAAACGCTAAAAGAATACATCTTCATCAAACCAGCACTGCAAGAGATGCTAAAGGGGATTCTTTAAGAGGATGAAGAAAAAGAGAAAGACAGAGAAAGGAACATAGGTACAAAGAGGAAAATGACAATGAATAAGACCCTGCAATAATAACCTTAACTCTAAATGGATTAAATGCTCCAACCAAAAGACAGTATAGCTAAATGGATAAGAAAACATGACCCACATATACACTGTCTACAAGAGACCCACCTCAGAACAAAAGATCTATACAGATTGAAAGTAAAGGTATGGAAAAAAAAATTATTCCAAGCAAACGGACATGAAAATAAAAAGTGGGGTAGCAATAGTTATATCAGACAAAGTAGATTTCATAAAAAGGTTATAAAAAAAGACAAAGAAGGACATTGCATAATACTTAAGGGAACAATCCATCACGAAGATATAACCCTGGAAAACATATATGCACCCAACATAGGAGCACCAAAATATATAAGGAAAATCTTGGTGGACTTCAAGAAATATATCAACAGCAACACATTCATAGTAGGGGATTTTAATACCTTATTGTCAAAAATTAATAGGTCTTCCAAACAAAGAAAAAACAAGGATATTGTGACATTGAACAATACTCTAGATCAAATGAACTTAACTGATATATACAGAAACTTTCACCCCAAATAAGCAAAATATACATTCTTTTTAAGTGCACATGGAGCATTTTCAAAGATAGACCACATAGTAGGACACAAAACAAGCCTCAAGAAATTCAAGATAGTTGAAATTATATCAAGTATATAATCAGATCACAACGGCTTGAAACAAAAAACCAACCTGAAGGAAAAAACTCAGAAACATTCAAATTCATGGAGAGTGAATAACATTCTATTAAATAATAAATGGGTTAACAATGAGATTTAGGAAGAAATAAAAAATTTTCTGGAAACAAATGAAAATGAACACACAACATCCCCAAACCTATGGGACACAGTAAAGGCAGTTCTGAGAGGAAATTTCACAGCAATACAGGCCTACCTAAAAAAGATAGAAAATTTTCAAATAAAAACAACCTAATCCTATTCCTACAAGAATTAGAGTAGCAACAATAAACAAAGCCCAGAGTGAGTAGAAGGAAATAATCAATTTCAGAGCAGAATTAAGTGACATAGAGACTAAAAGAACAATTCAAAGGATCAATAAATCTAGGAGCTGCTTCTTTGAAAAGAGAAACAAAATCAACAAGCCTTTAGATTGAATTATCAAGAGAAGAAGAGAAATGACCCAAATAAATATAATCAGAAAAAAAAGAGGAGAAATTACAACCAATACCACAGAAATAAAAAGGATTGTAAGAAATTCCTATGAACAGCTATATGCCAAGAAATTAGACAATCTTAGTGAAATGGGCAAATTTCTGGAAACATAATCTTCTAAAACTGTATCAAGAACAGGCAGTACACCTAAATAGATCAATAACAGCTAGTGAAATTAAAGCAGTAATCAAAAAACTCGCAGAACACTAAAGCCCTGGACCAAATGGCTTCATAGATGAATTTTACCAAACATTTTGGGAAGGGCTAACTCCTATCCTTCCCAAACTATTCCAAAAATTCAAGAAGAGGGAAGACTCCCAAACTCTTTCTATGAGGCCAGTATTATCCTAATTCCAAAACCAGATAAAGACACAACAAAGAAAGGAAACTACAGGCAATATTGCTGATGAACATAAATGCTAAAATCCTCAACAAAATATTGGCAAACCAGTTCCAGCAATACATTAAAAAGATAATACACCATGATCAAATGGGATTTATTCCAGGAATGCAAGGATGGTACAATATTCACAAAACAGTAAATGTAATGCACCACATAAACATAATAACATACAAAAATCACATGATCATATCAATACATGCTGAAAAGCACTTGATAAAGTACAGCACCCATTTATGATAAAGATGCTCAGCAAAGTGGGAACAGAGGGAGTATACCTCAACATAAAGAGGCCATATATGAGATACCTACAGTCAACATCATACTAAATGGGTGAAAACTAAAAGCTTTCCCCTAAGGTCAGGAACAAGACAAGGGTTTCTGCTTTCATCACTTTTATTTAACATATCATTGGAAGTTCTAGCCACAGCAATCAGATAAGAAATAGAAATAAAAGCCATCCAAATTGGAAATGAGGAAGTAAAACTATCATTTTTTTGCAGATGATCTGATAGTGCACATAGAAAACTCTATAAGATCCACAAAAGAATTACTTGACCTAATAGGTGAATTTGGCAAAACAGCAGGATACAAAGTCAATATTCTGAATTTGTAGGCATTTCTGTACATCAACAATGAAATATCAGAAACAGAAATTAGGGGGAGAAAATCCCATTTACTATAGCAACAAGAAAAATAAAGTACTAGGAATAAACTTAACCAAGGAGGTAAAAGATCTGTACTCAGAAAACTACAGAACATTGAAGAAAGAACTTAAGAAAGGCACAAATAAATGGAAGCATATACCGTGTTCATGGATGGGAAGAATTAACATTAAAATGTGCATACTACCCAAAGCAATCTATAGATTCAACATAATCTGTATTAAAATACCAATAACATATTTCACAGAATTAGAATAAATACTCCAAAAATTTATACGGAAACAGAAAAGACCCTGAGTAAGTCTCAGCAATCATTAGAAACAATAACAAAGTAGGAGGGATCACAATACCTGATATCAAATTATGTTACAAGGCCAGTGTAATAAATCCAGTTTCGTACTGACATAAGAACAGACCCATAGATAAATGGAACAGAATAGAGAACCCAGAAATTAATCCAGGTGTCTATGGTCAATTAATATTTGACAAAGGGGGCAGGAGTATAAAAAGGAGTAAAAATAGCTTCTTCAACAAATGGTGTTGTGAGATCTGGACAAGTACATGCAAAAAAAAAAAAAAAAGAGAGAGAGAGAGAAAAGAAGGAGAAGAAGAAGGAGAAGGAGAAGGAGACGGAGAAGAAGAAGAAGGAGAAGAAGAAGAAAGAAAATAGGCCACCAATCTACACCATACACAGAATAAACTCAAGATGGATAAAAGACTTAAATGTAAGCCATGACTCCATAAAAGTCCTAGAGGAAAACCTAGGCAGGAAAATTTCAGATATACAACACAAAAGATATTTTCACTTATATATCTCTCAGGGCAAGGGACATAAAGGAAAGAATAAACAAATGGGACAATCTCAAATCAAAAAGCTTCTGCTCAGCTAAATAATATATCAGCAAGATGAAAAGGGAACCAACTGTATGGGAAAATATATTTGCCTCTGATACCTCAGACAAGGGTTTGATCTCCAAAATATATAAAGAACTAACTCAACTCAACACCAGGAAGACAAAAAATCAATTGATAATGGGCAAAGGACCTGAACAGACACTTCAAGGAGGACATACAGAGAGCCCATAGGCATATGGAGGATTCTCAACATCACTAGTCATCAGAGAAATGCAAATTAAAACTACAATGAGATACCACCTCACATTGGTCAGAATGGCCATCGTTAACAAATCAACACACAACAAGTGTTGGTGAGGATGTGGAGAAAAGGGAACCCTAGTGCACTGTTCATGTGAATGCAGATTGGTGCAGCCACTGTGGAAAACAGTATGGAATTTCCTAAAAAAAAAAACTAAAAATCAAACTGCCTTTTGATCACTGATTCCACTGCTTGGATTATACCTGAAGAATCTGGAAACACCAATTCAAAAGAACCTATGCACCCCTATGTTCATAGCAGCGTTATTTACAATAGCCAAGTGCTAAAAACAGCCTAAGTGCCCATCAGTAAATGAGCAGATGAAAAAACCGTGGGTACATTTACACAATGGAATACTACACAGCAGAAAGAAAGAAGGAACTCCTCCCCTTCAGGTGTCATGGATGGAACTGCAAAGTATTATGCCAAGTAATATAAGCCAGGCAGCAAAAAAATAAAGAGTATAATCTTAACTATAAGAGGAACCTAATAAACAAAAGAAACAAACAAACAAAATAGAACCAGAGGCCTGGAAACCAGGAACAATAGACAGTAACCAGAGGGGAGGGCAGAGGGAGACAAGACGAAAAAGAAGGGGAAGGGTTTAGTCAAGGATGTATAAATCCTTGGATGGGTTTAGTTAAGGATGTATAAATGACACATGGATTTGGACAACAGGGTGGGGACTGAGGGGGGCAGGTGCTGGGCAGTGGAGAACAGCAGAGGAGAAATTGAGACAACTGTAATAGAACAACAATGAAAAAAAAATTTAACTACTAGAAAAGCTACTTATTTTTGTTTTTTCTAGAGACTTGACCCTGGACTAACCTAGGGAGGGTTGTTTTCTTGATTTTCGTTTCTTTTTCCTGGAAGGAACATAAGATTCCTTCTTTTGTGGTGAGCCCATGGAGAGGGTACACCATAATAGTTAAAAAGCATCATTATTACTGTTGATTCACACTTAATATGAAATCTTTAAGAAATTTATGGCCCTATATCCAAAGTACGTTCTAAATCCCACCACTTCACACCACTTGGGTCACTGCCACATGTCTAGTGTGCACTCTAACAGTAGTCTCCTCTCTGATCTCCCCGGATACTTTCTCACTGAGCCCCTCCCAAGTCTGATTTCCCCACAGCAGGCAGACCATCCCCTCCCCTGCTCAAAACCTTCCAAGTCTCCTGATCAGCCTTAGAATAAAACTTTCCATATGTCCTATAAAATATGCCCCTGGAACCATCTTTTACACATTTCACATTTTCTACCACTCCTCCCTTACTTACCTTTTTAAAAATTTCCATTTGCCTCTTTCCTACCTCTTTAACATGACAAGCATTCACTGCAAGCAGTTGCTACCACCTGGGACTTTTTCCTTGGAAGTGTGTGCCTGGCTGCCTTCCTACTTTTGATTGGGTCTCATTACAAAGACAACTTCTGTGTAGAAGCCTTTGGAGACCATCCTATCTAGTTAAGCTGCACCCAACATCACTTTTATCCTTTATCACTGTTGTTACATTAGAAATATTTTATACTTTCATTTCTCTCTTTCCCACTGGAATGTGAACTCTACGATGGTACAGATTTTGTCTGTTTGATTTGTCATTATGCTTCCAGTGCATAGAATAGTGTGGCTATAATAGGTATTTACTTAAATTTATTAAAGGAATAAATGGCTCATGGGGTAAGTCCACTTGAGTATCTTAGTATAGCTTGGCTATTTCTTAGCTAGATAATATTGTGTCTAGTACTTAACGTCTCTTAGCTTCAGTTTTCACATCTGTAAAATGGCAATTATAATAGTCTCTGTCTCATTATTAGTTTGCCATGAACATTAAGTGAGATAATTCACATACATTGCTTCCCAAGTGCCTGACATATAATAGGAACTCAGAACTTTCTGACAACTATTGACTCTGCTACCCATGGATGTCGTCGGCGGCGGCGGCGGCAGCTGTCCGTCTCGAGAGACGATGGTGTAGCTTCCTAAGAGTCTATCTGCACCGCCAAGAATGGCTGTGCAGTCCGACTCGGGAGTGACACGGTATCTGTCTCCTCCCGTGTTGAATCGACATCTTGCAATGACGCTGGAGTGTCCTCTCCAGTGAAGCTGAAGCTACAGAGCCTGGGCAGGGTGATATGGAGGGTCTGCTGTTGCCCATGCAGCAGACCCCCCCTCTCTTCGCAGCTGAAGGGTCCAAGGGAAAGACGGAGTCAATACAGCTTGGCTTCAGGTGCGCCGCAAGAGTTGCCGGTGTTGACTACAACGTCAAACCGCCTTAGGGACTCCGGCTCCGGATTTTCTGTCGGGGTTTACTCCCTTAGCCTTTCCCCTGAAGAGGTATGCCGCAAGGCAGCGGAGGTTTTTTGGAGTCAGAGTTTTCCTTCTCTGACCCATGGATGAAATGCATAGATAAAGGACAGTTTTGTTATTCTCAGACTGTGCCCATGCATTTAAAGCATGCAATCAATGGAACGAGTGACTCACTTCTTAAAAAAATTCAAACTGTATAGAATCTTGGGTCTTAATTTTTGGAGATTGCACAACTGCCTTTCAATAGAAAATGTGATGAAAACATGTTCAGGTTATGTAGGCTGCCTTTGTTTTCACTGTCTGTCAATAATGTGGCTTCCTTTTTGTAGATCTGGCTACAGGCTATTGAACCCTTTATTTCACCATATTTAACACATGGTGCCAGGAAGGCTTGTGTTAGATTTTTGGGAAGAGATTTTGTGAAAGTAGGATTATACTCGTTTGCTTGGGTGAAGTTCTGAGCCTGGGCATGAAGCCAGGCATTCTGGGAACAATGGTCTAATTTGCTATTCTAAGCTGCTGGCTTTATGGGCTTCCTTAGAGAAGTCCAGAATTACTTCATACTTCTGTGGCCTAGGCTTGGCCCTGGACTGTGTTCTGGATGCTCAGCCTGACCATCCTGTTGACTCATCCCTAGGCCAAGGACCGATGGCTCCTGACCATTCCCTACCTGGCTTTCCTTCTGATGGATGTGCTCCTGTCACAGGTGATTTGGGTTTTTAATTGGCTGTGGCTGCTCCAATGCTGTAAGTACCAGGTTTATTGTGAAGGGACTCAACAGAAGGAAAAATTCTCCAAAAAACCCCCTCACAGCAACATTTGTGGAAAGCCAAGAAAGGTATGTTAGAGAAGGCTCGAGCTTGAGGGATTTACAATCCATAGAGGTGATAGAATGTGTCTTTTAAAAGAAAACATTCAGACCAAGGTAAAAAAATACAAGAATTAAAAAAAAATTTATTACATTTTTTCATTACCTTTTAATCCCCTTATACCCTCCTCCCCATGACCATTACTACACTGTTGTCCATGTCCATGAGTCCTTTTTCTTTTTTGCTTGATCCCTCCCCCCTTCCCCCCCCCCTTAGCTGTAATCCTGCTCTCTATCTACAAGCCTGTCTTTATTTTCCTTGTTAATTCAGTTTGTTCATTAGATTCCACATATGAATGAAGTCATATGGTATTTGTCTTTCTCTAACTGGCTTATTTCACTTAGCATAATGTTCTCTAGGTTCATCCAAATGGTTGCAAAGGGTAAATTTTTCTTTTTTTATGGCTGAGTAGTATTCCATCATGTAAATGCCCCTATAATTGTTTTACCCACTCATCTACTGATGGACACTTGGGCTGAGCAAAATGGCAGAAGAGTAAGTGAAATCTACACTAACCTTCCAGAATTTTAGGATAATATTTTAAAAAGTGATTTGATAGAAAGTGCTTCAGAAGACTCAAGGCTGGGGGATTTCTGAAGAAAATGTTTGAGACACAGAAGGTCCTGTTTAACCTACTCCCACTTGAAGCCAAAGTTTCCTACAACTGTGGGGACAATTATGTGGACAATAGTTGCCAAGACCCTAGTCCTTTATATGTGCTGAATACAAGTTTTTTGTCAGATATATGTATTACAAGTATTTTTCTCAATCTGTAACTTATCATTTTTTAAAGATTTCTTTAGATAAGTAGACATTTTAAATATATATTTTAACTTATCTATTTTTATTTTATGGTTAGTACTTTTTTGGAATTGCTCCAAGAAACATTTCCACAAAATTACAAAGATATCTTCCTATATATTTTTTAGAAGCTTTCTAGTTTATGACTCTGGTCAATTTGAATTTTTGTGTGTATGCATGTGTGTGCATGCCTGTGTGTGTTTGATGAGGTAGGAGGTTGAAATATTTATTTTTTCTAGCAGCACTTGATAAGAAGACAAATTAACCTGATACCTTGGTTTCCTGCATTTTAAGTGGTTCTGATGCAGGGTATTCAACGATTGTTTAATATATACTGCTGAGGAAGAAAAGTGAGTGGGTGTTCGCTTTCCTATGAGAGAAAATTATTAGCCATGGAATAATAATATTATCAATAATCACTGAGAGACTAAATTCTTTATTAAGTTTTTGCTACTTTTCCATGATTATAATGAACACTTAATATTTGATTTACTCCTTGCACTGATCCTTTTGAATAGATATTCGTCGTCGTCGGCAGCCGTCCGTCTCGAGAGACGATGGCGTAGCTTCCCAAGAGTCCATCTGCACCGCCGAGAATGGCTGTGCAGTCCAACTCGGGAGTGACACGGTATCTGTCTCCTCCCGTGTTGAATCGACATCTTGTGATGATGCTGGAGTGTCCTCTCCAGTGAAGCTGAAGCTACAGAGCCTGGGCAGGGTGATATGGAGGGTCTGCTGTTGCCCATGCAGCAGACCCCCCCTCTCTTCCCAGCTGAAGGGTCCAAGGGAAAGACGGAGTCAATACAGCTTGGCTTCAGGTGCGCCGCAGGAGTTGCCGGTGTTGACTACAACGTCGAACCGCCTTAGGGACTCCGGCTCCGGATTTTCTGTCGGGGTTTACTCCCTTAGCCTTTCCCCTGAAGAGGTATGCCGCAAGGCAGCGGAGGTTTTTTGGAGTCAGAGTTTTCCTTCTCTGATGTGCCCTGACTGGAAGATCGAACCAGCGACACTTAGCTCGCAGGCCGACGCTCAATCCACTGAGCCAAACCAGCCAGGGACGAATAGATATTATTATCCACATATAAAGCTATAGAGACTCAGAGAGCTTAATTCAACTTGTCCAAAGATGTTCTTTAGTAAATATCCAAAATCCAAAATCCAAAGTCTGATTTTCTGACTCTAGAGCTACCCTGTTAACCATGATGTTCTCTGCCTTCTTCCTTGGTGTACTGACATTGTTTCATTGCTCATGCCTGAATGTAATGATTCCTTAATACAGTGGTTCTCAAACATTTTTTCTCTCTGGTTTACTTTATACTCTTAAAAATTATTGATAACCTTGAAGACCTTTTGTTATATGAGTAATATCTATTTATATTTATTGTATGAAAAATTAAAACAGAGAAACTTTCAAAATATTTATCAGTTTATTTAAAAATAACAGTAATGAATCCATTGCAGCTTAACATAAATAACATATTTTAATGAAAATTATTTTCCAGAAAAATAATTTGTGAGAAGACTGGCAATGTTTCATATCTTTGCAGAGCTCTCTCATATCTGGCTTAATAGAATATAGCTGTATTCTTCTGTCTGCTTCTCATTCTATCTGGTGCGATATGTTCTTTTTGTTGAAATGCAGTCGTTGGCAGCCATCGAGAGATGATGGTGTAGCTTCTTAAGAGTCTATCTGCACCGCCGAGAATGGTTGTGCAGTCCGACTCGGGAGTGACACGGTATCTGTCTCCTCCCATGTTGAATCGACATCTTGCGATGACGCTGGAGTGTCCTCTCCAGTGAAGCTGAAGCTACAGAGCCTGGGCAGGGTGATATGGAGGGTCTGCTGTTGCCTATGCAGCAGACCCCCCCTCTCTTCGCAGCTGAAGGATCCAAGGGAAAAACGGAGTCAATACAGCTTGGTTTCAGGTGCGCCGCAGGAGTTGCCGGTGTTGACTACAACATCAAACCGCCTTAGGGACTCCGGCTCCGGATTTTCTGTCGGCGTTTACTCCCTTAGCCTTTCCCCTGAAGAGGTATGCCGCAAGGCAGCGGAGGTTTTTTGGAATCAGAGTTTTCCTTCTCTGATGTGCCCTGACTGGAAGATCGAACCAGCGACACTTAGCTCGCAGGCCGACGCTCAATCCACTGAGCCAAACCAGCCAGGGGTTTGAAATGCAGTATATAAAGAAAATCTGGCCACACATGTATACATGATTGGAAAAAGAAGCAGTATTATAATAGCCTTTAAAAATGATTATGGCTATTTAATACTGCATCGAAGTCCCAAAAAGGGTGGTTTCTTAAATATTAAATGCTACTTAAATTTGTTGCAATGTGGAAACCATAGTTCATATCAGTGAGTTTTTTGTACCCAGTTTAGATTACTATTTTATCCATGAATGTCTCAATAACAATGTGCATTATTCTTTTGGGAAATACCACTTCACTGTGTTACACAGATTCAAGTGAGCATGAACATGCACTGCTGAAGTCTCCAGGGCATATAACTGACTAATAGCACATGCTGCTGCCCTTCCGAATCCACCATGACATTTGTACAAAGGTCATGCTTCCCACTGCTGCTCCCAGTCAAGGCATAGGTTAGCAGAAGCATTAAAGCAGTCCCATCCCTGTCAGATGCAAACCTCCTTAAAGTGGTGACTTTGGCTCTACAACTTGTCATTGGCTTGGCAGAAATATCCCTAGAACTATGCAGCTACCCCGTTCACTTTCCTGCCTCTCTCTTTCACATGTGTCAGAACTGCACTGTGATCTGAAGGCTTTCTCTGCTTTCTTTGGTCTTCCTTCTACCCTTCAGGGGTATTTCCACCAGTAACTCTTAAATGCCTAATCTCTTTTTAGCATCTGCTTTTCAAGGGACTCATACACAGATCTCTAAATGTTGACACATTTTTATCATAGAATATCAAAACTCACATTCGTAAATATCACCACTGATCTTATCAAGAAAGTCTTTAAGTATTGGGAAGCTGTCAAGTACAAAGTGAAAGATAGAAGTGTTCCAACATTCTAATTTTCACTTGAAAACTTGAATTTTATCATTTGCAACATGTACTGTCAGTTTTTTTCCTTGAAATGGCAGGATTAGTCTATTCAATTATGTGAAAATGCCCAATACCCAAGTCTGAATAACCATAGTTTACCTATCTAGAAAAAAATCGCTGCTAGTTCAGGTCACAACTCAGCCAATCAAGCAAGGCCCTTTCCTTGAGTAAAATCAGTGGACTGCAGAATGCAACCAAAGTGCTTTTAATTCATTCATGCCATTTCCTAATGTAGAGTTTGAGAAATATGTGTCCTGAGGGCCAAGATTTACTATAATTAATAATTTTTACTGCTTTTCAAGGACATTTCTAAATGGAACTGACATATTTCCTGCAAGAATGTGGCAGTGAAGAATATAATGACTATTAATAATGTTTGTTGCCATTGAGTTGATTTATACTCTGACCCCAGTTGTTTTACCCATCATTGTTTTTGCTCTCTCAGTGCAAGTCAATACAGTGAGAAAGGCAAATGAATCCTTAGTATTAACATAAAAATAGTTTTGACCCCTAAGATCCTCTGAAAGGCCTACAGAATCCCCATGTGTTTATAGATTATACTTTGAGAATCATCTCATGGAGACATCAGAAATTTGTTAAGCACTCAGTATAGTACATCTTTCTAGGCTCTATGGATGCAAAGATGGACAGTGCCATGTACTTGTCCTCAAAGAGCTCTGGTTTTTTAAGAGGGGCACAAGTTATTAAAAAGTAGAGTAGAGTTAAACCCTGGCTGGTTTGGCTCAGTGGATTGAGCGTCGGCCTGCGAGCTAAGTGTCGCTGGTTCGATCTTCCAGTCAGGGCACATCAGAGAAGGAAAACTCTGACTCCAAAAAACCTCCGCTGCCTTGTGGCATACCTCTTCAGGGGAAAGGCTAAGGGAGTAAACCCCGACAGAAAATCCGGAGCCGGAGTCCCTAAGGCGGTTTGACGTTGTAGACAACACTGGCAACTCCTGCGGCGCACCTGAAACCAAGCTGTATTGACTCCATCTTTCCCTTGGACCCTTCAGCTGCGAAGAGAGGGGGGGTCTGCTGCATGGGCAACAGCAGACCCTCCATATCACCCTGCCCAGGCTCTGTAGCTTCAGCTTCACTGGAGAGGACACTCCAGCGTCATCACAAGATGTCGATTCAACACGGGAGGAGACAGATACCATGTCACTCCCGAGTTGGACTGCACAACCATTCTCGGCGGTGCAGATAGACTCTTAAGAAGCTACACCATCGTCTCTCGAGACGGACGGCTGCCGACGACGAGAGTAGAGTTAATGGAGTGTGCTGTGGAACACACTAAGGATATTTTGGGTTTGTCTGAAAGGGTCAGAGAAGTCCATACCAGGGAGATGATTCTTGAATGAAGACTTGAAGATTGAGAAATGACTTATCCAAAAATTAAAGGAGGTTGAACAGAAGGAAGAAGCAACATAATGCAAAGATGTGATGGCATTGCAGAATGTGATATGTTTGTACAACTATCTTAAAGAGTGAAAATATTATTTTAACCTACCTCAAAGATTCCAAAAAGTTTTAACTATATATTTTTCTGGAATTTTTATCTCCATGTTATTACTCAACTAAGTAAACCCTGGGAAGTCACCACTCCATTCTACCAAGTGTAATGGTAGATGCAGTTTACATTATGACCACTATATTTTCCCTCATGGTAGCCACTTCTTTTTTTTTTTTTTTAAGATTTTATTTATTTATTTTTAGAGCAAGGGGAAGAGAGAGAGAAAGGGAAGGAGAGAAATATCAATGTGTGGTTGCCTCTCACATGCCCCCAACTGGGGACCTGGCACAACCCAGGCATGTGCCCTGACTGGGAATCAAACGTGTAACCCTGTGGTTCTCAGGCCAACACTCAATCCACTGAGCCACACCAGCCAAGGCACCACTTCTTAATCATTTTTTGAAACGTTGGTTTTTGTTTTTATTTTTGTGATTTAAGAGGACCCCAAAATAAGACACATCTGAATATTTCCCTAGTTATTCAAATAGAATTCTGACTGGTGTCATCATTGATTAAAAATTATATTGTTCTCCCATATTATGAAGCTCAAATGCCTATATTCTCCAATAGTTCAGATCTGGTTCACTTAACACGTATAAAACCAAGCCCTTAAAGTCTAAGCCCTTGTTTTTCGAAGCATGCTTATGATTTGCTAAGCCATAAAGAAACTGGATACTTTAGATTAGAAACCCACAGTGCTAATAAACGTATTAGTGTTGTGTGTAGTGAGTGTTTATCAATGTAAACCCAAGATTGCTAGGGAGAGTTCAAACAAATCACTATGATTCAGATGTTTCCTAACAACCACCTGGGGGAGGAGTGTGATCATCTCATTTAGTCTTAATCATTTGCAATCAGGGACATTTGACAACTGGGAAATATCACACACATTATTAGAAAAGAGCAATCATAAAATATAATAAAGGACAGAAAAACATAGTCTTCCCTGTGCCAGGGATTTATACACAATTACTTTAAATATTAAAGGTCTTTTTGTGTTCCCTCCCAAGCCATCAGGTCTAAATCTGAGTTGTCTTTTTAACTAAAGTCCCATTTAAGAAGCCACAGTCTCTGATAAGCCAAGTATTTTTTTATATGCAGAATAAAACAAATGGATTTTAGTACTGAGATTCATGTGTTTGTTTTTGTATATCTCCTTAACTGTTGGGGCCTAGATGGAAGTTTTAGCTCTGTAGCCTCTTTTTGTAAATCTTTAAGCATTTCTAGACCAAGAAGTTTCCAAGTGTTATGTCACTTTAGCTCTTATATGAGAGATCGGAAATCATATGCCTCTGGTTCTGGATTTCACCACTCAAATCTCTTCCCTCAGCTGGCAGGAGAAGGAAGAGAGTTAGAGAATCCCTGCCGGACGATGGTTTCCTCACTTTGTTCCTATTCCACTGACCTGGTCTAACTCACAAGACTCCACTTACCTGCAGGAGAGTCAAGAAAATATGATCTGGTTGTATGCCCTGGAGGAAACAGGAGCAAAGTTTGGTGAACACAATGCATTATCTCAGCCACACTCACTAATTTGTTCTTAGTGATAGTTGTCAGCATTATGGGTGGACTGCATGTAGAAAAACCTTAGATCTGTCCTAGTAAGCATATATTTATAATTTTGTCTATTCCCTCAACAAATATTATTGAATATCTCTGAGCAGGACATTGGGTGAGGCATTCATTATGTGACACTAAGCAGAACATGTAATGGAGATATATCACAGACCCTGCCTTCAGAAGTTTACAGTCTCCTACTAACTAACACATTTACTTTCTCATATGCTTTCTTTATTCATCTTTGAGCTATTGAGAATATTGGAATAAGATGGAAGGGAAGGCAAGCACTTCTCCTAACTTACCATCCCAGAGATGAATCCAACAGTAGTCATGCCTATCAATATGTCCACTATAGTCATTCGAGGGACAATCCAAAATAACATGTAATTTATATTTTAAAAAATGCTTACATATACTGGTAAAGAGGACTTGACATTAGCTATGTGATCTTAGGTGATTGACTTAAACACTCAAAGATATTTCTTGACCTATAAAATGGGAATAATGATAGAATCTACCTCTTAAGGTGACTGTGAGAATTAAATGAAATTTGTGATGTGGTTAGCAAAATGCCTAACCCACCATAATCAGAAAAGCATATTAACTTGTCATTTTTTTGGCTTTAAAAACAACAAAAAATGAAATAGATGTTTAATAAAGAGAAATCTACAGGTTGGAGAAGTTAAGTATCTAGAAAGTAGCTGCACAGCTTAGTAATCAGAGGGTTAGGACTGATTCCTGGGGTAATGCTTTTTTATTGATCCATGATTCCTTACAAGGCCTATAGGCTATAGAATACATTTGAAGATTATTTGCTCTTTTTCTATATTAAAAAGAAATTGGGCTAATTTCTTTAATAAAATGAAAAGACAAAAACTACTTCTTAGTAACCAGTCATGAGAGTTTTTATGAACATGAAATTTTAGGTATAGCAGCATATTATCAAAACACCTGCACCTTGCTGCTTTATGTAAAGGTTGCTGTAGTTTGCAGATGGTGTGGAAAGAGAAGTGTGGGCGTAAGATTTAGAATGCCTAAGTTCTAACATTTGTTCTACAGGTGGCCTGCTGTATAACTAGAGATAAATAACCTCATCTCTCCTCAGTTTTTCATACATAAAATAGACAGGTAGAATGTCATGCCATGTAGTTATTAAGAACTCTGCCAATGTAGCATAAAGAAAAATAACTGATGAGTAAGAGGATAATAAATACATAGCATTTTGAAATTAGAAGTTAACAAGTCATCTTTATATCTTAACTGCTGAATCTAAGTCCCCTGATCCTAGGCCATTTTCTTAGCAGAGTTTAAATTCTTCAGCATCCCTATAAAGTAGAGAGAGCCTGAAGAGACTCTGTTGCCATGGAGAGAACACGCTACAGATATGGATTGCGTTTATGTTGAAAGACTCGTTATGAACAGACCGACATTCATAACCTACAACTATCTCTGTGCCCCACAGAGACAGACATGGTGTAGTTAAGTCTGTGAATAAACTTTATAACCAATTAACTTGTTTTCCTCTAATAATATTTTTATGGTCATCATAGAGACTTTTATGTCATTTACTATAAAGACTGGGGAATAGCATTCTTTTAATTTTTAATTTCCCTAGCCCTTTATTAATGTATTTCTTTAAAAGAAAAAAAAAGGCTCTTATCATCTTATTGAATGATAGTTACATTTCAATAAAAATGTTACAGTTCAATAAGAGTTTATATAGTCTTTTTATTCTACAAAAATCACTTGTAAAAAAATTGCTGATGAATTTAAAGACCTTAATAAATAATTGGTGAAAAATTCTATTAGGTTTATTTTTGGAAAATAAAGAAAGGTCAGATGTTTATCACATAATTAATATTTTAACAAATTTATCTTTACTTATGAAGAGACTGAGGCTCAGAGAAGTTCATGACTAGTCACAGAGGAGGAGGTGAGAACTTAGGTTTGCTGAATTCCTGATACTGCAGTCTTTTCTCCAACTGCATTTGGTACATTCATCTTGAACTTGCTTTGGTCTTAAAAAACCTCTGGAAAGGATTTTATTATCAGAGTGTCAATGAGAGACACTGAATGCTGGGGGATAAAGACAGACTAATAGCCAGTTACACAAATGATTGGATTGTAACCTGAATCTGAGTTGCCTAATTTGTAGAATATCTAGAACATAAATACTTGACTCTCAGGATCACCGTGGGACTTAAATATTTGAGATAGGAGTAAAAAACTAGGACTTAGTTGGAGTCAACAATCATCAGTTTCTTTCCTTCCTAATGATATTGGCTTCCATTTCCTGTACATATTCTGTGTTCTAATTTGTGGTTAAACCTTTCCCATGAATCATCTCATTACTTTCTCAAAGCACAAGGAAGCTGAAGCTTCTGGAAATTAAATCTAGTCCCGAGGTCACCAGGTCAGTCGGTGTCAGAGAGAGTTTTCTAATTTAGATATCTCTGATACTGGAGACCATGTACTTGATCACCACACATATTTATTTTCTACTGGCAGTAGCATGCACCCTTGCTTTAATCTCAGCAGGCTGAGAGCACCAGGTTGACTCAGCTCAACCCTGGAAGAGGCTAAATGTGTGGCTTCTCCCTGACTGCTGATATGAGCTGCTCTAAGTGATTGCAATAGCTGGAGACGGGGCCAGGGCAGGCTTCAGTTTCCTCCTTTTCGTAAAACCTTTAAAATTCCCTCCCTGAGTCTAAGAATGAGTTCTGCTAATATTTCTGGAAAGCTTTCCATATCAGTTTTGTTAATGATAGAGGCAGCGTCTTGAGGTATTTTGTAATTCACTTCAGACATATTGTGTAATTTTTAAATCTATTTTTCCATCATCTCGTTATCCACCTTTCAATTTACTTGTTCATAGTGAAATGTAAACACAAGGTGCTTCATGAAATTTCTAGTTCTTGATGCTAGAGAAGACAAGGCAAAGTGCTTACACTGTTTCTTTAAGAATTTTTTATAACATAAGAAACTTACACTGTATTCTTGTTAATTTTTATAACTGATAATGTGAAGGACTTTTAGTTATTTTTGATATAATAATTAAAATACTTTAAAAATATCTGTAAGCCTACCATTCTATAAGAGAAGTTAATAAATTTAGTTCTTCTTACTTTTTGTCAATTCAACAGATAACTTCTGACTTATATCCATTTGTTAATTTTCAAGACCCATATTGCTCTCTGTCAATTGCAGAAAAAATGTGATCATTTCCTTCCAGGAAACTTCCTGGGAGAAAAACCTTGAACTTACTACAGCTTAAATCTTTGCATAAACATAGTTGGAAGAAACAGTATTTATGGAGGAACTTCAGAAAGATCTTTATTTTAAATTGTTCTCCAGTTACTTTAAAAATCAGTCCTCAGATTAAGCAGTTTAGTAGAGGAGGTTGCATAAATGCACTTGATCCTTTGCTGCACTGCAGTTTTACTTGAACTTTACTGGGCTTTGATTTTAGATCACTAGCTTACATCAAAGGGCAGCGTATGAAACAACCCAGCGACAGTAGCCCAGGCCAAGAGTCAGATTAGAACCTCGCTGAACAAAACATTCTTTCCTTTTTCCTTCAGCCTCAGTGTTAATCAGATACCTGGATTCATGCTTTTTCCCTACTTTGAGGACCCAGTCCTCTACTTTGAAGGTATCATCTTTCAGGGACTCCGTTGGCCATGACAAAATACTGTTTTCCTCCCCGGAACAGAGCAGCATGTGTTCTTACAGGTGGTCACAGCGTGTTTATCACATTTGTAATCTTCATGTTCATCAGCTTTCTGTTCTGTTGCCAGGATTGATTCTTGAATTCCTTTCTATGATTTCTTAAAGACTCTTGGCACTGTCTTTGTCCATTTGGCTTAGCTGGTTTTGCCTCTATCATATCTGGTGGCATGTTCACATTCATTTGTTCGGCATCAAGTGGGCCTGTGACTCTTGAAATGGTGACCTGTACGTGGAGATCATGTGAAATTTCATTTGTTTATACTTTTGTGTCAATGGATTCAAGAGGTTGTTGACTTTTTCTGGGTCTTTTTTCCCCCCTGAGAGTTTGCATTGTCTGTGAGAAAACAAAGTGTGACTAGGAATACAGAGATACAGTCTGTAGCTGTTTACTGATTTCTTTCTTTCTTTTCTTTTTTCTTTTAAATATTTTATTGTTTTTCTATTACAGTTGTCCAACCTTTTCCCCCATTGCTTCCCTGCCACTCTGCCAACCCTTTCTCCCTCAGTCAATCCCCACCTTGTTGTCCATGTCCATGGGTCTTTTATACTAGTTCGCTGACTAGACCCTTCCCTTCTTTCCCCACTTCTCTCCCTCCCTCTTCCCACTTTGTCACTGTTAGTCTGATCCTTGTTTACGTGCCTCTGGTTCAATTTCGCTCTTTTGTTTGTATTGTCCATTAGTGTCCTGTATTAGGTGATATTATATGGTATTTGTCTTTTGTTGCCTGGTTTATTTCACTAAGCATAATTCTCTCTAGTTCTATCCATGTGGTCGCAAGTGATAGGACTTCCTTCTTTCTTTCTGCTGCATAATATTTCATTGTGTAAATGTACCACAATTTTTAATCCACTCATCTACAGATGGGCACTTAAGCTGTTTCTGGCACTTGGCTATTGTAAATAGCGCTGCTATGAACATAGGGGTGCATAGGTTCTTTTGATTGATGTTTCAGGATACTTTGGGTATAATTCTAGTGATTGAATTGCTGGATCAAAAGGAAGTTCCATTTTTTTTTTTTTTTTTGAGGAAATTCTATACTGTTTTCCATAGTGGCTGCACCAGTCTGCATTCCCACCGGCAGTGCACTAGGGTTCCTTTTTTCCACATCCTTGCTAGCACTCATTTGTTGATTTATTGATGATGGCCATTCTGACCAGTGTGAGGTGATATCTCATTGTGGTTTTCATTTGCATCCCTCTGATGGCTAGTGATGGTGAGTTTTCTTTCATATGTCTATGGAACCTCTGTATGTCCTCTTTGGAGAAGTGTTTGTCCAGGTCCTTTGCCCATTTATTAATTGGGTTGTCTGTCTTTTTGGTGTTGAGTTGTATAAATTCTTTATATATTTTGGAGATCAATCCCTTGTCTGAGGTATCATTGACAAATATGTTTTCCCATACAGTTGGTTCCCTTTTCATCTTGCTGAGGTTTTCTTTAGCTGAGCAGAAACTTTTGGTTTGAGGTAGTCTCATTTGTTTATTCTTTCCTTTATTTCCCTTGCTTTAGGAGATATATCAGTGAAAATATTGCTATGTGAGATATCTGAAATTTTCCTGCCTAGGTTTTCCTCTAGGACTTTTATGGAGTCATGGCTTACATTTAAGTCTTTGATTCATTTTGAGTTTTTTCTGGTGTATGTTGTAAGTTGGTGGTCTAGTTTCATTTTTTTGCATGTCCCTGTCCAATTCACCCAGCACCATTTGTTGAAGAGGCTATTAGCACTCCATTTTATGTTGCTTCCCACTTTGTCAAATATTAATTGACCATATAGTCCTGGGTTTATTTCTGGGCTATTTTGTTCCATTAATGTATATGTCTGCCCTCTGCCTAGTATCCCACTTCCCCCAGCAATCCCACACCCCCTTAGTTCATGTCCATGGGTCATGCATATAAGTTATTTGTCTTCACCTTTTCCTATATTATTCTTAACTTTCCCGTGTCTATTTTTTTCTAACCAATTATGCTTCTTAATTCCTGCACCATTTCCCCATTTCTTCCCCTTCTTCCTCCCAGTTGATAAGACTCCAAATGATCCCTATACCTATGATTCTGTTCCTATTCTGGTTTGCTTAGTTGAATTTTGTTTTTATTTTTTAGATTCAATTATTGATAGTTATGAATTTGTTGTCATTTTATTGTTCATAGTTTTGATCCTTTTCTTAAATAAATCCCTTTAACATTTCATATGATAATGGCTTAGTGATAATGAACTCTTTTAGCTTTACCTTGTCTGGGAAGCACTTCATCTGCCCTTCCATTCTAAATGATAGCTTTGCTGGATAGAATAATCTTGCTTGTAGGTCCTTGCTTTTCATCACATTGAATACTTGTTGCCAGTCCCTTCTTGCCTGCAAAATTTCTTTTGAGAAATCAGCTGATAGTCTTATAGGCACCCCTTTGTATGTACCTCTGCTTTTCTCTTGCTGCTTTTAAGATTCTCTCTTTATCTTGAACCTTTGGCATTTTAATGACGATATGTCTTGGTGTGGTCCTCCTTGAGTCTAGCTTCTTTGGGACTCTTTGTGCTTACTGGACTTTTATGTCTATTTCCTTCTCCAAATTTGGGAAGTTTTCCTGATTACTTTTTCACATAATCTTTCAATTTCTTGCTCTTTCTTTACTCCTTCTGGCACCCCTATGATTCAAATATTGGCACGTTTAAAGTTGTCCCAGAGGTTCCTAAGCCCTTCCTCATTTTTTTCAGTTCTTGTTTCCTCATTCTGGACTGGTCGACTGTTTTGTTCTTCCTTATATTCCAAATGATTGATTTGAACCCTGGTCTCCTTACCTTCACCATTGGTTTTGTGTGGATTTTTCTTAATTTCACTTAGCATAGCCTTCCCTTCTTCCTTTATGCGGTTGCCATACTCAAGCATATCTATCAAGCTTATGAGCATCTTTATCACCAGTGTTTTGAATTCTGCATCTGTTGGTTGACTGTCTCCTCATCTGTTAGGCTGGCTATCTCCTCATCACTTAGTTCTCCCACTGGGACCTTGATCCATTCCCTCTTTTGAGCCATGCTTCTCTGTCTCCTCATCTTGACAGGCTCCTGTGTTTGTTTGCCTCTGTGTCTTAAGTAGAGCTGTAATTCCTGTTACATTGTAAGGGACAGAGCATTAGGTATTCATCAGTACAGGGTGACCTGTTTCACAACGTTGTGGCATTGCTTTGGGGAGGGGTCAGAGAGGGAACAATGCCACTTTCCCAGCACTTGCCCCTTTTCCAGGTACTTCTCCCACTTTCGTATGGGACTGACACCTTTCTAATTGTTGCCCTGGCCATCTTTCCCAGAGTGGATGGATTTGCGGATGTTCTAGGTCTGTGGGGGCCCTTTAAATAAGCAGGCACTGATGAGAAATCAGTATTTCTTCCTCCATCCCAACCCCCACTGGTTTGCACAGTCAGAAGAAATGAGGCTTGATTTTCCCTGGCTCTCGGACCGTGAGCTGTGTGGTCTCATCAGGAGCAGGGAATGCTCCCCAGGTATCACTCCCCACTTTTTAAAACATGTGACTGCACTTTCCATCAGCCTGCCACTGCCACCACTGCCACCACCACCATCACACCACATCCTCTCCACCCCTTCTACCTGTCTGGATAAATATTTCTTCTTTATATATTTGTTTGTTGGACTTCCATGCAGCTCAATGTTTTGGATGTCTCTAGTTTTAGGGTAGTTGTATTCCTTCTTAGCATGTCTGTCTAGGCCTCCATCTTGGCCAGAAGTCCCAGTACTGTTTTGACTACAGTGGCCTTGTAGTATAGTTTGATATCAAGTAATTTGATTCTTCCTACTGTGTTCTTCTGTCTCAAGATTGCTGTGGCTATTTGGGGTCTTTTTTTCGTTCCATATAAATTTTTGGAATATTTGTTCTAGGTTTGTCAAACATGTCATTGGTGTTTTAATAGGGATTGTATTGAATCTATAAATTGCTTTGGGGAGTATGGACATTTTAATGATGTTGATTCTTCTCATCCGTGAACATGATAAATGCTTCCATTTATTTGTATCTTCCTTAATTTCTTTCTTCAATGTTATGTAGTTTTCTGAGTACAGGTCTTTTACCTCCTTGGTTAAGTTTATTCCTAGGTACTTTATTTTTCCTGTTGCTATAGTAAATGGGATTTTCTTCTAGTTTCTATCTCTGATATTTTATTGTGATGTACAGAAATGCCTTTGATTTCTGAATATTGGCTTTGTACCCTGCTATTTCACCAAATTCACTTATTAGGTTGAGTAGTTTTTTTGTGGAGTCCATAGGGTTTTCTCTGTCCGCTATTATGTCAAATGCAAATAACAACAGTTTTACTTCCTCTTTTCCAATTTGAATGCCTTTTATTTCTTTTTCTTGTCTGATTGCTGTGGCTAGGTCTTCCAAGACTATGTTGAATAGGAGTGGAGAGAGTGGACATCCTTGTCTTGTTCCTGATCTCAGGGGGAATACTTTCAGTTTTTGCCCATTAAGTATGATGTTGGCTTCAGGATTCTCATATACAGTATGGCCTTTATTATGTTGAGGTATGCTTGCTCTATTCCCATTTTGATGAGTGTTTTCATCATAAATGTGCGATGCACTTTATCAAATGTTTTTTCAGCATCTATTGATATGATCATGTGTTTTTGTCTTTCATTTTATTTATGTGGTGTGTTACATGTATTGATTTGCGAATATTAAATCACTTTTACATTCCTGGGGTGAATCCCACTTGATTGTGGTGTATGATCTTTTTAATGTGTTGCTAGATTCGGTTTGCCAGTGTTTTGTTGAGAATCTTAGCATCTGTGTTCATCAGCAATATTGCCTGTCATTTTCTTTCTTTGCTGTGTCTTGACCTGGTTTTGGAATTAGGGTAATACTGGCTTCATAGAAAGAGTTTGGGAGTTTTAACCTCATGGATTTTTTTGGAATAGTTTGAGAAGGATGGGAGTTAGTCCTTCCCTAAATGTTTTGTAAAATTCTCCTGTGAAGCCATCTAATTCAGGGCTTTTGTGTGCCGGGAGATTTTTGATTCCTGCTTCAATTTCACCAGTTGTTATTGGTCTCTTCTGGCTTTCTACTTATTCTTGATTCAGTTTTGGAAGATTATATGTTTCCAGAAATTTTTCCATTTCATCTAGGTTGTCAAATTTCCTGTCATACAGTTATTCATAGTAATTTCTTAAAATCTTTTGTATATCTGTTGTATCAGTTGTGATTTCTCCTCTTTCATTTCTGATTTTGTTTATTTGGGTCCTCTCTTTTTTTCTTGATGAGCCTGGTTAAAAGCTTGTTGATATTTTTATCTTTTCAAAGAACTAGATCCTACTTTTATTGATTTTTTGAATTGTTTGTTTAGTTACTATGTCATTTAATTATGCTCTGTTCTTTGTAATTTCCTTCCTTCTACTTGCTCTGGGCTTTGTTTGTTTTTGTTCCTCTAGTTCTTGTAGCTATAGGGTTAGATTTTTTATTTGAGACTTTTTAAATTATTTTTTAGGTAGGCCTGTATTCTATAAATTTTCCTCTCAGGACTGCTTTTGGTGTATCCCATAGGTTTTGGGTTGTTGTGTGTTTATTATCATTAGTTTCCAGAAACTTTTTGATTTCTTCCTTGATGTCATTGTTAATCCATTCATTATTTAATAGCATGTTATTCATTCTCCATGTGTTTGAATGTTTTTGAGTTTTTTCCTTGAGTTTGATTTCCAGTTTCAATGATTTGTGATCTGAGAAGATGCTTGATATAATTTCAATTTTCTTGAATTTGTTGAGGCTTATTTTGTATCCTACCATGTGGTCTATATTTGAGAATGTTTCATGTGCACTTGAAAAGAATGTATATTTTGCTTCTTTGGGGTGAAAAGTTCTATATATCAGCTAAGTCCATTTGATCTAGAGTGTTGTTCAATGCCTCAATATCCTTGGTGTTTCTTTGCTTCCAAGATCTGTCCATTGTTCATAATGGTGTGTTAAAGTCCCCTACTATGAGTGTGTAGTGAAGTGTATGTCAATATCCTTCTTGAAATCCTTCCAGATTTTCCTTATATATTTGGTTGCTCCTATGTTTACAAGGGTTATTTCTTCTTGATGGATTGTTCCCTTAAGTATTATGAAATGTCCTTCTTTTTCTCTTTTTATGGCCTTTGCTGTGAAGTCTGTTTTGTCCAGTATAAGTATTGCAACATTAGCTTTTTCTTCTTGTACATTTGCTTGAAATATTGTTTTCATCCCTTCATTTTTAGTCTGTTTAGATACTTTGTTTTGATCTTGTAGACAGAATATATGTGGGTCATGCTTTCTAATCCACTCAGCTACCCTATGTCTTTTGATTGGTGCACTTAATCTATTTACATTTAAGGTTATTATTGATAGGTGCTTATTCATTGTCATTTTCCCCCTCTGTATTTGTGTTCCTCTCTGTCTCTCTCTGTTTCTTCATCTTCTTAAAGCAGACCCTTTAGCATCTTGCAATGCTGGTTTGGTGGAGATGTATTCTTTTAGTCTTCCTTTGTCTGGGAAACTCCTTATTTCACCTTCTATTTTGAATAAGAACCTTGTTGGGTAGAGCATTCTTGGTTGTACACCTTTGTTTTTCATTGCCTGGAATATGTTTTGCCATTCCCCTCTGGCTTGTAGTGTTTCTGTTGAGAAATCTGATGATAGCCTTATTGGAGATCCCTTGTGTGTTATTAGCTGTTTCTCTCTTGCTACTTTCATGATTTTCTCTTTGTCTTTGAGTTTTGCCTTTTTAATTATTATATATCTTGGAGTGGGCCTGTTTAGGTTCATATTCATTGGAACCCTCTGTGCTTCCCAGACTTTTGCGACTTTTACTCTCATTAGGTTAGTTTCCTAACTTTCATTTTCTGTCATTTCTTTTTCAAACAGGTTTTCTATTCTTGCTCCTCTTCTTCTCCTTCTGGTATTTCTATGATCTGGATGTTATTATATTTCATGTTGTCCTGCAGCTCCTTTAAAACCTCTTTATTCTTTTTCTGTCTTTTTTCATTTTGTTGCATTGTCTGGGATTTTTTTTTTCTACATTGTCCTCCAACTCACTGATCTGACCTTCTGCTTCTTTTAGCTTACTTTTGGCTCTTCTACTGTGTTCTTCAATTAAGAAATTGTATTCTTTATTTCCTCCTGGCTCTTATTGATATCTTCGATGTCCTTTTGAATGCTGGTGTAATTCTCAGTAAGTTTCTTGTAGTTTCCGTGGAGTTCTATGTAGTTTTCTTTGAGCTCACTGAGCTCATTAAGATTCCCTATAATTTGTATTTTGAATTCCATGTCTGATAGTTTGCTTTCCTCTATTTCATTTAGCACTCTCTCTGGTGGTTCTTCCTTTCCTTTTGATGGGTGTTGTTTCACTGTCTTCCCATTTTTTGGTAATTCTTTTTTGTTTCTGCTTCTTAGATTGATCTGCACTTCCTGGATCTGCTCCTGGTGGAGTAAGATCGTGTCCTAGTCAGGGCCTAGGCAGCCTGTTGGAGACTACAGTAGTCCCTCTCTATATCGCAATTCACTTATCATGGCCTCACTGTATTGCAGCATTTAAACAAATATTATATTTAATTATTTATCACAAAATTTTTCACTATATCATGGGATTTTGCAGTACTGTATACATATGTTGTAAAAGTTACATAGGTTTAAAAGTGTAGAATATGTTTAAGAACATAAATAGTGTTTATAAAAGTGTGGAAAAGGTTAATAAGGGACTGGGAATGGTTTATAACTGTGTGTGAAGGGTTTATAAAGCCTTAAAATATACATAAATACTAAAATAAATGTGAGTTTCCTACTTCATGGATCTTCTCCTTTCGTGGGAGAACGTAATAGCCATGATAAGTGAGGGAATACTGTACCAGAGATCTACTGCCTTTGTCTGTCTCCTTTAGTTGTTAATCTATTCAATCTGTAATCAGCCATCAGGCTTAAGAACTGAGGGAGAGGCAGATTAATTCCTGAGGGCGGGGCTATTGCTTCTCCTCAGGCTGATGCCCCTTAGAGGGGAGTGGTCTGCCTGCAGTATAGGGAACGAGCCAGCAGAGGGACCAGGTCTTCTGCTTCTGCAGCTCTCTCCTCAAAGCCACCACCCCAAACTCTCCTTAGGTATCTCTGGTCATCTCTGCCCTCTTTCTGCTGGAGCCCAGGGTAAGTGGGTGTCAATATATTTTCATACATGATCCTTTTAAGAGATCTTTGTCTCCATCTGTTTCTTTCAGGTCATCAAAAAACAAACAAACAAAAAAAAAACCTGTGACTTTTCACTTTTCACAGCTGGATGCTATTTTACTTTCTGCTTTGTTGCTGTAGGCTGGGAAGCCCAGCTGGGGGTTTAGACCCCACTCTTCTCAAGGGAAACCCTCAGCTGCTGAGTTGTTTCTTAGTCCCTTCAGGTGCCACCTGTGGGAGCCCAGTCAGCCCTTTCACATCTCCACACTTCCTACCAGTCATGTTGTGATGAAGCAGCCCTTTCTGTCTGTCCGTGATTTTAAGGTTTTTCTCCAGCTAGTGTTCAGTTGGTTATTCCAGATGATTTCTCCACAATTAAGTTGTAATTACAGATTGGTCCTGGGAGAAGGTTAGTGTAGCTTCCACTTACTTCTCTGCCATCATGGAAATCATTCTGAAAATGCTGACTTTGGTTGGATTTTCCAGAAAATGAACTCTGAGGCAGAGATTTGCATGTAAGTAGTTTACTGGAGAGTGCTCTCAGAAATAGTACATGAGCTGGTTTAGAAGTTATGCAGACTGACTCCTCATGTGTGAGTCCAACCACGATTCTTACAATCTCACCTTGCCTCTCAGACCCTCAGAGAATCCAGGTCATATGTTTGGGCAGGCACTTCTGACAACATGTAAACGTGATGTCATCAGTACAGTGGCAGTCTCATGGGAGGGGCCTCTGAGCTCACCTCAGGATGCTCTCAGTTCCTTGGAGCAACAAGTTGGCTACCTTGTTTCCTTCTCTGAGGGTTGGAATATTCAGAGCTGCAGAACTGAACCACTGAAGCTGCTCAGAGCTGAGGAGCCACCTCCTTCCTTGGCTCTTAGCTGCATTCTAAGGCCTGAGCATGGTCCAGGCAGCAACATGCTCACTGTTTACTGATTTCTATGGCTGATTTTGGGACTCTTCCCATTTTCCTATTGATTGTGGCCTTGTGTACCTCATGGCTACTACGATGATTAATGCTTGTGTAGCAGTGCTAGAATGTAGGCCTCTGGGAAGGAGGGCATGCTATTAATAGTGATATAAATATTGTATAGAGACTTCTGGCCAAGGTGGAGGTGTAGACAGACATGCTGCATCTCTCTCCAAAAATAAAAAGGAATACAACTACCTCAAAACTAGAAACAACCAGAAGTTCTAGAGAATCAAACTACATGGAAGTCCAGCAAACAAAGATAAAAAGAAGAAATAGTCATCCAGACAGGCAGGAGAGGTTCAGCCAGGGCAGAGAGGACACAGTGTGGTGGTGGCAGCATTTGGCAACAGCAACAGGCTGGTGGAAAGTGCAGTTACACGTTTTAAAAAGTCAGGAGGGACACCTGGGGAGCATTCCCAGCCCCTCACCAGACCGCACAGCTCACTGTCCCAGGACCAGATAAAATCAAGACTCATTGTTTTTGACAGTGCAAACAAGTGGAGGTTGGGATGGAAGCAGAAACTGCCAGTCTCTCAGCAGAGTCTGCTTGTTTAAAGGGCCCCCATGGACCTAGAAGATCCACAGACCCACCCACTCTGGGAACAATGGCCAGGGCAGCAGCTAGAGGGGCGCCAGTCCAGTGCAGAAATGGGAGAAGTGCCTGGAAAAGGGGCGAGTGCTGAGGAAGCGGCATTGTTCCTCTTCACATCCCTCCGCCAAATACAGAGCCACAACGGGTGAAGCAGGTCACCCATTACTGACGAATCCCTTAGGCTCTGCCCCTTACAACGTAATAGAAGTGACAGCTTTCCCTGGGACACAAAAGCAAACAAACACAGGAGAATTCCAGCCAAGATGGAGGCCTAGACTGACACGCTCCATCTCCCTCCACAACTAAGAAGGAATACAACTGCCGCAAAACCAGAAATGACCAGAAGCTCCAGAAAATAAATGGAAGTCCAATGTATGAAGTTATAAAGAAGTGGTGCTCATCCAGACAGGTAGAAGGGACAAAGCCAGGGAGGAGAGTTCAAGCTGTGCTGTCCATGGCAGCAGCAGTAGCGACAGAGACAAGACAGCGGTAAACACAGACACCCGTATTTAGGGGAAAGCAAGAAGTGCCTGGGGATCACCCCTGGCTATAGACCAGACCCTGGCTTCCAAAGCCAGGGAAGGCAGACATCCATTGCCTTGGACTGTGAGGCCCAGAGTGGGTGGGGAAGGAGGAGGAGGCTCCTGGTCTCTCAGTGGAGAGTGAATGGCAGGAGTCCATCATGGACCCCAACCCCCACAGAAAATGCCACAGCGTGGTTGAGACAGGTCGCCCGGTTGTAAGGAGTACACGGGGCTTTGCCCTCTACAGCGTAGTAGGTGTGACAGCCCTGCGCAGGAAGCAAAGCTGAACACAAAACTGTTCAGGATGGCACAGATCATGATAAAGACCCCAGTGACGCAGCTGACCAGAAAGCAAATTTCTAATGTAACGAAACAGCAGATAGGAAATCTTTCTGAGACTCAGTTCAGAGCTTTGTTTATAAGAATGCTTACAGATATGACAGCAGATCTTAAACAAGACGGGGAAGGAAGGAAGGGTAGTCCTGCTGAAGTGAACAAAAACACATACGGAAGAAGTGGTGAGGGAGAGAAAACCAGGGATCAAATCAACAAATCAGAACATAGGGAAGGAACAAACAGTCAACCAGTGCAGAAAAAAAGAAACAAGAAGTGAGGAAAATGAGAAACCTATGGGGCAGCTATAAGCGGGCCAACATCTGAATCATAGGGCTGCCAGAAGGTGAAGAAGAAGAACTAGAAATTGAAAAATAATGTGAAAAATAATGAAGCAGAACTTCCCTAACTTGGGGAAGGAAATAAACTTACAGGTCCAAGAAGCACAGAGAGTTCCAAAACAACTGAGCCCAGGGAGAACCACTCCAAGACATATTATAATCAAATTGTCAAAAATTAAGGATAAAGAGGGAATCTTAAAAGCACCAAGAGAGAAGAAGAGAATTATGTACAAAGGGGTCCCAATAAGACTATCAACCGATTTCTCAAAAGAAGCTCTGCAGACAAGAAGGGACTGGCAAGAAGTATCCAAAGTAATGAAAAACAAAAACCTACAACCACGATAACTATCCAGTGAAGCTGTCATTCAGAATAGAAGGGCAGAGAAAGTGCTTCCAGGACAAAGTAAAACTGAAGGAGTTCATCATATCCAAACTACTGTTATATGAAATGTTAAAGGGACTTGTTTAGGAGAAAGAGGATCAAAACTACGAACATTAAAATGAAAACTGTATCACAACAACCAACGACAGAGCTAGGGAATTGAAACAAAAGCAAACTAAGTAGGCAATGAGAGTGTGAAAAGAATTATAGATATGGGGGACATTTTGGGGGGAGATCAGTGGGGAGGGCAAAGGGGGCAAAGGAAAGGAGGTGGTCCAGGAATTAAGAAGCATAGTAGGAGGGAATGGAGTAAACAGGAAGATGTCGAGAAGAACTATATGCGCAACCAATGGGCATGGATTAAAGGGGGGGACAACTGGAGGGAGGGGTGTCACTGGGTGGAGGGGAACAAAGGGAAAAGTAATCGAGGCAACTGTAATATCATAAACAGGAAAGCATATTTAAAAAAAATTTTTATAGAGAAGATAAAATAGCCTACAGAAAAAAAAAAACAAAAAACAAAAAAAAAACTATAAGACCTGAGGTAGTTTTCACTGGAAAAAATAGCTTAATGCCAACACATTGAAGATTTGTCATTACTGAAAATAATCACACATTATGGTCCTACTTCCTTGAGAAGAAGATAGGTGGAAGTGATCATGGGCAGGTTGCATCAAAATAAGGTTTCAAAGTCCTAAGGTATGTTACTTCTGAAGGTTGGTTAGAATATACCACTTCATTGTAGGCTTGATTCTTAAAAACCTATGAACAATAGATACATCTGAAGAGAAGACTGGGGGATATTCAATATCCATTCCTAAGTCTATGGAGTCCTATGGTCTTATTAAATTCATAATAGATATATATTCTAGCTTGATATGGTTAGGGCTTTGAATCACTATGGCCATGACTATGTAATGAGAGTACTTTTTTACATTTTTGGGGGATATGTATATTTGAAAAGTTCATCCACATTTATTATGGCACTGAAGCAACCACAGAGTAAAGAACATTTAGCTATTCTTTAAAAGCAGTTTGGAGGATACCAAAATTTTATGAGAGAGATGTATTATCATTTGTTCAATTTGTTAATAAGTTGTGAATCATTTGAGGTTTTGTCTTCCTAGGGGAAAACAGACAAAGGAAAGAAAAGGTAGAAAAAAATGAAAAGGTCTGAATAATGTAGATTAATAAGATGCTGACTTATAATTTTCTACTTTACTAAAATTCTTCCAAACTACTTTTTAAATTTATAACTTCTCTTTGTTCATTTTTAATAAAAAGAAACATAATCTGAAAGTTTCTGTCAAAGAGAGCCAGAAACTTAGATTTCTACTTTTAGAAGATATGTTTAAAGAAAACCAAACATGAGGGGGGAAAAAAATTAAAATTAGTGAAGTTGTTATAAATTAGTTTTTTAGGGACCAAGCTGTAAGAGACAGAAAAGCCATAGGGTTTTGAACATAAGGGAATTAGATCAAGATACAGGAAGTATGGATTATAATGGGATTTATGTTCTCTGTTCAAGAATAGCTAAAAAATCCTGTTTTCCTAGGAGAGAGGCTCCTTACAAAGTTTAGGTGTAATTACTAGTAATTACTGATTTTTTCTTCCGAAAGATTTCCATCATAGCCTTGATTTTCTGTCTCTTTGCCAATAAACTGTGACCCAGCTCTAGAACATAAAATGAACAAGATAATACTTTTAAACAGTGGTGTAGTGCAGTGTTTAGAAGCAGAGCTTTTGAAAAATATCCTTTGAAAAATTTGCTGAAGTTCCCCAAGATGTTCTTCATCTGTAAAACCAGCTTTAATAATGTGTCTTAAAAGGATGTTCTAAGGATTAAATGACAAAATATTCAAGTTGCCTGACACCCAATAAATGCTCAAAATATTGTAGTTACTACTGTTTTTATTGTTGTTGTTTCTGAATATTTAAGTGAAATATTTATTCTGTGGAATACCTGTACGTGGTAATGTGACAAATTGAAGGTGTTAATTGAAAGTTAAATAACAATCACAAGTGGAGTAGATGAACAAAAGGCTCAGAAGGAAACTGTGACTCAAAGGCCAACCATACTTGAACACTGACCAGACAGAAGCAGATTTTTGGCTGCAGAAAGCAAAACAAATATGCCATGATCAGAGCCCATCATCAGTTCTCCATGGTGCCAAAGCTTTGAGAACAGCCACCTCCAGTGCAGGTCATCTACACCTTCCCGGATTTTTGAGATGCCAGCAGTGAGAGCTGGTGCTTTCCAAGTCAGGAAATGTGAATCTGAAAGAGAGTGTGATCCTGGCAGAGATCATTAGGATGATAATTTATGGTATTTGTCTTGAACAAGAAAAAGATTGATACCTGCTCATAGATTACAATGTCCCTGAAGCTCTGAGGGAGTAATTCTGGGCTGGTAGACAAAAAAAAACAGGTCTAGTTTTATTGTTAACTGATGTGCTAGAAAATTATTGGCAAGCCATAAAAAACTCCCATAAATTCTCAGAGTCTCACTTTTCTGTGCTGAGCAAAAGGATTGGATGAGATGACCTTTGAGGTTTCTTCTAACTTCTTGCCAACTCAATTAGTCTATATTAGTTTCTTTCTATTTCTTAGTCTACTTAGTCTATTATATGACAAATAGTCAACTTAATCTATAGTGGTATATTTGCAGTTTATAAATTTTTCCCTAGAGATGTATACCTTGTTAATGGTAAATAAAGCATAATTTCTGGATTTTTTTTTCTTTTTTAATAAGTTGGCCCACATGTTAAGAGTATGAATTGGAGACTCACCATACAGTTTTCCAAATTAACTAAATATTGACTAATGAGTCAACAGAGGTCAGAAAGTTAGTGTAAGAAGTTCAAACTTACTATCTCATTCACATTTATATAGGGAATATTTTTCAAGAAGATAGACATTTATGGTGAGTGAGGAAGATTGAAAATATTTGCATGTAGTTCTCCCAACAGCTGGGGAAATTTAAAAATTTTAAAACCAGAGGCTACATGATTGAATAGTGTTGTCCCAGGCTATTTCCTAAGGAAATGAGATCCTTTTTTTCTTTAATAAACACTGCTTTTGTTATTTTTAATCAATAGTTGCGTAAATATTTAAAGTAGAAATTCAAGTACACTCAGTCAATTGACATGCTCTCAAACAAAACTGAGGGTGGAAAGTGGGCATGGACACCGTTTATAGGAGTGTCCTGAGGTTGGTTTCAGTTGTGGGCCCTCTTCCTCACACTGAATTGCTAAATAATATCACTGACTACTTCTTATTTTGCAATGTAGCTCAGAAACTCTGGAGAGCACCTCTAAGTGAAATACTTTTAATTCTTTACTTTTTACTTATTTATCCAAGAACTAGTGAGAGTTGCATTCCATATCTTCCTTGTTATTAGGTGTAAGGCTTGACGTTTTTAAATTTTCATGTGGGGAAACTCATGCTTATATGCATACTGTCCTTAGGTCACTTGTAAAGGCAGTGGCTCACTAGTAGCCAAGATATCCCCTTGAGCAGAAAACATCTAGGCAAAAAGACATATTTTTGTTGTTTACTTATCTCACAGATAACTTACTCTTAAGAAATAGAATGATATGAGGAGAATAATCTCTTGTTCAGATTTCCTTTGGTCATGTATCTACAGTATTAAGAAAATAAAGATCTATATTAAGCCCCCTCCCCGTAACCTCTCCAATTTCTCCAGACTGTGGAATGTTGGGATTCATGCTGTGAAGACTCTGAAAATCAATTATTGTCAGATTCTGTTTGCAGGGCTGCCAGACAATATTTTGGCTCAACTTCAGTCCATTTGGAACACAGCTGTTAAGTTGTTGACAAAAACTAAGGAAATATGAACATGTTCCACCCCTTCAAAAAAATCTATTTTCTGGCAACCAACCTGATGGGTTTGAAATTTTCTTA
Organism: Furipterus horrens; assembly: GCF_987537825.1. Classification (NCBI taxonomy): domain Eukaryota; kingdom Metazoa; phylum Chordata; class Mammalia; order Chiroptera; family Furipteridae; genus Furipterus; species Furipterus horrens. The sequence continues at coordinate 144,208,462 of NW_028327171.1, read as the reverse complement.
TTGGAGAGCAAGTTAGTACCACCCTTTGGCATCCTTTTCAGCTGAACTGGTCGTCCCTGTGTTCCAACACACACGGCACCCTTCGTTCACCACTTGAGATATGCAAAATTTATTTTTGATCATGATCTCAAGTTTTAAATTATTCTGTTAAAAACTGCCCCATAACGTTAAGTTTTCTTGGGATTTAGTGTCTCTGGTCTCATCACTTCTCCAGGTACATTTAAAAAGAAAAAAAAAAAAAAGACTACTATGACAACTTAACATTGCTTTACTTTTAAAAGATTAGTGATTGTATTACCCTGGATGTTTTCCATTACAGGTAATAGAAAACCCTATTCCATTGAACAATAAATAGCATGTAATGAGTTATATATGAAAATAGGGAATTAAGATTTTATATACATTATATATATATTTGCTTACATTAAAAATAAAGCAAATGGAAAGATAAACCATAATTTTAATAAAAAGTTTACCTATAGGAAGAGAGAGTGAACAGGTTAGAGAGGACAGAAGGAAAAATAAGAGTTCCTTAAATATATGTTGTTTGTAGATTTGTCTTTGGAATTATGTATTTACTTAATAACTGATGATGCCCCATAAAACTTTATGATGATGAAAGTATTCTACATATGCACTATTTAGTATGGTAGCCTCTAGCCACATATAACTACTGAACACTTGATTAGTGCCTAGTGTCAGTGAGAAACTAATATTTTTTCTTTTTGTTGAATTTTTGGAGTGACACTGGTTAACATAATTATACGGGTTTCAGGTGCACAATTCTACAACACATCATCTGCACAGTGTATTGTGTGTTCACCACCCGTTCAATTCAAGTCTTCATCCAACACTATTTATGCCTACATACCCTCCTCCATCTCCCTCCACTCCCCTGACTTTCGGCAATCACCACACTGTTGTCCCTATACATGACTGTTTTCTTTTTTCCCCACCCCCAGAGTTATTCCCCAACAGCTATTCACCTGATCTCTATCCATAAGGCTGTAACTATTTTACTTATTAGTTCTTTTTATTCATTAGATTCCATATATAAGTAAAATCATATGGTACTTGACATTCTCTGACTGGCTTATTTCACTTAACATAATGCTCTCCAGGTTCATCCATGCTGTCACAAAGGGTAAGATTTTCTTCTTTTTTGTGACCCAGTAGTATTACCTTGTGTAAGTATCCCATAGTTGTTTTATTCACTCATCTACTGATGGACACTTGGGCTGCTTCCAAATCTTGGAGATTGTAAATAATTCTGCAATGAACATAGAGGTGCACATAATCTTTCAAATTAGTATTTTGGATTTCTTCAGATAAATTCCCAGAAGTGGAATCACTAGATCAAAGGCAGTTTTATTTTGAATTTTTTGAGATAACTCCATACTGCTTTTCAAAGTGGCTGCACCAATCTGCATTCCCACCAACAGTGCAAGAGGGTTTCCTTTTCTCCATGTCCTCACCAATAATTGTTGTTTGTTAATTTATTGATGATAACTGTTATGATAGGTGTGAGGTGATATTCCATTATGGTTTTAATTTGCATTTCTCAGATGATTAGTGATGTTGAGCATCTTTTCATATGTCTTTTGGTCATCTGTATGTCCTCTTTGGAAAAGTGACTATTCTGGTCCCTTGCTTGTTTTTAAACTGGATTGTTTGTTTCTTTGGTGTTGACTTTTATAAGATCTTTATAAGTTTTGGATATTAGCCTCTTATAAGATGTATCATTGGAAAATATGTTCTCCCATTCAGTGGGTTGTCTTTTCATTTTGTTAATGGTTTCTTTTGCTATGCAAATACTTTTTTAGTTTGATATAGTCACCTTTGTTTTTTTCTTTTGTTTCCCCTGCCTGAGGACCTATATCAGAAAAAAATATATTGCTACAGGAAATGTTTGAGATTTTACTGCCTATGTATTCTTCTAAGATTTTTATGGTTTTGATACTAATATTTAAGTCTTTAATGCATTTTGAGATTACTTGTATGTATGGTGTAAGAAGGTGATCTAGTTTAATATCTTGCACATATCTGTTCAATATTCCCAACACCATTTATTGAATACACTATCTTTACTACATTGTATGTGTTTGCCTTTTTTGTCAAATATTAATTAACTGTAAAGGTGTGTGTTTATTTTTAGGCTCTCTATTCTGTTCCATTGACCTGTGTATCTGTTTTTATGGCAGTACCATGATGTTTTGATTATTATGGCCTTGTAATATAGTTTACTATCAGGGATTGTGATTCCTCTGACTTTGTCCTTTTTCAAGACTGCTGTTGCTATTCAGGGTCTTTTGTTGTTTATTATATTTTGGAATATTTATTCTAGTTCTGTGAAATATGTCATTGGTATCTTATTAGGACTTGTGCTGAATGTATAAATTGCTTTGGGTAGTATGGACATTTTTATAATGCTAATTTTTCCTATTCATGAACACAGTCTATACTTTCACATATTTGTATCTTCTTCAATTTTTTTCTTCAGTATCTTGTAATTTTCTGGGTACAGGTCTTTTACATTCTTGGTTAAATTTATTTCTTGGTATTTTATTCTTTTTGAAGTTATGTGAGTGGGACTGTTTTCTTTACTTCCCTTTCTGATACTTCATTATTGGTATATAAAAAGTAACTGATTTCTGAATATTTACCTTTTTCATCCTGCTACTTTACTGAATTCATTTATCAGTTCTAGTGGGTTTTTATTTTATTTTGTGTGTGTGTGAAATATTTAGGGTTCTCTTTATACAATATCATGTCTCTGCAAATAATGACAGTAATTTTTTCCTTTATGAAATTGTATGCCTTTTATTTCTTCTTCTTGCCTGATTCCTGTGACTAAAACTTCCAGTACTATGTTGAATAAGAGATGTAGCAATAAAAGTGGACATCCCTGTCTTGTTTTTGAGCTTAAGGGAAATGCTTGTAGCTTTTACCCACTGAATCATGTAAAGACTTTATTACATTGAGATAAGTTCCCTCTATCCGCACTTTGCTGAGAGTTTTTATCATAAATGGGTGCTGGGTTTTATCAAATGCTTTTCTGAATCACATGATTATGTGATTTTTATCTTTCATTTTGTTTATGTGGTGTATGTTGTTTATTTATTTGATGGTATTGTACCATCCTTGCATCCCGGCATCTCATAATAATACCACTTGATTCATGGTGTATGATCTTTCTATGTATTGCTACTAGTTTGTTGAGGATTTTGGCATCTATGTTCTTCAGGGATATTGTCCTATATTTTTCTTTCCTTGTTTGTATTTATCTAGTTTTGGAATTAGAATATTGCTGGCCATGTAAAATAAGCTTGAGAGTCTTCCCTCCTCTTTATTTTTTTGGAATAATTTGAGAAAGATAGGTGTTAGTCCTTATTTGATTGGTAAAATTCACCTGTGAAGACATCTGGTCCAGGACATTTTGGGGGGGTTGGTGTTGATTACTGCTTCAGTTTCACTAGTTGTAATTTGTCTATTCAGATTATCTGACTCTTTCTGTTATAGTTTTGGAAGATTGTATGTTTCTAGGAACTTATCTCTTTCATTCAGATTGTCTTGCATGTAGTTGTTTTTAATATTTTCTTATAATCCTTTGTATTTCTTTGGTGTTAGCTGTTATTTCTTTGCTTTCATTTCTTATTTTATTTATTTGGACCCTCTCTCTTTTTTTTATTTGATGAGTTTGGTTAAAGTTTTGCCAATTAAAAATTTTTTTTAAAGAACAAGGTCTTGATTTCATTGATATTTTTGTATTTTTTAGACTATTTCTGTTATTGCTGCTCTAATTTTTATTATTTCTTTCCTTCTACTCACATTGAATTTTGTTTGTTGTCCTTTTTGAAGTCCCATTAAGTTTAAAGTTAGATTGTTTATTTGAGAATTTTCTTGTTTTTTTTTTTTTTTTTTTTTTTTTTTTTTGATATAGGCCTCTAATGCTATGAATTTCCAGGACTGCATTCACTGTGTCCAATAGATTTTGGGTTGTGTTCTCATTTTCATTTGTTTCAAGGTATCTTTTGATTTCTTCCTTGATCTCATTGCTAACCCATTCATTGTTTAGTAACATGTTCAGCCTCCATGTCTTTGTTTCCCCTCCCTCCTACTCCTCTTTTTTCTCCTTCTCCTATCTTCCCCCTTCTTCTCTTTCTATCCCCCTGCACCACCCACCTCCTTCCTCCTCCTTATTTGTCTTAAAGCAGGCCCTATAATAGTTCTTGTATTACTGGTTTGGTGTTAAAAAACTGCTTTAGCTTTTTTTCTTGTCTGGAAGGCTCTTTATTTCTCCTTCAGTTTTAAACAGTAGCCTTGCTGGGTAAAGTAGTATTGATTTAGGTCCCTGCTTTTTATCATTTTGAATATTTAATGCCAATCCTTTTGGGCCTGAAAAGTTTCAGTTGGGAAATCAGCTGAGAGTCTTATGGAGGCTCCCTTGGAGTTAACTGTCCTTCTTCTGTGGATTTTAAAATTCTCTTTTTTTTCTTTAATCGTTGCCATTTTAATTATGATGTATGTTGGTGTAGGCCTCTTTGGTTTCATCGTATTTCGGACTCCCTGCGCTTCTTGAACTTGTGTGTCTTTTTCTTCACCATGTTAGGGAAGTTTTCATCATTATTTCTTCAGATAATGAAGATCGCTTGCTTCCTCTCTTCTTGTATCCACCTGTATGATGTAGATATTACACTTTATGTTGTCCCAAAGTTTTCTTAAACTATCCTCATTTTAAAAAATGTTTTTTAATATTTTTAATTAAAAATAAATTTTTTCTTGTTTCCTGCTCTGATTGCATGTTTTATCTACCTTGTTTTTCAAATTGCTGATTTGATCCTCTACTTCATCTAACCTACTCTTTATTCCATCCAATGTTTTCTTCACATCTGACTGTTTTTTTTTTTTTATGGTTTCTATGTTCTTTTCATGTTGTGCATCTTTATAACCACTACTTTAAACTTTATATCTGATAAATTGCTTGCCTCCACTTTATTTAGCCTTTTCTTTTTTTCTTGTGATTTCTCTTGTTCTTTCCGTTGGGCCTATATTTTTATCTCCCCATTTTGGCTGCCTCTTTCTGTTTGTTTCTATGTATTGGATAATTCTTCTATTACTCCCAGTCTTTATGGGGTTGCCTCACGTAGGTGGTATTCTATGGGATCCAGGGTGCAATCTCCTTCATCCCCTGAGCTGGTACTCTGATAATGTCTCTTGTGTGAGTTATGTGGGCCCTTCTGTTGTAATTGAATCTTGATTGCTATTGGCATATTTGTACATGGATTGACCTTCAGACTGGCTGACTGTGAGGCTCGACTCTGATCATGGTGTATGAGCTGCTGTATTGGTGCTGACTAAATGAAGTGGAACTCATCTCAGCAGGGTTTTGTGCCTGCCAAAGTCTCCCTTTGGATATGCTGCTTGTGAAGTTTATGGGATCCAGATCTGTTATTTTCTGAAGCTGACCACTAGGTGTGTTGGTTCTGGAACTCTTGGGAGAGACTCTGGTGCAGAACAATGTCAGATGTTACCTGTGACTGGCTGTAGGCATCCAGTCTCAATGTAGCTTTTTCTGTAAATCCTTGGTTATAAGGCTTCCCTTCAGTGTGTCTACAGTTGGTTATTCAGGGTGGTTTTTTTCTTAAGTTCTAATTCCAGTTTGATCTCGGGAGATAGTGAGTGTAGCTTTCATCTACTTTGCCACTATTTTGGATCTCCCTCAGCAAAACTTTTGTTTAATTTTTATTTATTTATTTTAGAGAGGAAGAAAGAGGGAGATGGAGGCAGGGAGAGAGAGAGAGAGAGAGAGAGAGAGAGAGAGAGATTTGTTTTTTCACATATTAATGCATTCATTGGTTGGTTCTTGTAATTGCCCTGACCAGAGATTGAACTCACAACCTTGGTGAATCAAGACAATGCTCCAACCAACTGAGCTACCTAGCCAGAGCAACCTCAGCAGATTGTTAATGAGTGGAAAGCTAAATTTTAAATTATATTTAATTAATTTAAATTATACTTTTAATAGCCACATGTGGCTAATGGCTCCATACTGGACAGCTTAGACACAGAATAATAACAACATTGAGAAGAATTACTGCAAGTGATTTTAAAATGCAATAATTCAGTTGTATATTCCTAATGGGGTAATACCCTAAAGCCAAAAGAACTTAAATATTAATACTAAACTTTTTTCAGTAATGACATTTTTATGGTAATGCTGGTGTCATTGTGAATCTGTTAGGTGCATGTTGTGAATAAATCAAATGAGTAAATATGTTGGTATCTTTGCAAACTCAAATGTTGGGAACAATTGGAAGGAGATACAGACTGAAGGTTGATATGATTAAGCTAAAACTTTTTGAGGTATTTTTTCAACTCTCTCCACTCAAAATGCCTAGAAACAATGACCAACCCAGCAGCAATAAAATCTCTAGTGCTTAGATTATTGTCTCTAAATGCCTTTTGCCACTAAATAGAACCAGGACTTCTTGGAGATATGGGTGATTCAGTTTGGGGCAAGAAATTTGTAAAATGAATCTAAAACATCTTACTATCATAAAGATGAAAAAATTTGTGCACCAATATAAATAACAATTGCAATTGATTGGAAAACTTTAAATATGTACATCATTAGTTAGTATTAATACTTTAAAAACTCACTTATCTTTGAATGTGCTAGAGAACAAACTCATTATATTGAACAGCTAAGTAATTAAGTATTTATTCTGCCCTGTCTATATGAACTGTACTTCAGAGAGACCAAACAGTTAATGAAAAAAAAATTATGATACTATTCTATCTAATAAATGAAGAAGTAATGATAAAATTTAAATATTACTATCTTCCCACCTATGATAACTTAGTGGATATGGGCAATGCACCAATGAAACCAGATTGGCTATTAAATGGTATTTGTTGAACATAGGGATGCATAGTTTGTGTTAATTATACTATTTTTCTACTTTTGTATAAGTTTTAAATTTTCCACAGTAAAAAATTTTAATGCCTCTTTCTATGGAACTTGCTTTTCAGTGGGGAAAAAAAAGAAAATGATAATTGAGGTAAGTAACTAAATATATTTCATAAATTAGACGGTAAAAAGAGTTCAGTAGAAAAAACTACACAATTTTGAGGAAGTTATTGAAATTTTTGAGAGGATGACTTGAACTGTGTGTTATATAAACTACATATCTCACCTCTGAATCTGGGGATGGAGTCAGCTTCCTGAGTAACACATGGGGAAACCGTGCAGCCAGAAGCAGTGCTTGCAAGCATGCAATCTGATAGTCAGCTTCATGGGTTCAAATCTCAATTCTGCCACTTACAAGTTGTGTGAACTCAGGTAAGTTCCTTAGCTTCTCTGTGTTTTGGTTTCTTCATGTTGTATAAGTCTTTGATAAATGTTAAAAAAATATTACTGACATGGGAATTGGTGCTGAAACTGTTTTTAAAAATTATCAGCCTTCTTATCAGTGCAGTAAGTGAAGACAGTGGTTTTTAAACTTTAATACACATAAGAATCACCTAAAGTGCTCGTTAAAATACATAGTGCTGCTATTTACCTCACTCCTACCCCAGTTTTTAATATGGTAGGTCTTGTGGGAGCCTGTGACTACATTTCTAACAGGTTCCCAAGTGATAATTATGATTCTGGTCTAAAGACCTTACTTTGAGAACCACAAAGAATTCCCTTATTTTGCTGTTATTTTGAAGTAGGGGGTTCGGGGGTGGAGGGATGAGGAAAATCACACATGACTTTAAAAATAATTTTTAAAAATCCATTCAATAACCCTAACTTCGTATAACCAAGGAGATAACATTCTTGGTTTAACCCCAAATTGAGAGAGTTTGAGTTTTCTTCTCTTGGTTTTTATGACTGAATGAGAGAAAACTGTGCTTATGGGTAAAAATGACATACCAGCTGCAGATTATTTTTCCATTCTTTTTTTTTTTAATTAAACATTCAACGTATCCAGACAATTTCTCACCTACTCATATCCATCTAAAACAAGACACCATCTGTTATGTATCCACTTAATCAGTACTGTGACAAATTGGAGCACACTCAGGCCTCTGATACCATATACCACTCGCCAGGAGTTTCTGACTAGACCTTTGGAAGGTTCTGATCAGAGGCTGAGAGGACAGCTGGTCATTATTCTGCAGCTGGATATAATCAAAGAAGGTGCCCTCAAGGACTCCCACCACATAAGTGGGGTCAAACAGCTTAGCCAGGATGACATTTGGAAAATGAGTAACCTGGGGTTTGGGAGGACTCTCAGTTTAATTTACTTATCAAGAAGGTTAAGTTATCTTTGAAAAGTGAATCTCTTTTCTCTTTGTGTCCATTCAACATGAAGTGGGGATGTTGAGACTTTTCAGCATGTCCCCAGTTGGTGTCTGGGTATCACTGGAGGGCTGGCTTGCAGATAAAATGCCTCTACACATGGAATGGGAGGTCTAATTTCTTTTCCTGCTGGTCTGAGGTGATCTGTAGACTGAAGCCAGACAGTCCACACCACTTTAAAACTTCCTCCAGCGGTTACAAAGGTCTCTCATCTCTGCTTGCCAGAAAAACCATTTGAGTGAGAGAGCAGAGAAAGCAGGGTGCATTTGAAATGAGAAGAAAAATATAATCATCCAGAGAAAAGGAAACAGATAAAAAGCAATGTTATAAGAATGGAAAAAATGAAGTTGGAATTTGGAGACTGCAGTTAAGGGCAATGAGGTTAGCAATTAAAATTTCAAGAAATACTGTAGGTAGATGATTTTTTTTTTTCATATAGTGTAGAGGGGATGAAAAATGAATATAAAGATACAAAGTAGTAAAATCTGTGCATATTATAACTATTGCCTTAAATAAAATTCTGAGGGCTCATTATCTGTTTTGTGTCTCCAAGTATTTAGCCATTAAAAAGTAAAAATAGTGTATATAATTGAAAACAGCTCTATGAAAGGACATTACACAATTTATTTAGTAATGCACATGTCGTCGTCGTCGTCGGCAGCCGTCCGTCTCGAGAGACGATGGTGTAGCTTCTTAAGAGTCTATCTGCACCGCCGAGAATGGCTGTGCAGTCCGACTCGGGAGTGACACGGTATCTGTCTCCTCCCGTATTGAATCGACATCTTGCGATGACGCTGGAGTGTCCTCTCCAGTGAAGCTGAAGCTACAGAGCCTGGGCAGAGTGATATGGAGGGTCTGCTGTTGTCCATGCAGCAGATCCCCCCTCTCTTCGCAGCTGAAGGATCCAAGGGAAAGATGGAGTCAATACAGCTTGGCTTCAGGTGCACCGCAGGAGTTGCCGGTGTTGACTACAACGTCAAACTGCCTTAGGGACTCCGGCTCCGGATTTTCTGTCGGGGTTTACTCCCTTAGCCTTTCCCCTGAAGAGGTATGCCGCAAGGCAGCGGAGGTTTTTTGGAGTCAGAGTTTTCCTTCTCTGTAATGCACATGTAATACTGGGAAAAGAGAAAAAATGCTTCATTTTGTAATCAATTGAGTACATGGAACAAAATAAATCTGTAGGGATATATTTCTAGAATGCAAAAGAGAAATTGTTTATATAAGGAATTAGGAGATAAGAAGTATTTAAAATGTTCTTAGCTCTTTACTTTCTTTCTTTCAGCAAATATTTTTGAGAACCTGCTGTGTACCAGGTGCTCTTTTAAGGAATGGGGGATTCAGCAATGAACAAAAGACAAAAATTCCTTCTGTCAGCTTTTAGTAGGCAAGAAAATGCCTTGAAAATTTTGTTAAAATGCAGACTCTTGGGTCCAAAGCCTAGAATCTGATCCAGTTAATTTGTGAAAAAGCCTGGTGATACATACTTTTAAATACTATTAACAGGTGATTCTGACATGATACAAAGCAATGTTCCCCACAGGTAGCTCATTCACGTTTAAGGCATCAACTATTTCTCAGAGATGTATTGAATCCATCTGTCCCTCTCAGCTCCTCAGCTACAGACCTGTTTATTGAAGTGTCTCCTGGATTTAGCACCTGACCTTAGAAAGTCAAATGCTACATATTAAAAAAAAAAAAAAGAAAGAAAGAAATGACCTCTAAGTATAAATCTACACTTCTTCCTACATTCCCATTTCAATGAACAGCATCACCCTTTAGGTACCAAAGAACAAGTCAGAAGTTCATCACAGCCTTCACTTTCCTTCAACAAACCTAGCCACCTATGCTTTAGGGACTACCTCCACAGTGTCAAGTATCTTCAGTTCATTACTTCTGCTTTAGGTGAGCCTCATTAACCACCACCATGCCTATTTCCAGGGTCTTCTGTTCTCAGACTGTGTCCTTCCAGTCTATCCTCCATTCTTTTTCCCATGTGATGTTTTTAAAGTGAAAAATCAATCATCTAACTCTCCCACTGATAGCCCCGTGATTCCTCCAAAGTGCCCACTGAACAAAATCCAAGATTTTTCAGAAGGTTAAATTAATTCATGATCTGGTGGCCTCTCTAGCATTTTCCTCTTACAGGAACTCCTCCTACCTTCCATCTTACCACAATTCAACAATTACTTAATCATATTTTTTAATCTTCTGAGTACCTTTAAGAATCATTTCCTAACAAACTGGAATAAGTAATACACTTATATCCTCTGACCAAATAAATTTCTAAAACAGTTTGCACAATATTTAGAAGAGAAAAAAAATACATATAGATTACTTTTTTCTATATTCTTTTCTTGATAAATATTACTTTGTTTTAGATGAAAAATAACAATAAGAGAAGTAAAGCTTTATCTTTATGTAAAAGTATCTTTGAATAAATCTAGAGATTCCAAATGCTTAAATGCACATTTTGAACAGTAGCTAGAAAAAAATTTTTTCAAACTGTTTGCCCCTGATTTATTCCTCAAAATAATTCTCACACTAAAAATAAATAAATAAATAACTATACCTGACAATTACCCGAATAACAAGAGAAGTCTATCTATGGTTAATTGTCAGTGGAGAGAAATATATTTGTGTAAATAGTATTTTAAAAATATATATTTGCCTTGTTTTATTGTTAAAAATTATATCTCCTGATTTTTGAAGCACCAATCTTGAGATGTTTAAATTCAAGGACCTCATCTGTATAAAGCTAAGAATTGCCAAGCTATTAATACCTGCATTTTTATGACACATTTCTAAAGTCAATAGGAAAAAGGGTTTTGAATAAAAGTCTTAAAATTACCTTATGAATTATTAATTACATGGCATGTTACTTTTGAATTATAAAAGCCAAGAAAAAATAGAAAGGAGAATTGAAAAACATCAATCTGAGTTTCTTTAAAAATGTAATACCAATCATTGGAGCAGTGTACAAATCTTTTATTAAAGATAAAAAGGAGGTGATATATTTTTTATTAACTGGAGGAAATGTTCAACTCATGTGATTAAAAATCATATTACTAGCTCAAGTCAGGAAAGAAATTTATTACTGAAACATAATGGGAAGCATTTGATTGTCCATAGCAGCATTTATCAGGAGTAAAACTATCTGTTTGTATCTATTTTAGCAGGCTTAATTTCTTTTTAAAGGTGGACTTGCCATCTGTTTGAAGAATTCAAGATCTTTTTCTAAAGTTGGCAAGTTACCTTGAAGTGAAAACATTAGAAGATTTTCATTTAGCTTAAAGTTGTAGAAGTAAACATTCTATCTGTTCTCTCATGAAGGTAAAGTTTTCCAAAAGGAAAATAAAAATTGACAGAACATATTATGGTTCCTGTCCTCAATATTTTTTAAAAGGTCATAGTCTGTAAACATGTATTAAAGGAAGACAACATTTTTAAAAAGGAAACAATGGCATGTGTATTTGAAATTTGCAATGGCAAAGAGAGATTATTATTATCTTTTAGATTCATTTTCCTGTGATTGTTACCATTTTGTTTTTAAAAGTAATTGCAATAATTGCTTTTGAATGATTTCAAATTTCTTCAGGTCTTAATTCAATATCTAAGATATTATATATAGAAAACAGTCCCTTAGTATTAACCTAATTATTTAGTACTAAAACTCATTTATTCATACCTGCAATATAATAAAATATCCCACCAAATACCAGGGAAATAAATGAGGGTTGATAGTGGCAGGATGTACTTCATAGATGTTGAGGGGAACCTGGAAGTGGGGCATGACTTGGCTTGATGGAGTGGGGACACATCTAGTATAGGGAAAATGGGCCTATCTTCTTAACACACTTTGCTAGAGCTAAACTTGGCATGTTGAAAAGGTGGTGAGAAAATGGCTTGGGGAGAAAATGGCTTGAATTCTTCAAACAGATGGCAAGTCCACCTTTAAAAAAAATTAAGCCTGCTAAAATAGAAATAGCCTTGGTTGTCCATCAAAAGCTTCAAGAGATGAGTCTGTGTTAGCTAAGCACAACCCAGGCATGGGAAATTTATAATCATTCTGAAGTTAGAGACATTGGTAGAAGCTTTTAGAACAAAGGAGTGGTGGGAAGAAAAAATAAAAAGATGAGTCATTCAATGGGCTGGGATATTTAAATCAAGGAGACCGGCCATATGGCAGAAAAAATGACTCCATAGGCAATTATAAGTGATGAGGCCTGAGACAGTAGAAATTTAAAAGTTATGTTTATAAAAAAAAATCTTGAGAGAAAATTTTACTACATAACTCTGATTTTTATGTCATTTGCTTACAGTTTATTTTAAATAATTCACTAGCTTTTATTAAGACTGAGAATTCTTATATTGTCTTCATATCACAGTCCTTTATCACTACTAGAGCTCAGGCCTGGTGTCAGGGCCAGTGCCACAGACTTTAGGAAGCCAGTGTGAGACTCTCTAGTGCCTTTCTCTTCATGTAGTCCTTCTTGCAGAATCAGATAACAAACTCTTTTAGAGCTCTTTGATCTACCAGCAGAGGTCATTTACCTCTTCCTATTCAGTCTAGGGACAGCTGCGAGTGCATCTGTGTTCATTTTGAAGTGGTGCCTTCTGGGATTGCTTATGTTAACTAATGCCAGGGGCACGTTGGTTTCAAGGCTGTTTTGGAATTTGGGATTTTAATTGTAAATATTAAAGAGTAAGTATCATGCTATAGGTTGTCAGTAGCATCATAAACTAGAAAGATTGAAAATGTACTAATATTTTTCTAGCTCATTAAAACAAAATTTTTACTAAAAAAGGTTGTTGTCCCAGATATGCTCACACTGTCTACTTTCTTGGCGTTAGTATGTGTTCATATCTTCTCTGATTTTTATAGTGCTTTCTAGAAAATAAAGGTCTACCAAATCTTATGTCCTTATCAAAAACTATGCATTTGTGAATGTCTATACATACTTAAAAAAATAAAAGAAAAACTGTGCTTCAAATACAAAGTGCCTGTTCAAAGTGTCATATTTCTTCAGGCTGTTTTGTCCGTTTGAGCATTTCAGTTTAGACAAATGCCTTTTCCCTGCCCCGCCCCCCACGCATTTTTTTTTTTTTAAGCTAGCACATTCTTGTTCAATGAAAACAAGGGTGCAAGGGATTATTCTAGCCATTGAAATAGAAATGGTGTGTGAATCTGACAGCTGGAGCTTGGCTGTGAGATATTGCAATTTTTGCTGTAGGGAAAGGAAATAAAATGAGGGTTTGAATTTCATGACATAAGGGGCTACCTAAATGTCAGCTGTTAGGTATGATATCCCTGCTAAAGATTAGAGAATGGTGGCAGTTAGGTATTCCTAAACCAAGAGTTCGAGTGGGGGCAACACATTGCTTTATTTAAAGTGACTTTCCCCCCCTTTTCTAATTCATGGCAGTTGCTTTCTGGGTGTAGAACTGCACATTCATAAATTCTCATCACTTGCCCAGACTAAAAATACCTGCAGCCTTAGAATTTTCATTTTGAAGGCACTGAATAATAACCATAGATTACACAAGAGGTACATATTTTGAAATCGCTGAAATTGTTAATAACAGTTCAGTGGGTTTCATTCTGCATTTCAAGAAGGAATGTTGGAATGAGTTTGACTTACTGACAACAATAAAGTGATGTCTCTCTTTGAATAGCATTAAATTGATAACCTTTTTATGCATTTATTACTTAAACATATTACACATTTTTGAATATATCTCACGTCTCCTAAGAGGCACATGCTTTTTCTCCCTTCTTATTTCCTCTTGCCCATAATCACACATGTTCTCTATGCTACATGTACTCCTTTCAATTCCTCAAATACTAGTTATCTCTCACTTCTGCTATTTCAGAATAGTATAAAATGTAGAAAATGATTAAGACCTTTCCCCCACTATTCCTCTCTCTTTCCCCCAAAATAAGCATTTCAAATAATTGCTTGTGGCTGTGATATAATAGTTACTGTGGTAGATTCTGAAACATATCTTCTATATTACTAGTCTAAATCAGTGGTTCTCAAACTTTTTGATAACAGAACCCTCTTAAAAATTACTGAGAACTCCCAAAGAGATTTTATATATTTGATTATAGCTATCAATATTTATCATACTAAAAATGAAAAACAACTTAAAGTGTTTATTTATTAATTCATTTAAAACCAATGGTATTAAATCTATTACATATTAATATATTATGACAAAAATTATCTAAATCAAAAATTATCATTTTTATCAAGTGGTAATTCTTTAGATTTACTTCTGTTAATAAAAATTATATGATTCTAATCATTTTATATCTTTGAGGTTTATTTTGAGGACTATTGTATGTTCTATCCTGGAGAGTATTCCATGTGCACTTCCATTAATATATATATATATACTGTTGCTGTGAGGTAGAATGTTATACTATACTATCAATATCTACCATATTAAGTCTAGTTGGTTTATGGTGTTGTTCCAGAATTTTTTTCCCTTGTTGAGTCTTCCCTTTAGTGTTTCTGTCCATTTTAAAAAATGGGATAATGAAGATTGCAACTATCATTGTTTCACTAATTCTCCTCCCAGTTGTCAGTTTTGCTTCATGCATTGAGAAGTTCCTTGTAGATTGGCCTTTTTATCACTATAAAATGCCCTTCTTTGTCTATACTAATTTTTTTTTGCCTTGATTACTTTATCTGATATTTGTACAATCATTTCAGCTCTGTGACGGGTACTATTTGCATGGTATAATGTTTTTTATCTGTTTACTCTAAACCTGTTTGTGACGTTAACCAAAAGTGTCTATTGTAGATAGTCTGGAATTATTTTCCATCAGGTGATCCCATTACCCACTCCCTCACTTCAATGGAACCTCTAGTCAAATATCACTTCCTCATCCCTACCAGGTCCCCAGTGCCTAGAATAGTGATTGATACAAGGCAGTGACTAAATACTTATTCGAGAATAAATAGAAGTTAACCTAACCTACCTAGAAACTGTTATATTTTATGGTGTAATGTTAAACAGAATACAATATTTCTTTTTTTTAATGTGTTTTATTGATTATAGTGTTACATTTGTCCCAATTTCCCTTCCCTCTGCTCCCCTCCACCTGGTGGCCCTCCTCCCGCCCCTTGTCCCCGCTTTTAGTCCATGTCCATTGGTTGTGCATATAGTTCTTCTCAACCTCTCTCTATCTATTCCATTCCCTCCTACTATGCTTCTTAATTCCTATACCATCTCCCTCTCTCTCCCCCTTCCCCCTCCCTGCTGACCTCCCCCCAATATGCTCCTCATACCTATAATTCTTTTTCCACTCTTGTTGTCTATTTAGTTTGCCTTTGTTTCAATCCCCTAGCTTCTGTTGTTGTTTCTTGTGATGCAGTTTTCATTTTAATGTTCATAGTTTTGATCCTCCTTTTCCTAAACCAGTCCCTTTAACATCTCATATAATAGTGGTTTGGCTCTAATGAACTCCTTCAGTTTTATTTTGTCCTGGAAACACTTTCTCTGCCCTTCTATTCTGAATGAAATTTCGCTGGATAGAGTATTCGTGGTTGTAGGTTTTGGATTTTCATTACTTTGAATATTTCTTGCCGGTCCCTTCTTGCCTGCAGGGTCTCCCTTGAGAAGTCAGCTGATAGTCTAATTGGGACCCCTTTGTACATGATTCTTTTCTTCTCTCTTGCTACTTTTAAGATTCTCTCTTTATCTTTAACTTTTGACATTTTGATTATAATGTGTCTTGGAGTGGTTCTCCGTGGGTCCAGTTTTTTTGGAATTCTCTGTGCTTCCTGGACCTGTACATCTATTTCCTTCCCCAAGTTTGGGAAGTACTGCTTTATTATATTTTCACTTAATTTTTCAATTTCTAGTTCTTCTTCTTCACCCTCCGGCAATCCGATAATCCATATGTTCAATCTCTTATAGCTGTCCCAGAGGTTTCTGATTCTCTCTTCATTTTTCTTGCTTACTGTTTCCTCTCTCTGCACTGGTTGACTGTTTGTTCCTTCTCTGTGTTCTGGTTTGTTGATTTGAACTCTGGATTTTATTTCCTCACAATCTGTCTCGTATGTGGTTTTGTTTCTTTCAGTATGAGTGTTTTTCAATTCTTTCTCATCTTTTTCCAGATCTTTTGTTAATTCTGTAAGCCACCTGATAACCATGGCCCTGAACTGAGCCTCTGATAGGTTTCTTATTTGCTCATCTGTCAGGTTCTTCATCTGTTGCCTGGTGAGCTGTGCCACCAGGATTTCTATGGTTGTCTGCCTCATTTTGACAGATGCGTTTTGTTTTCTTGGGCTGTTTATAGGGGGCAGTGCCTGTGTACTCGTCACAACCCAGAGACCAGCGGCGATCCGCGACCTTTTTCGCTGCTCTGTGGCCCTTTGTCGTCACTGCCCAGCGACCAGTGGCGATCTGCAACCTATTTCGCAGCCCTGTGGTGCTTTGTGTGGGGGCGGGGGTCCAAGATGGATTCACACAGTTATTCCACTAGGAGACCGGGATCCATCCTCCCGCCCCTTGGGCCTCACTGTTCGAGGGGATGTGGTGGCTGCTTTCCCCAGCGTTGGGGTCGCGAGCCGCCGGGGTTCGACTGCAGCCGGGATTGTCCTCCCTGCCGCTGGGATTGTTCTCCCTGCCGCTGTCCCAGGTGCGACCGCAAACAGCACCACCCACTTTTGCTCTTACCTGCCCAAAGAGCGCCGCTGGTTTATAACTTTGTACATTGGGCTTCCATGTAGTTTTATTTTCTGGAATTTCTAGTTATCTTTTGTTTTGAAGTAGTTGTATTCCTCTCTAGTTGTAAAGGGAGACCGAGCGTGTCCGTCTAAGCCTCCATCTTGGCCGGAAGTCCAGAATACAATATTTCTACTGTTACAGTTTCAGAAACCACATGTGACTAATTGTTAACAACTTACCACTTGTCAAGTTTTAGTGAGTTTTAAAGAAAAATATCCAGAAAAACACATTTCCTGAATGATAGTGTAAGGACTTCCAAAAAACTTCTCATCCATAAAGCAATGAGATTATTGGCACAAATTATCAAAATCAAGTTTTTCAGAACTCTGGAAATTAACCAAAGGTATGCAACAATCTGAGGATGGTTCATTCAATAAAAATGGCTGAATCTTGGTAAGAATAGATAGCTTAATTGTGTTTTATATTGATTGACCTATTCCGATCTTTTTTTTCCCCAGATCTATGCTATCATTAAAACCCAGAGGAAAGGTCCTGAAGCAGAACCCTACATGACATGTTTAAAGCACAGGAAAAGGCATGTGTTGAGAGAGTGGAGTAAGGGAAAAGAAGAGCAATGACACCAGAGTTCAAGCTAGAGGCCAGAGTGCGTAAGGGCGTTGTAAATCCTGGTAAATTTGGATACTCTGAGAGGAATGGGAAGAGACAGAAGCTATTGAGTAGACAACTGACATGATATGATTTATGTGTTAATGGGATTACTCTAAATGTTTCCTTTTGAATGGTTTACAATCTTCAGCTTTATCATTCTTATAATATTTTTTCCCTGAAAAAAATTTTTTTTACATTAAGATATCAAGAAATGCCAGTATGGATCTAATCTAAATAGCTAGGTACCCCATACCTGTGGGAGACAGAAAACATCACTGTGCTTCTAATATTCAATAAAGGAAAGCCTCTTTAAAAAACAAACTAAAAACAAGCCACAGCACTACACTCTTATTGTACAGAAATAATTATTTACCAAGTAGCAGTTTAATTTACAATTACAAAAGACAGGAAGGAAAAAACTACTTTTCCCTTTTGTCACTTATATTTAAAATTAGAAATAACCAGCCCTAAAATATTTATTGGAAATCAGAAATTAAAAGCCATTGTTTTTTAGCTATAATGATAATAATAATTTGCTGTATCTTTTTGTTTAAATATGGATAGAAAAAAATCTTTTCTCTAGCTTAAAACCTTCAATTCTAGAGCAAACAAACTTCAAGAACTGGAGTTGAACAGGGATCTGAAGAACTTGGCAAACAGGCTACTTCATGTTACTCCTTAATAAACTGTGTCAAGTATTCCACCTACTTATCCCAACCTGAGATTATTTTATCAGAAGTTTGTGAATACTTTAAATTAATTTTTAGAAATATCCATGGTTTCTCTAACCTATAACTACTACCTATTTTCAGTATAGATTTTTGGAGTGATGCCATTGCTATCTCTGGTAAACCTGCCTCTTATGGTAGCCCTGCATTTCATATTTGAATACAATTATATTAGAGAGCACAGATTAATTTGCTTTACATATTCAGAGCTAGTTTTTTGGGAAACCGCTATGCAAATTTATGTAAATTAGAATACATGTTTATGTAAAACAACATGTGATTATGCATCCCTAAATTTACAAGAAAAACTCTGCTCGTCTTCTTTTAAAGTGGAGAAAAATACAAATATACTTCCAGTCCCAGTTTGGACTAGGATTCTTGCTAGAATGGTTTGTCTGGCATGTGGAAAGGCTCGTGTGTGCCATGGCACTGGTTACGGATTCTGTATTTCCTTTGCTGAAACATGGTTTTCAGCTTGAGCTTCAAAGGACCTTGCCAACTTTATCTCCCTTTCTCTGCTTTCCTTTATTTTTGTGATGAAAGATCTCAATTTCCACTAAATAATTCAAAACGATTTTGTGGCATTTCACTCATTTCATAAATAAACATACATTGGTCGAGGCCACTACATTTGCTTTTTTGTAATGAACTGTCATAAAGGAATGGCACATCCCAGCTTTCAGAGACACTCTCTCTGTTCTTTTTATTTTGAAATGCATATAAATAAGACTGCTTCATCCTCTTGGGCTAACGTGACCACATATGTCATGTTTTATCCAAACAAGAATGCCTTTGAGAGTCAAGAGGGTGCAATTATTAACTGAATTAGTTTTAGGATTTAAACCAGGACTGTTGCAAGAAAAGTAAGACATGTGATTCCCCTAACTATGGTTAATTCTAAGAATTTTTTTTCTCCCTCTGGCAAATTTATGTGACTGCTCCATTGCATGATCAATCCTAATTTTTTGATCTTACAAGCTTCACTATTTTTATCAATCAGATGTTGTCTAGAATTTTCAGACAAGAATGTTATCTTTACCCATCAATTGTTTTAACTATTGGTTGTCAAATCCCTTTTCCCAAATGATACTTTTGCACTGTTGTTTGGCTTGATTAAGAGGTAGAGATTATTTGTTGTGCTTTATGTTTCTGTTTTTCAGAGACAGAGAGAAAGTGAGAGAGAGAAAATAATTAAGACATCAGCACCCATCCTTAAGCAACCTCAGGTATTGTTTCTTTCCTTCAGAAATTCTGTCAGTTTTTTTTTTTTCCATGTCTGCATGTTGCTAACCTGAGAAAAATCTTAGGCAAAAAGCACTCATGTTGTAATAAATAAATAGTGAGCCATTTTTGTTTGTTGGAGGTGATTTTATTCTACCAAGTTTGATGGTAGTTGGAATGAGTCATCGTAATAAAAAACAAAAGGTCATTTGAAATTTATTGGATAGGGACATCATCCTAGCAATGTGAGGACTTAGGTGACAGATAATTGAGTAATTTCTACTATTTTTATTCAATTATTTTGAAATTCTTTTCTACTGATGATCAAGTATGATAGGAAAAAATATCATTTTGTAAGATCTCACATGGTGTTGACAGAGAGCAGAGTTGAGTTAGTTCCTGAATCTTTGAAAGCATATGATATGGTGATGGAAGGAAAGCTAGTTAAGAGTCTGTGTGATTTCACAATTTACTCAATATTTTTAAGGCTTGTGTTTGCTGGTATTAAATGGGGGGGGTTATAATTTTCTTCAGACAATGAACTCAAAGTTGAGAGAAAAAAATAGACATATTGAAATATGTTACACATCAAGTCACTGTAAGTGATATTATAATGTAATTGTCATGTATATACATAGCAGAAATGAAATAAAAGTTAATTGAATGATTATTAAAATATCAAGAGAAAGTATCAGTGTAAAATTCTATTTTTCTCCCTATTTTAGCAAATTGACACTTAAAAAATTCTTAATCTTATAAAATGCATTTTTTTAAAAATGAAAGGCAAATTAATCAATCTCAGGACCAACAAGTTCCTCTCAGATAGTTAGTCATAGTATTCTGTTACCTTATATCTTTTTTAGAATAAGACAAAATATGAATAAATGAATACATAAAAATTCTGGTTCTTGAAGGAAAGCCTCATGAATCAATAAAATAATGGTTATATTCACATGAATCTAGAGGAGTGGATGAAAACTGAATAAATACTGGGAACATCCAGATTGCTTAAGTTATTCACAATCTGCTATCTCAACCTCCTGGAGTTTGAATTTGTGACATGTTTATGATGGTCACAAGTTAAACCCAATACCTAAAACCTAGTAGATGGTCACAAAGTAACTACCACTTAATATTCCAGGTATTTTAGCTTGATTGACCTTAATTTCTACATATAATTTTACTTTGATTAATTTATAGTTCCATTTCTGTTACTGATATATATATGTATATATATATGTTATGTTTCTGTAACCCTCGCATTCTATTAATTATAAAGTTCAGCTTTAATCTGTACATCACAGTTTTAGAGGACTTTCTAGATATCCTCTGCTATGTTAAGGTATTAAGGTAAAATTTATTCTAACCCTATTATTTATCTCTTCTTTCTTTTGGGTTCTTTGTAAAGAAACGGCATACTTAAACTGTGAAATTTGCATGGAAAAAAAAACACTTCAGCAGAATTTCATTTGAATCCAAAACTGAGCTTTTAACAATTTATTATTCTGTTTCTACCATGTCAAGGTTTTTTGTCTGTTTGTTTGTTTTGTCTCTTACATTCTTTTGGTTTTGTATCCTCATCACAGATATATGAAACTTAGTTATTCTGAGACATAGTTATATATTTGTAGATTGGCCAGTTGATTAGATCTAAAAAAAGTCGTTTCCATTTGTTTTTGTATGATTTTTCATATGTGCAAGTGCGTGTGTGTATGTTTCAATTTACTCACATGATTCATTTCAAGATATGTTGGTGAGAAACAAGGAGAGTGCTGAATGAAACAAACATTACATTGTTAGATTCTAAGAGAGAACATGTTTAACAATTGCTAGGCCCGATGGGACAGTCCCAGTCTCCTTCAATTTATTAAAGTAATGCCATTTATTGTTTAACTGTGCCAACTATTTCAGATGGCTTGGAATACTGACTTGGTAAATGCTTTACTGAAACAGTCATTAAGTTCTCCCACTCCTGAGGCAACCAAATATTTATCCCTCAAGATGAAACAAAAGTGCTCTGAATGTTTCCCAAGTCAGCATTTGAGAGGAAGGAGAAAGGTCACTCTTGAATGGAGTCAAGTTCTGACTACTTTGCAAAGAAGGAAGCAATTCGAATTGTAAGTCACGCATTGCTGATTTAACGTGTGGGAACAAGAAAGACAGGAAGAACTTTAGAATGCTAGAGAAAGCTGTGTGCCTGCCAGTGTCATAAAATTCTCTTTGTAATTCAATAAAAAAGTCATACTGTTGGAAATGATCCAGATTTTGCTGTAATAACTTTTTATTCATATATTTTAAGAGATATCAGTGACTTTTCTTAGATTTGAATGTTTGTATAGCAACAATTTTCCTTCAGGAATTGTAAATTGATCACTACCTGAACTAGATCATTATCCTACCTCTTCACTTCAGGAATCTTCAGCCCCCTAGTAACTGAAGTTTAAGGGAGGTCTGGCCTGGAAGGAAGAGGAAAAGGTGTTGTCAAGGCAATTGTCCTTGGCATGTAACCATTTACTCATCGCCTTCTTCTTTCCGTAGCTACAAAGGCAGTAATAGCCTGTCATTTACCCTTTTACACTTGAGATTATCATCTCCCTCTAATTCATTCTTCTGTTGCTGTCCACCACTGAACTTATTTTAAAACAGATTTCACAAATGCATAACGATGAAGGAAAAACTGAAGCCCTATATAAGGTATGTGTTTCTTCATTGTCCTTAGAAAAGCCTGAGTGTTATACAGCCTTTCTTGCAAAGTAACATTGGAGACAGTACTACAATTCTGGGTCCTCAAAAAAGAACTGATTTATAATGCCCCTAGCCATGACAAGAATTCACTCTAATTCCCACACTTCATCTCCTACTTTATGCTTATTAGCTCCGTGATTCTGGAACAACTCAGGACCTTGCTTTGCTCAATCCTGTGCCTTCTCATGGCAGCTAGGTGTCTCACTCTGCTCTGGCCCCTCACTTACTTTAGCTGAGAAACTAGTGCTGTTAACCTCTTCTTACTCTTATAACAGTTGGACCCCTTGCACCAAATTTAATAAGGTATTTATTTTTTTTAAATAAGATTTCTTGACCACCAGACTGTTAAAAATCAGAAGAAGAGAAAAGAAGTAGTATCTAAGTTATGGTCATTTTCAAGAAAGGATGATAAACTAGAAACACATTAGAAGATTAGTTAACCATTGTCTGGCCCAACTATATATATTATAGTGTGTTATCAACATACTATTAGAGCAAGACTGCAAAGGGATTATGTGAAAACAACTTTTTCTTTTTTCTTTGTATAAAATGATATTCAGGGGTGGTCCATGATTTTTATAGTCACATTTTGACAATAAAAAGTCCTTTAATTACTCATAGTTTCAATCTAATTTTAATAATTAATGGCCATCTCCATAGTCAAAACACTGATGTATATTTAGACTTAAAGATGCTTCTCTTCTCTTACTGAGTCTAGGGACTTCTGGTGGGAAATAAGTGTGGCCAGCTCCCTCTTTCCCAAATATTCTCTTCTCCTCTTCCCATCTTCTTAACCAAGGTTTCTCAATCCTTCGTACATAGTGGAGGAGAGAGACGTAGGGAGCAAGAAAGTTGTTACTTTACAGGTATTCTTATTATTTTGCATTGACATGTTCTGAGATTAATGTCTTGTTTGGAATGTGTTTGGTCTTTCCATGTTTAACACGGGGATCCCTGGGTAGTATAGTTCTCTGACATAGACACAGGATGCCCCCCCCCCGCCACCCCACCACACTCCTCCCCTGTTGGTACATCCCACAGCCTCTCGTTGCTGAGATTCCTTCAAGTTATCTTCTGTTCCCTCTTGCAGTATCCACAGGGGACCCCATGCATCCTTGCCATACTAAATAGAGGAGAGTAATTGCTCCCAAACACTTCTGAATTTAGTCATCTTAGTTGGGGTTCAGACACCAGTTCCTGTGCCCTTTCATATTTCGGGAAATCATATCAAAAGTTACAAGGTCCTTTCAAAGCCCTCTCACTTCTTTTTTTTTTTTTTTTATTTCTTTTTTTTTTAAGTATATTTTATTGATTATATTGTTACAATAGTTCCAATTTTTCCCCTTTGCTCCCCTCCGCCCAGCACCCCCCTTCCCCGACAATCCCCTCCCCAAGTCCATGCCCATGGCTCACCCTTTCATATATTCTTCTTCTTTTTTTAAAAAATAATTAATTAATTAGTTAAATATTTTAACAATAAAAAATAACAATCCCTCCCTCTCAGACTTAAGACCCTTTACAATCTTATAAAGGACAATGGACGAAGGTCTCGAGCTCCTCTAGCTGCTTCAAGCTGGACATGGTCGTCGTCCTACTTACCCGTGGGTCAAGAAATCCCCAATAAGAGTAGGGGTGTGGAGGGGAGGGTGGCCTTCCCACAAGGGGAAGGATCGTGCAGACTCCAGGTTGGTTGGCTGTCTCTGGACAATGGCATGCTTGGTTTAACAGGCTGGCATCCTTGTTGTATTCTGGGGGCAACAGGGTTAAAGGACATCATTCAATCCATAACCACTAGATGACAAAAGACAGGTATTAATTTTTCAATGTCCCACATTAGGGAAAAGAAGGGTTTCTTTAGAGGAAGGTATGCCAGGTACATCTTACCTGTCCAAAACCCTTTTGCCCATTATACTTAGTTTGGACTGAGGGAAATATTTTAGGTTTCCCCCCTCTCGGGCCTCTGGGCTCTTTCTGTCCAAGCCATTAGGATAGAAAAGAGAAACCAGTTTTAAAGTGAAGCCCACAGACCACCCCGTTCTTCACCAACCCAGCCACTTAGTTCGGCCAAACCATTGAGTCTCAGGAGGCAGCAATGCAGACAGGATTAAGTGAGGCCTATACGTACAGACAATCACTCAGGTAATGAGATCGTAGGCTTATGCCCTTTGAAAACAGAAAACACATGTTAATTTATGTAACATAACCCACACACAAGTTTATAGATCTGTAGGACTGTCTTATCGGAAAGACATCCAGTTGCAAGGCATTTGACATTCTTCTTGCCTGTAAATTAAACATCTTTGATAATGCCGCAGACATAGTTTAACTTGCAAGTGAAAACAAATTTTAAATGAAAAGAAACTTTAAAGACGGTTAGCTGCACTACTTTATAGTCTACCACTGGGAATTGTGATCTTCCTTGAATCTTGATTTTTCTCCCTAAGATTACCCTCCTTGTCATTAAAGGGACTGCATTAAGTCCATTTTTAATTTATCCTGTTCATTTGCATAAACACAACAAGAGCAGCAAATGATCATTTATGATCTTTAGTTCTGCTTTGCTGGAACTTACGCAAGGAACATTTAGGGTGACCTTCAGTCTGCCCTTCAGGGCACAGAAGCTGAGCCACATACCTGGCATTCAGCCTTGCCTGTAAACACCTGTCTTTTCCAGGTCCTCCTGGTTTTCCATTGTGCCTTAAGGTCCCTTCTAGCCATCTTTCAGGAAAACAACCTTCATTCTTTCCCTGGAAAGATTGCTATGGACCGCTCATCCATCCAAGGTACCAGGCCTTTTATCTCGTGGACTTTTATTACCTTTGAAAGTCAGTCCCAGTTGCTCAGGGCTTTTTGGTAACAACCAAAGCCCAAGCATGTCTCCTTTAGGCATGATATTCCAGTCAAAGTCTTAGTCAAAAAATCATTATTAACAACTGGTCTTATTAGTTTTATGCAAAGAAACTTAGGTCATTACTTACTTCTTTAGAATGCCAAATTCTGGAGGGATCAGATAGGGAGAAAATATATACAGTGTGAAGGAAAATCCTTGTCCTTCTAATATTCACTGAACTTGCATTTCTATTCTTTATATTTTAATTTTTTCCCCCCACTAAAAGTTTTTCTGTTTGTTTGTTTTTCCATTACAGTTGTCTCACTTTTTTCCCCCTCTTGCTTCTCTGCACCCTGTCCCTCCCTTCTCCGACTCTTGCTTCTCTGCACCCTGTCCCTCCCTTCTCCGACATTCAGTCCCCACCCAGCTGTCCATGTCCATGGATCATTTATACATGTTCTTTGACTAGACCCTTCCCCTTCTTACCACTTCTCTCCCTCCCACCTCCCCCTTTGTTACTGTTAGTTTATTCCTCGTTTACATACCTCTGGTTCAATTTTGCTCATTTGTTTGTGTTGTTCATTAGTTTCCTGTAACAGGTGATAGCATAAGGTAATTTTCTTTTGTTGCCTGGCTTATTTTGCTAAGCATAATTCTCTCTAGTGCCAATCATGTTGTTGCAAATGGTAGAAGTTCCTTCTTTCTTTCAGTACTTATTCATTGTCATTTTCCCCCTTTGTACTCGTGTTCTTCTCTGTTTCTCTCTGTTTCTTCATCTTCTTAAAGCAGACCCTTTAGCATCTCTTGCAATACTGGTTTGGTGGAGATGTATTCTTTTAACCTTCTTTTGTCTTGGAAACTCCTTATTTCACCTTCCATTTTGAATGAGAGCCTTGCTGGGTAGAGTATTCTTGGTTGTAGGCCTCTGTTTTTCATTACTTGGAATATATTTTGCCATTCCCTTCTGGCTTGTAGTGTTTCTGCTGAGAAATCTGATGATAGCCTTATTGGAGTTCCCTTGTATGTTATTAGTTGTTTCTCTCTTGCTGCTTTTAGGATTCTCTCTTTGTCTTTGAATGTTGCCATTTTAATTATGATGTGTCTTGAAGTGGGCCTGTTGGGGTTCATCTTCATTGGGACCCTCTGTGCTTCCTGGAGTTGCATGATTCTTTCTCTCTTCATGTTAGGGAAGTTTTCTGTCATTAGTTTTTCAAAGAGGTTTTCTATCCCTTGCTCTTCTTCTTCTCCTTCTGGAATTCCTATGATACGGATATTATTACGTTTCATGTTGTCCTGCAGCTGTCTTAGAGCCTCTTCAGTCTTGTTCAGCCTTTTTTCATTTTGTTGCACTGTCTGTGAGTTTTTGTCTACATTGTCCTCCAGCTCGCTGATCCGATTTTCTGCTTCCTCTAGCCTGTTTTTAATTCCTTCTACTGTGTTCTTCAATTCAGAGATCGTATTCTTCATTTCCTCCTGGCTCTTATTGATAGCTTCCATGTCCTTTTTGATGCTGGTATAATTCTCAGTAAGTTCCTTATAGTTCTTCTGGAGTTCACTGTAGTTTTTCTGGAGTTCTTTGTAGTTTCCGCTGAGCTCATTGAGCTTCTCCATAATACATGCTTTCAATTCCATATCTGATAGGTGGCTCCCCTCTATTTCATTTAGCACTCTTTCTGGGGACTCTACCTTTCCTTTCGATGGGGGGTTGTTTCTCTGTCTCCCCATTTTTGTGACTCCTATTGTTTGTTGGTGCTTCTTAGAATGATCTGCACTTCCTGGGTCTGCCCCTGGTGGCGTCAGATCCTGTACCAGTCTGGGCCTAGGCAGCCTGTTGGAGACTTCCAGGGATCTACTGCCTTTGTCTGTCTCCTTTAGTTTATAATCTATTCAATCTGTGATTAGCCGTCAGGCTTAAGGACCGTGGGTGTGGCAGCTTAATTCCTGTAGGCAGGGCCTTTGTTTCCCCTCAGGCTGACGCCACTTGGCCGGGAATGGTCTGCCTGCAGTGTGGGGGTGAGTCAGCACTGGGACCCGGCCGGCCGCTTCCCCAGCTCTCCCCTCAAAGCCACCACACCAAACTCTCCCCAAGCATCTCCAGTCCTCTCTGCCTTTCCTCCGCTTGAGCCCAGGGTAAGTGGGGGCCAAAATATTTTTGTATGTGATCCGCTTAAGAGCTCTTTTTCTCCAGCTGTTTCTCTCTGGCTACCAAGAAACCCTGTGGCTTTTCGCTTTTCTCAGCTGGATACTATTTTACTTTCCACTCTGTTGCTGTAGGCTGGGAAGCTCAGCTGGGGGTTTAGACCTTCTCAGGGGGAACCCCCGGCTGCTGATCTGTTTCTCAGTCCCTTCAGCTGCCACCCGTGTGAGCCCAGCCAGCCCTTCCGCGTCTCCGCACTCCCTACCGGTCACATTGTGATGTAGCGGCCTTTTTTGTCTCTCCGTGGTTACAAGACTTCTCTCCAGCTGGTGTTCGGTTGGTTATTCCAGATGATTTCTCCAAAATTGCATTATAAATCCAGACTAGTTCTGGAAGGAAGTTAGTGTTGCTTCCACTTACTCCTCCGCCATCTTGTTTCTCCTCACTTCTTGAAATAGAAGGAAATCTCTCTTCCCTTTCCTCTAGTAGGGAAATATCCTAGAACTCAGCAGTTTTCTCCAGGGAAATAGTCTCTTCTGGACTCTTTAACCTCATTCTTTCTACATCCTTATGTAAAGTCCATATTAATCTCTGAGTAGGTTTGATGGATAATTCATATTTTTCCTCTGGGTGCTTTTCCATATTTCCCAAGTTTTCTGCAATAAAATATCTATCTTCAAGTGTTTCAAGACAAGATTGATTACAATAGGTGCTGCATGTTTTAAACATTCACCTACAAAAGGGAAGATAACAGCAGTTCCTCACTATAGGTGATAATTTTACCTATTCATCCAGTACGATTAGTTTGAATTTTGTAGTGCTTTTTTTGGAAAGTTTTTTAGGATTCCAACTCGGCATGTTATTTACCAGTGATATTTTAAAGAAGTGTTATTATTAGTAATTGGAAAATCTAATGAGATTTCACTGTCTATTTTATGACAGGATAAAGGTCATTCTGGTTGACAATTCCCTTTTACAAGTTTATAGTGTTTAGAACCTCCAATTCTACTTTTCTTTGGTCAAGAGAGGGTGAACACCGCTGTAGCAATATGCTTGTGAATTCTGAGGATCACATATGGCAAGTATGAGATTGTGAACACTGGCATAAGTATTTTGCAAAATATTAAGAAGACATTGAACTGATACATAAAAGAGAAAACAGTCTTTTGAGAGAGGTGTGAGAGAAAAGTGTCTGGGATACACAATTTCAGAACAAGATGGGCTGTGTAAGGATGAGTAACTGGTTGTCCAATTACTCTCAGTCTCTTTCCCTTTTAGGGGCCTGTATTACCTTAAGAATATTATAGCTTACAGCTAAGAGAAAAACAGGTCATCACTTCCAAATGATTTCACAATCACCCATGTAACCATAATTCTTTATATGGAATAATAAAATAAATAAATAAAGCTTATGTTGGCAAATTCAAACAGAACACAAGGCCTTTGAAAATTAATGTTCATCTTATAGAAAGTATTGTAAAAAGCAATAGGATGATTTTCCTGTGGTCTTTTGTACAGAGATCTGATTACCCAGAAAATTTTATAATGTAGTTAACAAAGAAATTTCAATCTAATATGTGGTTTATGTTTGTCAGTCAAGTAATTCACTAAAGTATGCAAAATTTATCATTGTTGTTGTTGGAATTTGCACATGCCAAATATGATCCCACTAAATTCTTTGCTTTTAACCTGTTTTTGCTTACATACTAGACCAGTGGGTCTCAAACTGTAATCCTTGGACCAAAGTCATTATCACTTGGAAACCTATTAGAGTTGTAAATTCTGGAGTCCTACCTAGCCCTACTGAATGAGACACTCTGAATTAGAAATATAAAAGAATACAAAGTTTATGTAAAATGTGCAACATTTTATTTGTTCCATGACAGTATAAAAATCACACAATTGTTAAGATGGGCTCAAAAAAACAAAGGTAAACCATAAAGAAAAATTAATAGGAAAATCACACCATAAACAGCTTGTATTCCACCACCATCTTTCTTTTATTATTCCATGACTTCGGATGATGTGATGTACAAAATGACATATATGTAAAATGTGTAGTATCTGAAAGATCTATACTACCTTACCTGTGGCTGTTTGAGCTGACCAAGAGGATGGAGGGACTTGTGGTTCTTTAGAAGCCTCAAAGTCATCTATGGGCCCTTGGACCTCATATGCTGAAGATAAGGAAGGTACATGTTTTCAAGATGGTTCTGTTGGGTCTTCGCCATATCCCACAGCTACTTAGCATGGTAGGATACTGCAAAATGGTCACATTGGTCAAATTCAGGTGTTTCATAACAGCTGCCTTTATTCCCCAATGTCATTAGTGGTGACAAAGTACATGTAGAACAAGGAATACTGAAAATTTTCTAGAGTTCTCAATGGTCAAGGAGGCTCATTACTGTTGAGCCTGGGGAAGTTGAAGTGTTTCTCCACAGGGCTATACCACTGTATGTGAGATCTTCTCCAACTTATTTGTTCATCTTTAAAAGTTCTTGGCCCACAGGGGTATATTGTATTGTGAACAGGAGAGTTGGGCAGCATAGAAACTGCATACAAGATAGTTAGGGATGTAGGGAACCAATATAAAGCTTGTTTGCAAGGAGGAAGTTCAGAGTGGGATGAAGGATGCAACATTGGAGGTTTAATGAGGATTATATACCTAACAATTTATAGGAAAGTGCAAGAAGCTAGATGAGTTAACAATAATATTTTTAAGCCAGAGTAATCTAAATTTGGAAGTTTGAAACTATACTCTGACCTGGAGAGGGGAATATATGTATTCAGTCCCCAGATAACTTGGTGAATTCTGCCACCTGTGTAAGTAGTGAATTTTCTTTAGGGCGTCCAAAAATTGCTGCTTGGCACAGTCATTCTATGGAGCTGGAGGAAAAAAGAACTCTCTTTTATTATTATTATTATTATTATTATTATTATTATTATTATTTTATTATTATTATTACTTTCCCACATAGAATCAATTTGTGTACTGCATAAATCACAGGATATCATTATACTATTTAAGCCAGAAACTTTCACATTTGACCAAGACAATTGCAAATATGTTAACCTTGCTTTAGGGAAAAAGTCATTCTTTACATAGCTTACATCTACATAAGATGACAAGTCACTCACCAGAGAAAGGGTTCTTTGTCTGAATCAAACAATAAGTCAGCTCTCCCACAAAAATGCACCATTCTATTCTGAACTGAATGCATTTTTAACTACTGCTGTATTCAGGACCAAAACCAAGGGAGGCCCATCTGCTAGGAAGGCCAAAGGCCCATTATGTGGCTTGTCAGTCCAGTCTGTTATGGAAATGGTCACTCTAAACTGTTTGTGATTTAGAAGTGCATACTGAGAATTGTGTTAACCTCTATTGACTGACTTCTGTTAAATACATCATTAAGAATACAATTTACCCTGACTTCCTCTAAAAGCTTGTGCTCAGGCCATTCTGATAGGTACATTATGATGGTCAATTGTCATAGGCTAAAAGTCAGTACCTCATTAGCTCAAACACACCAAACATTAGTTCTAAATTTTAACAGGAACTTTCTTGACCTGGGATTATGGGAGCACTTATGAAATATAACATTATATGATGATATGAGGGGTGTCAACCTGGGTCCAGGGGCAAATGTTGATTGAACAAGGTTAAGAGGCCATAAGTGGTAAACTCTGGTATCAGTCTTTGTAAATTTGGGTCTGCATTTTCTGCTTAGAGTGAGTATTTACAGAGGTTAGACCCTGAATGTCAAGTCAAATGAGGTGATTAATTAGGTCAAGTACTACATGGTAGGTATACAAGTCACCCTAATGTTTAGTAAATAAAGCACACTTTTAATTATGATTACCAACATCACATTTATTTATTTTTTGTCATTTAAATCATCATAGAGTTGCTAATAAAGTTAATAATTCACTGTTTAACACTAACTTAATTTTCTTTTTTTATAAATATTTCTTTAGCATGTTAATGAAAAATGTCCTAAATGAATCTTTGTCTAGCATTTTCAGTTCCTTTTCCTAACCTTGTCATTTTAATAATCATAGCAGCGGCATGAAATTGCATTGCCTAATATTATTCATTTGGTTAACCTTAGTTAACTTATTTTTTAAAAGAACATTAAAAGAAACTTTAATTTTTTTTAATTTAATGATTTTATAGAGAGGAAGAGAGAGAAAGAGAGAGAGAAACATCAGTTCATTGTTCCACTTATTTGTGCATTCATTGGTTGCTTTTTGTATGTGCCCTGACGGAAGATTGAACCTGCAACTTTGGCATATGGGGATGACAATCTAACTGATTGAGCTTCCTGGCCAGGGCTAAAATAAGCTCTTTCAGTATGTAAGTCTGTATACACCAAAATAGGTTGTGGTAACATATTCTGTGAAGTCACATTTTCAATTAAAGTACTGAATTCAACCTAAGTAAAATATATATTAATTAGATCTGTTTTTCTCATGAGTAACCAGAGCCACTGTTAAAACTTTCTTTCCAATTTTCTTGATTTTTTTTTTTTTCAAAACTGAATTGGAAAAGTGTCAATTACACCTCAGATCAACCTTCATATGCAAAAATGCTTCTCTTTCTTAGAGACAATCACAGTTTATTTGGAAATTTCTGATAAGCCCCATTTTGCAAATTTTAGTCATCTTGGGTTCTTTGTTAGCTGGAAGGAAAACTAGAGTCTTATAAAAAGTACTAATTTTTAAATTTACAACTTTGGTTTGAATTTCAACTCTGGCACTTATTGGTTTTGTTATTTCAGCAAGGTGTTATGCTACAGTGCCTCTAGCTGAATTTTGGGAAAATAACAATACTAATTAGCTATAATATTTTTCTAATGTGAGAATACTGTGTCCAGTAAAGAGCAATTCAATTAGCAGTGGTTACTGAACACTCAGTATTTGGAAAACATGGAGCAGAGTGGGCAAGTAAGCCTAATGGAAATGCCTCTGGCCATTAAAATCTCGCCTTGCAAAACTGGGAGCTGAATCCAGTGATACAAATGTGGTGGCTGAACCCAGTCATGGGTTCTGTTCGTTGGAAGTTGGTTGCATCCTGTGGCACATTGAAATGCAAAAATACTAACCAATCAAGAAGGAATAAGAAAATTTCTGGGAGCAAAAATATATCACTTTTTTACAGATTTCATTTCATAGATGAAATAAGGAAATAATTTCTCATTTTGGTGTTAAAATACAGAAGGGAGACATCTGATTAGGTTATAAAAACAATTATGTGGGGTTTCAATTTATTGTCTCTCAGCCCCAAATTGATCCTACTTTGCCCGCTATGTGGTCATGCAGGTAGACTAAATATTTCTCCTTTGCCAGCCAGCATGATATTAAGCCTTACCAGTTGGAGGGGTTGGTGGGGCACTGGAGGAGGAAGGAATTTGTTTTTCCTCTCTGGTTCCAGTGTTCCCTGCTGGTCAGCTTCCTGCAACATACAACTTGATCCAAAGTTCTACTCCTGCAGAGTGCAGTTTCTCTCACGATAGTTGCCTGCAAGAGTAGCTTTCTCCAGCACGCAACCCACGCCACATGCTATTTCTCCAGTGCTGGCTCCTGCACTGCCAAACTGCATGGTTGCTCCAGATTTTGGTCCCTGCAGTATGGAGTGACCTTCAGATCCCAGTGGTCAGCAGCCTTCCTCATTACCGTCTCTAGGACCTACCGTCTCAAGGGGAGGTGAGGCACCTCCCCTTAAATGACCTCTGCCAGCATCTCTTATTCACGTATCAAGTTCCCAACAATAGCGCCTCCCTGAGGATGGCTTATCTTACCACTCAGAGGTTAGATTTCCAACACTGCTACACAGCAGGGCACTTCAGCCAGTTTCCCACCATCCAGAGAGCCCTGGCTGTACACATTCCATTGTGGTCTCCGCCTCAACCCTGTGCAGGCAGGCATGGGCTAATTCACACTTCCTTGGGCATTCTATCACAGTGCTAGGGGCCCTGGTTGTTTCCTCAATCTGCTTTTTTTTCTGTTCTTTATATTTTCTTTACCTCTTTCTAGCCAATTCTTATTATTTTAATCTCCTGTCAATACTTCTTTATTTTAAATTTCCCTGTGTGATTTCTATTTCCTGCTTTGACTCAGGAAGATATAATAAACCTCCTATTTTAGCTTATCTTTTACAGAAACCATTTTGGAGAATTAATAAGCCTCCTGCAATCTTAGAAGGATAGTAAAATATGAATCAGAATCCCAAAATAACTTAAATATTTTTTTCATTCACTAATAATTATTAAAATAATTGAGAACTAATCTGAATACTGTTTCAGAAAAATCATCAGATTTTAAAAAGTAGCATAACCATTTAGATTATTATTTTTTCAGAGATTTTATATTGCTATACCAATCAGCTTTGACTGTAGTTAGGGTCATTTGGTAAATAAATGTTATGTTATTGGTTAAAAGAATCCCACACCCATAAATCACCATTAAAATTTTTAAAAGTAGTTATATGGATTTAAAACTTTGTGTTATAGCTTAACTGAGTCCCAAAGTATAAATTGGTCAGCAAATAAAATGAGTCATAAAATATCTCAGATTAAAAATATAAAATATTGCCCTGGTTGGGTGACTCAATTGGTTGGAATATGGTCCCATAAACAAAAAGGTTCCAGGTTTGATCCCTGGGCAGGGCATGTGGGTGAAGGCAGCAAATCGGTGTTTCTCTTGCATCAATGTCTCTCTCTCTCTCTCTCTCTCTCTCTCTCTCTCTCTCTCTCTCTCTCTCTCAATTTCTCTCTCCCCCCTTCTCCTTTCTCTAAAATTAGTAATCATATACTTGGATGAAGATTAAAAATATATAAATATTTAAAATACTATTTCCCCACCCTACTTTTCTAAATAAAACTAGTCCATGCTCAGTGTGTAGCTCTATAATATTATGGTTAGGTTTAATTACTTTTAGATTTATCTTCTAATTCATCTTTGCTATTTCTTTGTGTATTTAATTTTTGACTAAGGATACTCGCTTTGAGTTTGTTATATTTCAGTTTTTCTCTCTTTGAAATATAAATAATATTTTGTTAAATTAAATCATGATGGTTTCATTAAGAACATTTGAGAGCATTAGAGTGAAAAATGATCAAGTAGTAAATATGAGTCTCTGAAATGCTATAAATAATAATAAACAATCAACTCTTCTATAATGTTTTTATTATAATTTTTACTTTTTTAATATGCTTCATTGATTATGCTGTTAGAGTTGTCCCAATTTCTTTTCGCTTTGTTCCCTTCCACCCAGTGACACTCCTCCCTCCAGTTGTCCCTCCCCCCTTGTCCATGCCCATTGATTGTGCATATAGTTCTTCTCAACATCTTCCTGTCTACTCCATTTCCTCCTACTATGCTTCTTAATTCTTGTACCATCCCCCTCCTTTACTCCCCTTCCCCCTCCCCGCTGACCTCCCCTCATATGTTCCCCATACCTATAATTCTTTTCACACTTTCATTGCCTACTTAGTTTGCCTTTGTTTCATTTC
The DNA here is from genome assembly GCF_987537825.1 of Furipterus horrens. Taxonomy (NCBI): domain Eukaryota; kingdom Metazoa; phylum Chordata; class Mammalia; order Chiroptera; family Furipteridae; genus Furipterus; species Furipterus horrens. The sequence continues at coordinate 144,173,595 of NW_028327171.1, read as the reverse complement.
CCTAGCTTCTGTTGTTGGTTGTTGTGATACAGTTTTCATTTTAATGTTCATAGTTTTGATCCTCCTTCTCCTAAACAAGTCCCTTTAACATTTCATATAACAGTGGTTTGGATCTGATGAACTCCTTCAGTTTTACTTTGTCCTGGAAGCACTTTCTCTGCCCTTCTATTCTGAATGACAGCTTCGCTGGATAGAGTTATTGTGGTTGTAGGTTTTTGTTTTTCATTACTTTGAATATTTCTTGCCAGTCCCTTCTTGCCTGCAGAGTTTCTTCTGAGAAATCAGCTGAGAGTCTTATTGGGATCCCTTTGCATGGAATTCTCTACTCTCTTGCTGCTTTTAAGATTTTCTCTTTATCCTTAATTTTTGACAATTTGATTATAATGTATCTTGGTGTGGTTCTCCCTGGTTCCAGTTGTTTTGGAACTCTCTGTGCTTCTTGAACCTGTAAGTCTATTTCCTTCCCCAAGTTAGGGAAGTTCTGCTTCATTATTGTTTCACATAATTTTTCCATTTCTAGTTCTTCTTCACCTCCTGGCAACCCTATGATTCAGATGTTGGCCCACTTATAGCTGTCCCATAAGTATCTGAGCCTCTCCTCATTTTCTTCACTTCTAGTTTCCTTTTTCTGCACTGATTGACTGTTTGTTCCTTCCCTATGTTCCGATTTGTTGATTTGATCCCTGGTTTTCTCTCCCTCAACACTTGTTTCGTATGTGCTTTTGTTCATTTCATCAGGACAAGCCTTCATTCCTTCCCTGTCTTGTTTAAGATCTGGTGTCAGGTCTGTAAGCATTCTTATAACCAAAGCTCTGAACTGAGCCTCAGAAATATTTCCAATCTGCTGCTTCATTAGATTAGATATTTGCTGTCTAGTCAGCTGTGTCACTGGAATCTCTATCATGATATGTACCATCCTGACCATTTTGCGTTTACCTTTGCTTCCTGGGCGGCGCTTTCACACTTCCTACGCTATAGGGGGCAGAGCCCCATGCACTCATCACAACGGGGTGACCCTTCTCACCATGCTGTGGCGTTTTCTGTGGGGGTGGGGGTCCAAGATGAGTTTCTGCCATTCACTCTCCACTGAGAAACCAGGAGCCGCCTCCTCCATCCCCACCCCCTTGGCCTCACAGTCTAAGGCCATGGAGGTCTGCCTTCCCCAGCTTGGAAATGCAAGCTGATGGATCTGGTGTGCAGCCAAGGGTGCTCCCCAGGCATTTCTCACCTCCCCTTAAATACAGATGTCTATGCTTACCGCTGTCCCACAGCCGTTGTCGCTGCTGCCACTGCCAGCACAGCTTGACCTCTCTGCCCCATCTTTGCCCCTCCTACCTGTCCAGATGAGCACCATTTCTTTATAACTTCATACGTTGGACTTCCATTTATTTTCTGGAACTTCTGGTTATTTCTGGTTTTGCAGTAGTTGTATTCCTTCTTAGCTGTGGAGGGAGACAGAGTGTGTCATCTAGGCCTCCATCTTGGCTGGAAGTCTCTTATGTGTGTTTGTCTCTGTGTCTTATGTAGAGCTGTCACTCCTGTTACGTTGTCAGCTCTTTTATAATTTTCAATTAAATAATGGATAAACACCATAAAGTTATTATTCAAGAACAAAATTCAACTAAGTAAATTTGAAGCTCTAATTGGTTTTATTGCTTTATTCAGTAATTCATGAACATGGCAGCATCTCATTGAGCCACTAGGGGGCATGCTGCTGAGTTGTATAAAATGGAAGGTTTTTATAGCAAAAAGAAGGTGGGACTAAGAAGTTAAAAGGGTAGATTATTTCAGGGAAAGGCACTTTAGAGGAGGTAGGGGGAGGTTTATCAGGCAGATTAACTCATAGTGTTGACTGGAACATTCCAGATTAATTGGTTTAAAATTCCACTCCTGGGAGAGGCTGAAAGTTCAATGAGGTTAAGTATTAAGTTTTGGTTTGGTGACTTGGATTAGCAAATGTGACTCCATTTTGGGTCTGTTGTTTCTTTATTTATTTTTTTTAACTTTACTGAGCCAGTGGAAGTTTTGACGATTTGACTATTTTCAAAATAGTTTCAGTATTTTCATGTATTTTAATTCTTTCATCATTAAAGGTGATCAAACATAGTATAACTAGTGTATTCTAGACATTTGTTGAAATACTAACTAGTCTATTTTGTCATTATCTTCTATAGCATTACATTCTGTAACTAAACAATTAACTTAATCTTATGTAATAAAGTTTAAAAAAATAAATCTTTGATCTCTCAAAATATTTTTATAGCATTATCTTTTAAAATTAAAAATAAAAAGGAAATTGTGGCGCTGTAGCACTATAGCAAAAATGAAAATGCCACCTAAAGAAATATAAAGCTTGGATCTCTACCTATCTTGTCTCCACTGACCACTCTACCAAGAAATATTTTCGTTAACATGGATATAAGGTAGAGAAATGGGAATTTCTCTATGATTTGTCGGATTGGGAAAATTCTGGACCATTAAACCAGTAATAAAGGATAATGAGAGTTTCCCCTTTACTACTAATTTCTTCCTGTAACTCACTGTACTAAAAGAACTTTATCTACTTTTCCTAATACAGTTTTTGGGTAACATATCACATGGAATCACTTTGTCCAAGCTGTTGCTTTATAGCAGCTGACAAGTAAGATTAGCATGTGTTTCTTTGTTGGAGTCTAAATAATGGAAGTCACATTTATGTGGCAGTTGTGGCTGTTGCATTTCAGTAATATAATTGCTTATGTGTGAGAAATATATAGAATAGTGTTACAAGTGAATGCTTTAAATAGTAGCCCTTCTACAATATCCTTTTCTATGTTTTTAATTATGGTGCTTACATATTCCTACTTTCAATTATGGTATGTACAGTGTTTAAGAAAAAAAGCAATGTTTAATTCACTATAATCTGACTTCTTACTCCTCCTGTGCCTTTTCTCCCATAAGGCCTCTCTTGAATTTTGAAAGGGAACTTTTTAGCCCTTACCTCAATTATACTCTATTTCTTTTGAGAATTTGCCAGTCAGTTTAATCATTGTTCCTCCGCATGGAATAAATCATTTCTTTATTGTTGAACCTCAGAAATTGAACTGTTACATATATAGGGAGACTTTCTTCAAGTTTATATTGTTTGGCTTTGGTATCTGTAAGTTTTACTTTATCACCAAGTTTGGGAAGTTTGGGTATTCCATTGTGTAAATGTACCACAGTTTTGTTTTGTTTTGTTTTTAATCCACTCATCTACTGATGGGCACTTAAGCTGTTTCCAGCACTTTACTATTGTAAATAGCACTGCTAGTTCAGTTTGTTCATTAGATTCCACATATGAGTCAAATCACATAGTATTCATTGTTTTCTGACTGGCTTATTTCACTTAGCATAATGTTCTCCAGGTCCATACATACTGTTGCAAAGGGTAAATTTTTCTTCTTTTTCTGCTTCCATATCTTGGCGATTGTAAATGATGCTGCAATGAACATAGGGGTATTTATGTTTTTTTTTTTTTAATTAGTGTTTTGGGTTCTTTCAGATATATTCCCAGAAGTGGGATCATTGGGACAAAAGCCAGATCCATTTTTACTTTTTTGAGGTATCTTCATATTGCTTTCCAACATGGCTGCACCAGTCTGCATTCCCACCAACAGTGCAAAAGGGTTCCCACTTTTCTGAGAATTTTGATTATACATGGGTGCTGGATTTTATCAAAAGCTTTTTAGACATCTATTAATATGATCATGTGGTTTTTAATCCTTCATTTTGTTTATGTAGCAAATCACATTTATTGATTTGTGAATGTTGTACCAACCTTTCATTTCTGGAATAAATTCCACTTAATCATGGTATATGATCTGTTTGATGCATTGCTGTATTTGGTTTGCTAATATTTTGTGGAGGATTTTAGCATCTATGTTCACCAGGGATATTAGCCTATAATTTTATTTCTTTGTAGTGTCTTTATCTGCTTTTGGAATTAGGATAATACTGACCTCATAAAATGAGTTTGGGAGCCTTCCCTTCTCTTGAGTTTTATGAAATAGTTTGAGAAGGAGAGGTGTGAGTTCTTTTCAGAATGTCTGATAAAATTTGACTGTGAAGCCATCTGGTCCAGAGCATTTGTTTGTTGGTTGTTTATTAATTAGTGCTTCAATATAATTAGGTGTAATATGTCTGTTCAGCTTCTCTGATTCTTTCTGCTTTAGTTTTGGAAGATTGTATGTCTCTAGGAATTTATCCATTTCATCCAGGTTGTCCAGTTTGTTGGCGTATAATTGTTCATAATATTTTCTTATAACCCTTTGAATTTCTTGGTGTCAGTTGTTATTTCTCCTCTTTCATTTATGATTTTATTTATTTGGTTTCTTTTTTTTTCTTGATGAGTTTGGTTAAAGGTTTGTCAATCTTGTTTATCTTTTCAAAGAACCAGTGCTTGGATTCATTGATGTTTTGTATCATTTTTAATACTCTGTTTTATTTATTTCTGCTCTGATCTTTATTATTTATTTTCTTCTACTAACTTTGGGCTTTGTTTGTTGTTCTCTTTCAAGTTCCTTTAAGTGTGAAGTTAGATTTCTTTTTGTTAGCTTTTTCTTGTTTTATTTTTGAAATAGTCCTGTAATGCTATGAATTTCCCAGTGTCCCACAGATTTTGGAATTTTGTGTCCTCATTTACATTTGTTCAGGTATTTCTTGATTTCTCCCTTGTTCTCATTGTTGACCCATTCATTGTTTAATAACTTGTTATTTAGCTTCCATGTCTTTGTGTAGTTTTCAGTGTTGTTCTTGCGATTAATTTCTAGTTTCACAGAATTGTTGTCAGAGAAGATTTCAGTCTTCTTAAATTTATTAAGGCTTGTTTTGTGGTCTATCCTAGAAAACATTCCATGTGCACTTGAAAAGTATGTATATTCTGCTGCTTTGAGATGAAATTCTCTGAAGATATCAATTAAATCCATTTTATCTAGTGTGTCATTTAAAGCCACTGTCTCTTTGTTGATTTTCTGCCTGGAAGATCTATCCATTGAAGTCAATGGAGTATTAAAATCCCTGACTATGATTGTATTTCTGTTAATCTCTCCCTTACATCCATCAAAATTTGCTTCACATATTTATGTGCTCCTATGTTGGGTGTGAAAATATTTACTAGGGTTACATCCTCTTGTTGGATTGTTTCTTTTATTGTTACATAGTTTCTTTCTTTGTCTCTTACTAGAGCCTTGGTTTTAATGTCTATTTTGTCAAATATAAGTACTGCTACCCCAGCATTTTTTTCTTTCCATTTACATGAAATATCTTTTTCCTTCCTTCTACTTTTAGTCTCTGTGGATCTATCAATCTGACATGGGTCTCTTGGAGGCATAGTATGGGTCTTGTTTTCTTATCCATTCAGCTATCCTATGTCTTTTGGTTGGAACACTTATGCCATTTACATTTAAGGTGTTTATTGATAGATACATGCATAGTGCTATTGTTAGGCTGTTTTTCTCTGTGTTTTTTTTTCCTTTCTCTGTTTCTTCTTTGTCTTAAAGCAAGCCCCTTTATATTTGTTGCAGTATTGGTTTGGTATTAACAAACTCCTTTAGTTTTTTCTTGTCTGGGAAGCTTCTTATTTCTCCTTCAAACTTAAGTGGTAGCTTTGCTGTGTAAAGTAGCCTTGGTTGTAGATTCCTGATTTTCATCACCTTGAGTATTTCATGCCACTCCCTCCTGGCCTGAAATGCTTCTGTTGAGCAATCAAATCGCAATGTAATTGGTCCTCTCTTGCAGGTAACTACCTGCATTACTCTTGCTGCTTTTCAGATTCTCTCCATGTCTTTAATCCTTGTTATTTTAACTATGATATGTGTCAGTGTAGGCCTCTTTGGATTGTGAGAAACACTCACAATAAAAAACAGGACACAGGATTGAGCAGCAAAGTGAGGCATTTATTCACGATTCTGCAGAGTCAGGTGCACCCTCAGCCAGGAGAATGTGTGCACCAAGTAGACAAAGAAAACTGGTTATATAGTAATGCGATTAGCTTCACCTCCCCTCTCCTTCTTCTCCACTTTTCCATTACTGGTTACTCTGGAGTTACTATCTAACGCAATTATCTAAATGCCCCTTTTGTGATTTGTAAATATGTTACTACTGTCAACTATCTTCTCCCATTTTCCCTTTGTCTGGTGATGACTATCCTTCCCGCTTCAGGGTGCCCCTTTTGTGATTTGTAAATATGCTAATGCTGTCAACTCCCTTCTTCCATTTTCCTTTTGTCTGGTGATGACTATCTTTCCCCTTTCAGGATGCTCCTTGAGACCCTCTAGTTACATTTGTCCTTTGTTACTAATGATTTTCTACTGGTTTGGGAGTCACTGTTTCCTTGTTTCTTACAGGGTCCAACTTGTTTGGTACTCTCTGAGCTTCCTGGACTTGTGTGACTTTTTCCTACACCAGAGTAGGAAATATTTTTTTCATTATTTCTTCAAATATGTTCTTGATTCTTTACTTGCTCTCTTCTCTTTCTGGTATTCCTATGATGCAGATGTTGTTGTGCTTCAAGTTGTCTAAAATGTTTCTTAAGCTCTTGTTTTTTAAAATTCTGTTTTATGTTTGCTGCTCTGCCTGGGTTTTTGTTTTTTTTTTTTTTCTACCTTGTCTTCCAAATTACTGATTCAATCATGTGCTTCATCTAACCTACTGTTTATTCCTTCCAGGTCACTTTTTTATAGTTTCTTTGCCTTTTTTCATGCTTTTATGCATCCATATATTGTTACTTTGAACTCCCTGATAAATTGCTTGCCTCCATTTTATCTATTTCTTCTGGAGAATTCTTTTGTTCTTTCATTTGGGATCTGTTTCTTTGTCTTCTCATTTTGGCTGCTTCTTTGTATTTTCTGCCTTAGAGGTTAAACAAGTCAGCCATAAAACTGATCAGTTGTTAAGCTAATTAAGCTGTAATCAACAGTCCAGCTTAAGCACCATAGGATGGGGCTATTGCTTCCCCTCAGGCTGATGCCCCTTGGAGAGGAATGCTCTGCCTGAGAAAGATGGCCTCTGCAGTATAGGGAATGACTCAGCACAGGGATCCTGGTGGCTGTTCCTTCAGTCTTCTCCCCAGAACCACCAGCCCCAGACTCTCCTCAAGCGTCTCTAGTCCACTCTGCCCTCCCTCTTCTGGAGCCCAGTGTAAGGTGGCTGTGAATGAAATTTTGTGTATTGGTCCAGTAAGAGGCTCTATTCATCTCCAGCTGTCTCTCCTTGGCAAACAGAAACCCTGCTGCTTTTCACAGCTGGATGTTATCTGGGCTCCTTTCCAGCTCTGGTGCTGTAGGCTGGATTGTCCAGCTTGGGGTTTAGACCCCACACTTCTCAGGGGAATCCCCCTGGCCACTCCAGTATCCCTCCAGAACTTCAGCTGCCACCCATGGGAGCCCAGCCAACTTTCTTATGTCTCTTCCATGCTACCTACCAGTCACATTGTAGTGAGGTGGCTTTACCATCTATTCAGTGTTATAAGGCTTCTTTCCAGCTAGTGTTCAGTTGGTTATTCAGGATGATTATTTTATAATTTATTGTAATTCCAGATTGGTCCTTGGAGAAGGTTAATGTAGCTTCTACTCATTCCTCTGCCATCTTGGATCTCCTTGGAATTCTTATGGTATATTCCCAGCAGTGGAATTGCTGGGTCAAAGGTAGATCTATTTTTAATTTTTTTGAAGAAACTCCATACAATTTTTCACAGTGGTTGCAGTGGTCTATATTCTCACCAACAGTGCACTAGGGTGCCTCGTTCTCTATATCCTTGCCAGCACTTGTTGTTCGTTGATTTATTAATGAAAGCCATTTTAGCAGGTGTGAGATGATATCTCACTGTGGTTTCAACTTGCATCTCTCTGATGGTTAGTGATGTTGAGCAGCTTTTCATACGTCTATGGGCCAACTGTATTTTCTCCTTGGAGAAGTGTCTATTCAGGTTCTTTGCCCATTTTTAATAGGATTATTTGTCTTCCTGGTGTTGAGTTGTATATACTTTTTATGTATTTTGGAGATAAAACCCTTGTCCGGTGTATCATTGGCAAATATGTTCTCCCATGCAGTCAGTTCCCTTTTCATTTTATTGTTTCTTTAGCCATGAAGGGGCTTTTTAATCTGATGTAACCATGTTTATTTTTTCCTTTATTTTCCTTGCCATAGGAGATATATTGGCAAAAATATTGCTACATGAGATATCTGAAATTTTACTGTCTATGGTTTCCACTAGGATTTTCATTGTATCATGACTTATATTTGTCTTTTACCATTTTGAGTTTATTCTGGTGGATGGTGTAAGTTTGTGGCCTAGTTTCATTTTTTGCATGTATCAGTCCAGTTCTCCCAACACTATGTATTGAATAGACCATCTTTAACGCCATTGTATGCTTGTGCCCCCTTTGTCAAATATTAATTGACCAGAGAGATATGAGTTTATTTCTGAGTTCTCTCTTCTGTTTTGTTGACCTATTTGTCTGTTTTTCTGTTCTTCTTGGACTGTTTTGATTACAGTGAACTTGTAGTGTAGTTTGATATCAGCTTTGTGATCCCTCCAACTTTGTTCTCAAGATTGCTGAGCTATTTTTGTTGTTGTTGTTGTTGTTGTTCCATGTAAATTTTTGGAATATTTGTTCTAGATCTTTGAAATATGCCATTGATATTTTAATAGGAATTGTATTGAATTTATAGATTGCTCTGGGTAGTATAGATATTTTAATAATATTAATTCTTCAAATCTGTGAAAATGGTATATGCTTCCTTTTATGTGTATCTCCCTCAATTTCTTTCTTCAGTGTTCTATAGTTTTCTGAGTATAGATCTTTTACCTCCTTAGTTAAATTTATTCCTAGGTACTTTATTTTTGCTGTTATTGTTGCATTAGTAAATGTGATTTTTTTCTTCGTTTCTCTTTCCGATAGTTCATTGTTGCTGTACAAAAATTTTGTCAGCCTCTGAATATTGACTTTATATCCCACTACTTTGCTGAATTCACTTATTAGGTCAAGTAGTTTTTTGGTGGAGCCTATAGTTTTTTTTAATATACTCTGTCATCTGAGAATTACGACAGTTTTACCTCCTCCTTTCCAATTTAGATGACTCTTATTTCTTCTTGTCTGGATTTTTTTCAAATGCTTTTTCTGCATCTCTTGATATGATCATGTGATTTTTGTCTTTCATTTTGTTTATGTGTATGTATCACATTTATTGATATGTGAATATTGCTTAACCTAGTTTGCTAATATTTTGTTGAGGATTTTAGCATCTATATTCACCAGAGATATTGACCTGTAGTGTTCTTTCTTTGTTGTGTCTTTATCTAGTTTTGGAATTAGGATAATACTGGCATCATAAAAAGAGTTTGGAAGTCTTCCTTCTTGAATTTTTTGAAATAGTTTGAGAAGTACAGTAGTTAGTTCTTCTTTGAGTAATTGGTAAAATCTGCATGTGAAGCCATCCGGTCAAGATTTTGTAGTTTTTTTAATTACTGCTACAGTTTCACTAGTTGTTATCAGTCTATTCAGGCTCTCTGCTTCTTCTTGACTCAGTTTGGATGATTGTGCTTCTAGCAATTTGTCCATTTTTCCAAGGTTGTCCAATCTCTTGGCATGTAGTTGTTCATAGTAATTTCTTACAATCATTTGTATTTCTTGGTATCAGTTGTAACTCCTCCTCTTTTGTTTCTGATTTTATTTATTGGGGTCCTCTCTCTCCTTCTTGGTGAGTCTGGTTAAAGGTTTGTCAATTTTATTTTTATTTTCAAAGAACCAGCTCCTAGATTTATTGATCCCTTGAATTGTGTTTTTAATTTCTATGTTATTTAATTCTGCTCTGATCTTGATTATTTCCTTCCTTCTACTCACTCTGGGCTTTGTTTGTTGCTGTTCCTCTAATTCTTATAGATATAGGGTTAGGTTGTTTATTTGAGGCTTTTATATCTTTTTTAGATAGACCTGTATTGCTAAGAACTTCCCTCTCAGGAGTGTTTTCATTGTGTCCCATAGGTTTTGGACTGTTGTGTGTTTATTTTCATTTGTTTCCAGGTATTTTATGATTTTTCTTTAATCATATTGTTAATCCTTTCATTATTAATAACATACATTTTAATGTTTTTGAATTTTTTCCCAAGGTGATTTTAGTTTCAAGCCATTGTGATCTGAGAAGATGCTTGATATGATTTAATTTTCTTGAATTTGTTAAGGCTTATTTTGTGTTCTACCATGTGGTCTGTATTTGAAAATGGTCCATGTGTATTTGGAAAAAAATGTACGTTTTGCTTCTTTGTGGTGAAGTGTTTTGTAAATTACAAATAAGACCATTTTATTTAGTGTATCATTTAATGCCAATATATCTTTGTTGATTTTTTTCTTCGGAAGATCTGTCTATTGTTGACAGTGGGGTGTTAAAATCACCTGCAATGACTCTATTGCTGTCAATCTTTCTTAAAGTTCTCCACTATTTTCTTTATATATTTATGTGCTCCTACATTGGGTGTGTATATTTTACAAGGCTTGCAACCTCTTGTTGTACTGCTTGCTTAAGTATTATGTAGTGACCTTCATTGTCTCTTGTTATAGCCTTAGTTTTGAAGTCTATTTTGTGTAACTATTGCTACCTCAGCTTTTTTTATGTCCACTTACATGGAATTTTTTTCCATTCCTTCATTCTCATTCTGTGTACACCTTTTGTTCTGAAGTCGGTCTCTTGTAGACAGCATATTGGCAGTTTGTGTTTTTTAAATTCATTCAGCTACCCTATGTCTTTTGAATGTAGCATTTAATCCATTTACATTTAAGGTTATTATTGATAGGTTCTTATTCTTTGTTCCCCCCCGTTATACCTGTGTTCCCCTCTCTCGCTATTTCTTCTGCTTGTTAAAGCTATCCCTTTAGTATCTCTTGCAATGCTGGATTGGTGAAGATGTATTCCATTAGTCTTTTTTTGTTATTCTGGGAAACTCTTTATTTCACCTTCCATTTTAAATGAAATCCTTGCTGGATAGAGTAGTCTGGTTGCAGGTCCTTGCTTTTCATTACTTGGGATATTTCATGGCAATTCCTTCCTACCTGTAATGTTTCTATTGATAAATCATTGATAGCCTTATCAGAGCTTTTTTTTTTTTTTTTTTTTTTGAGGATAACTAGCAGTTTCTCTCTTACTGTCTTTAATATTCTCTGTCTTTAAAATTGCTATTTTAAGTGTGATGTGTCTTGTTGTGGGCCTCTTTGAGTTCATCTTGATGGGACTCTCTGTGTTTTCTGAACCTGCGTGATTCTCTCCCTCACCAAATTAAGGAAGTTTTCTGTCATTATTTCTTCAGCTTTTCTATTCTTTGGTCCCTTTCTTCTCTTTCTGGTATCCCTATGACATGAATATTGTTACATTTCATGTTGCCCAAAGTTTCCTTAAACTATTATCATTCTTCCTGAGTCTTTTTTTGCTTTGTTGTCACCTTGTCTTCCAACTTATGATTTGATTCTGCTTCATCTAGCCAGCTTTTAATTCTTTCTAGAGTATTCTTCATTTCGGTTATTGCATTCTTCATTTAAAACTGGTTCTTATTCAAGGTTTCTATGTTCTTTTTCATGCTGATGTCGTTCCCACTAAGTTCCTTGTAATTCTCACTAAGTTCTTTGAATATCCTTATAATCATCACTTTGAACTCTATATCTGATAAATTGCTTGCCTTAGTTTCACTTAGCTCTTTTTTCTGGAGATTCCTCCTTTTCTTTCATTTGGGGATTATTTCATTAGTTGTCTCTTTGTATTTGCTTCCATGCTTTAGACTGATCTGCTATGACTCTTTGTCTTGGGAGTTGCCTTATGTGTTAGGAGTCCTGTGGGACCCAGTGATGCACACTACTTGATCTCCTGATCTGGATTTTTTTTTTAAATATGCTTTATTTATTATGCTGTTACAGTTGTCTCAATTTCTTTTCCTTTTGTTCCCCTTCACCCAGTGACATCCCTCTCTCCAGTTGTCTGCCCCCCTTCCCTTAGCCCATGCCCATTGGTTGTGCATATAGTTCCTCTCAACATCTTCCTGTCTACTCCACTCCCTCCTACTATGCTTCCTAATTCCTGTGCCATTTCTCTCCCTTTCCCCCCTTCCCTCTCCCTGCTGACCTCCCCCCATAATTCTTTTCACACTTTCATTGCCTACTTAGTTTACCTTTGTTTTAATCCCCTAGCTTCTGTTTTGGTTGTTGTGATACAGCTTTCATTTTAATGTTCATAGTTTTGATCCTTTCTCCTAAATAAGTTCCTTTAACATTTCGTATAACAGTGGTTTGGATCTGATGAACTCCTTCAGTTTTACTTTGTCCTGGAAGCACTTTCTCTGCCCTTCTATTCTGAATGACAGCTTCGCTGGGTAGAGTAATTGTGGTTGTATGTTTTTGCTTTTCATTACTTTGAATATTTCTTGCCAGTCCCTTCTTGCCTGCAGAGTTTCTTTTGAGAAATCAGCTGAGAGTCTTATTGGGACACCTTTGTATGTAATTCTCTTCTTCTCTCTTGCTGCTTTTAAGATTCTCTCTTCCTCCTTAATTTTTGACATTTTGATTCTAATGTGTCTTGGTGTGATTCTCTCTGGGTCCAGTTGTTTTGGAACTCTCTGTGCTTCTTGGACGTGTAAGTCTATTTCCTTCCCCAAGTTAGGGAAGTTCTGCTTCATTATTGTTTCACATAATTTTTCAATTTTTAGTTCTTCTTCTTCACCTTCTGGCAACCCTATGATTCGGATGTTGGCCCACTTATAGCTGTCCGATAAGTTTCTGAGCCTCTTCTCATTTTCCTCACTTCTCATTTCCTCTTTCTGCACTGATTGACTGTTTGTTCTTTTCCTAAGTTCTGATTTGTTGATTTGATCCCTGGTTTTCTTTCCCTCACCACTAGTTTTGTATTGTTTTTGTTCATTTCAGCAGGACTAGCCTTGATTCCTTCCCTGTCTTGTATAAGATCTGCTGTTAGGTCTGTAAGCGCTTTTATAAGCAAAGCTCTGAACTGTGTCTCAGAAAGATTTTCTATCTGCTGCTTCATTAGATTAGAAATTCGCTGTCTGGTCAGCTGCGTCACTGGGGTCTCTATCATGATCTGTGCCATCCTGACCATTTTCTGTTTACCTTTGCTTCCTGGGCAGGGCAGTCACATCTCCTACACTATAGGAGGTGGAGCCCCATGCACTCATCACAACCGGGTGACTTGTCTCACCATGCTGTGGCATTTTCTGTGGGGGTAGAGGGGTCCAAGATGGATTCCTGCCATTCACTCTTTGCTGAGAGACCGGGAGCCTCCTCCTCCAACCCCACCCCCTCTGGGCCTCATAGTCCAAAGTAATGGAATTCTGCCTTCCCCAGCTTTGGAATCACAAGCTGATGGGTCTTGTCTCCAGTTGTGGAGGAAGGTGCAGCATGTTTGTCTACACCTCCATCTTGGCCAGAAGTCCAATAATTGTATCTTTTAATTTTAAGATAAACAGGATGTTTAGACAGAGATAAATCAGCATCTAGAAAGAGAAGACAACACTTTCATTTACCCAGAAGGGAAAGTTTATAAAGGAATGGCAGAGAAGAGAAGGGCATAACTGACAAAAACCCTCACTGGAGAATTAGAAGAGAAAAGGAAATCATAGGTGAAGAGAGAAGTGTCATGAACTATTGTGACTGAATCCAGGGTTCTTTCTGGATTTTGTGTATTTCTGACAAAGATTGGAACAGATGAACTCACAGATACAAGGTACAATAAAAGACTCAACAAGGTTTCCAAGATACTGATGAGCTGAGACTTTTGATCACTGGTTGTTTCCATCCTACTTGAAAAATTTATAAGAGTGGTAAAACTTGATGGTGAGCTTTTATGTCTCTGACTGAGGTGGATGAAGAAAGGTATGAAGTGGACCCCTCACAAGCTAAGGATAGGCAATGCTCAGGAGACAGTAAAATTCTTCTCATTGTAGTAAAAAAACAACAACTATATCTACTTAGGCAAATGATGATGACAATGAACTAGGATACTGTTGAATAACAAAGCATACTGTACAAATCTTTGAATCTTTGTTTATTATATAATTTTAAATATGTTCATGTTATAGTAAGTAATTGAGTAAATATAATATAGTTTATATTTTATACAAAAATAATAGTGAGTAGTAGCATGTGCTTAACTCCAATCTTTCTTGGATAATTTCTAATGGAAGATACTTATTTATCAAACACAATGTTTCTGAGGCCCTATACTAAGCTCTGAAGTTATAATTGTGAAATGAACAGACCTGAGTTCAGGTCTGGAAACTGGAAAACATATTATGACATTTTATTAGGGTGACATTCTCTCTTTCCTTATTATCCATCCTTGAGGGATGCCCTGGATAGCTGCCTATATATCTACTCTTTAAGGGTGCTACATTTATCAACTATCTCCACAGTTTTTTATAGGGCAGCTACTCCCCATCACTGCTCAGTATGATAATTGCTCCTGCCTTGCTTCTGATCACATTTTCTGTATTGTTTTCTCATCACTCTAATTGCTATCATTGTCTGTTTTTTAAATTAAATTTATTGGAATGGCATTGCTTTGCAAAACCATACAGTTTTCAAGTGTGCCACTCATTAAAACATCATCTGCACACTGTGACTTGCACCCATCACCCCAAACAAAGTCACCTTCTGTCCCCATTTTCCCACCCTTTACCCTTCTCCACCAACCCCCTCACCCCCTTTTCTTCTATCACCACACTATTGTCTGTGTCTATGTGTTATGTATTCGTATATGTGTTTTTTGGTTAATCTCTTCTCCCCCAACCTCCCTCCCCTCTGACAGCTGTCACTCTGTTCCATGTATCCATGCCTCTGTTTATATTTTGTCCCTCAGTTCATTTTGTACATTAGATCTGCTGTCATTGTCTTGTGACACCATCTCCTATTGCCAGGGCTGGCTAAGATCAACTCTCACTGTGCTTCCCAAAATGCTGACCCCTTCCTACCAAAGCATTCTGTGACTTGTTAATAAGTGATTTCTACAGGTTTTCTCATGGAAAAAAGTCAGCTGGTGGTTGTCTGCTTAATGTGGCTTGTCCATTCTAGCCTACCACTTCCATGACAGCTTTGGCATTTCATTTAATGTGAACCATTACTTTTCATAATTTTCTAAGCTCCTGATCCAGGGTTTTTGTCATGTATTTTGTCTTTCTTTCTTTTTTCTTTTTTTGAAACAGCTTTATTGAGATGTAGCTCATATACTAACCCCATTAAAATATATAATTAAATGTTTTTTAGCATATTAACAGAGTTGTACCATTACTGCCACAGTCTATTTTATTTTTATTACCTTAAAAAGAAACCCAATGTACTTTAGCTACTGATACTACCCTCTTTCTCACCCAGCCCTAGGCAACCATTAATTTTCAAAGTTCATATATGTTGCAGCACATATCAATACTTCATTCCTTTTTATTGCTGAACAATATTTCATTGTATGGATATACTTAATTTTGTTTATACCTTTATCAGTTTGAAATTTGGCTTGTTTTCAGTTTTTGACTCTTATAATACTGCTGCATTGAACAGTCATATAAAGACTTTATATGTGGACATATGTTTTCAATCCTCTTGAGTATATACCTAGGTGTGTAATACCTGGATCACATGGTAACTCTACATTTGTCCTTTTAAGGAACTGCCAGATTGTCTTCCAAAGTGACTCAACCATTTTAAATTCTCACCAGTTATGTATGAGGGGTTTAATTTCTCCACATCCTCTCCAGTGCTTGTTGTTATTTATCTTTTTTGATTATAGTCATCCTAGTGGGTGTGGTGTGGTTTTGCATGATGGTTTTAAGTTGCATTTCCCTGATGACAAATAATGTTGAGAATCTTTCATGTATTTATTAGCACATGAAGTAATTATGGAGAAATGCCTATTTAGGCCTTTTGCCAACTTTTAAATTGGGCTATTTGTTTTATATTACTAAGTTTTAAGAATTCTTTACATGCTTCTGTTATAGATTCCTTATGAGATACATGATTTGCAAAAATATTCTTTCATTCTGTGGGTTGTCTTCTGAATTTCTTGATGGTGTCCTTTGAAGTGCAATATTTACTATTTTTTTAAATCCTCACCTGAAGATATGTTTATTGATTTGAGAGAGAGAGGAAGGTGGGGTGGGGGGAGAGACACACACACATGGAGAGAGAGAGAGAGAGAGAGAGAGAGAGAGAGAGACATTGATGGGAGAGAGAAACACTTATTGACTGATTGACTGCCTTCCATATGTACCCAGACCTGGGATCAAACCCACAACCTAAGTATTTTCCTTAACTAGAGATGAAACTCGTGACCTTTTGGTGTATGGATCGACTCTCCAACCAACTAAGCCACCCTGCCAGGGCAGTAGTTATTAATTTTAATGAAGTTGAATTTATCTAATTTTTTGTTGTTGCTTGTGTTTTTGGTGTCTTATGAAAGAAACCATTGATTATGACTTTTTTGATGTGTCAACTTGGCTATGCTATAGTCCCCAGTTATTCAATTAATAGCAATCTAGAGATGTTGCCATGAAAGAATTTTGCTGATACAATCAAAGTTCATAATCAGTTGACTTTAAGTAAGGGAGACTATTCATTTGGAAAGCATTAAAGCAGGGCTGAAGCTTCTCTAGAGAGAGACTTAATTGTGGATGACAGCGTTGTTCTGTGCTAGTAGAGTTTCATCTTGCTCTTGCTCTTCCTTTCCTGACTGCCTGCCCTGTGCATCTAGACACACGTAACCAGCTCCCACAATTGTATAAGTCAATTCATTGTAAAAAAAAGAAAAAAGACTGTACTTCTATATTTCTATTTCTATCTATATCTAGCACATATACATATACTCCTACATGTATATACTTATCTGGTTGAACCCTGTCTAATATAGATATGATATATTAAATCTTATCACAGGATAGTGCTTCTTTATCAATTATTTTTTCATCCTTCTATTCTGTACCCCATCCTTGTTCCAGCATTCTCAGAATCCAAGCCCATGTGTACTTCTCCCAGTTCCATTGGAATATGTTGGTTACATCCTGTAGCTCCTTAGCATATGCTATTTTTCTTCTCTTAAGAGCCCAACAGTTCCCAGCATGTAGTGTTTTATAATTACTGCTCTGATGGCCATTAGGAAAGGTAGGGATTGTTTCTGAGAAAACCTGTTTTTTCTTGCAAGGAAGACACCTTTGTATAATTATTAAACAAAAGGGAAGTGTGCACCTTTAACAGGGAAAAGAGGCAACTACTGTAGGGAAACATGGGAATTCAAGATTTTTTAGCACGTTAACCTACATGAACCCAAATAAGTCCTACCTCCTCTCCTTCTCAATCAGAACCTTGACCATGGCTTTTAGACTTACTGTGTGTATATATGCTTGGGAATTCCATCTTTTTTGGAGCTTTGCTAATCTTCTATTTTAGTTTTAGGTTTAACATTCACTGTTGCTGCTCTTTATCATCAGTAGATAAATATCTCTTTACATTCTACTCAAAATGTTTCCTAGCTGTTGTTTTATTAAGTTACTAATCAGTCATTCTTAGACTAACATGGATTTGTTCAGTTCATTAACAGATTTCTAAAGAAGCTATGCAAAGCCATAGTCTTGAAACTCTCAATCACTTAAACTAATTCACCAACCAGTGTATTTCCTTCTAGCAATATTCCAGCTCAGTTCACCAACTGGGACAATATTTTTTAAGTATATTTTATTGATTATGTTCTGACAGTAGTTCCAACTTTTTGCCCCTTTGCTCTCCTCTGCCCAGTAACCCCCTTGCCTCCAGCAACACCCCCCCCCCTTAGTTCTTGTCCACGGGTCATGCATATAAGTTATTTGGCTTCACCCTTTCCTATGTTATTCTTAACCTTCCCCTGTTTATTCTGTACCAATCAATTATGCTTCTTAGTCCCTGCACCATTTCCCCATTTCTCTCCCTTCCCCCACCCAGCTGATAACCCTCCAAATGATTCCCATACCTCTGATTCTGTTCCTATTCTGGTTTGCTTAGTTGGATTTTGTTTTTATTTTTTTGGATTCAGTTGTTGATAATTGTGAGTTTGTTGTCATTTTAATGTTCATAGTGTTCTTCTTTTTTAAAGTAAGTTCCTTTGACATTTCATATAATAATGGCTTGATGATGGTGAACTCTTTTAGCTTTACCTTGTCTGGGAAGCACTTCATCTGCCCTTCCATTCTAAATAATAGCTTTGTTGGATAGAGTAATCTTGGTTGTAAGTTGCTGTTGATCACATTGAATACTGCTTGCCAGTCCCTTCTTACCTGCAAAATTTCTTTTGAGAAATCAGCTTATAGTCTTATAGGCACCCCTTTGTAGGCAACACTCCACTTCTCTTTTGCTGCTTTTAGGATTCACTCTTTATCTTGAAACTTTGGCATTTTAATCATGATGTGTCTTGGTGTGGTTCCCTTTGGGTCCAGCTTGCCTGGGACTCTCCATGCTTCCTGAACTTGTATGTCTAGTTCCTTCACAAAATTTGGTAAGTTTTCCTCCATTATTTTTTCACAAAAGTTTTCAATTTCTTGCTCTTCCTCTTCTCCTTCTGGCACCGTCATGATTCGAGTCTTGTCATGTTTAAAGTTGTCCCAGAGGTTCCTAAGCCTCTCCTCATTTTTTTCAATTCTTGTTTCTTCATTCTGTACTTGTTGACTTTTCTTTTCTTTTTTATATTTCAAATGATTGATTTGAACCCCAGTTTTCTTCCATTCACTATTGATTTTGTGTGGATTTTTATTCATTTTACCTAGCATAGCCTTCACTTCTTTTCTTATGCGTTTGCCATAATCAAGTATATCTGTCAAGCCTGTGAGCATCTTTATCACCAGTGTTTTGAATTTGGTGTCTGTTAGGTTGGCTATCTCCTTGTTGCTTAGTTCTCCCACTGGAACCTTGATCCATTCCCTCTTTTGGGCCATACTTCTCTGTCTCCTCATCTTGACAAGTTCCTGTGTTTGTTTGCCTCTACCTATCCCAGGTAGAGCTGTCACACCTGTTATGTTGTAAGGGGCGGAGCCTTAGGGATTCATCAGTACAGGGTAATCTGTTTCACCACGTTGTGGTACTGTGTATGAGGGAAGCGTCTGAGAGAGAACAATGCTGTTTTCCCAGCACTTGCCCTTTTTCCAGGCAATTCTCCCACTTCCGTATGGGACTGGCACCCCTCTAGCTGTTGCCCTGGCTGTCATTCCCAGAGGGGTGGGTCTGTGGATATTCTAGGACCATGGGGGCCCTTTAAACAAGTGAACTCTGCTGAGAGACTGGCAGTTTCTTCCTCTCCCTCAAACCCCACTGATTTGCACAGTCAGAAGCAATTAGGCTTGATTTTTCCCAGTGCTGGGACTGAGCTGTGCGATCTGGTGAGGAGGTGGGAATGCTCCCCAGGTGTCCCTCCTGACTTTTTAAAATATATGACTGTACTTTCTGCTGGCCTGCTGAGCCACTGGTGCTGCCACCACCACACCGTGTCCTCTCCGCCCCAGCTCCGCCCCTCCTACCTGCTTGGATGAGTATTTCTTCTTTATATCTTTGTTTGCTGGACTTCCATGCAGTTTGATTTTCTGAAACTTCTGCTTGTTTTTAGTTTTGAGGTAGTTGAATTTCCTCTTAGTTGTGGAGGGAGATGCAGCATGTTTGTCTAAGCTTTCATTTTGGCCAGAAGTCTCAAGGTCAATATTTCATAGTCAGCTCTTTCATGACTCCATTTATGTTAGATTCAAATTTCACTTCTTGTGTTATCACTTTCATTTCTTTGCTGTTCTTTCATCTTTGTGAAGTAATTCACTTTCAATTATTTATTTTTGTATAAAGCCACGTGGGTTCATTGCTGGGAGGAAAGAAAGCGACCCACCATAGGCTTTGCTGTGTGCGTGTCTGGGACAGTTTTAATAATTGCACCAGTATAGCATGCCACAATAGCTATCAATATCTATCCATCCTGGGGTTCTCATCTGAAGCTTGCCAGATGATCAAAGTCCAAAATCTTATTTTAGATATTTTCCTGTAAGGGCTGCAACTAACACAAATTATCTAGGTTGGGTACCTGAAAACACTCTGAAGCAGAGATTAGTGTAAGTGAGTTTTTGGGGAGGACTTTCTGCAACAATACCAGCGAGAGATTAGGAAGCAAGATTGGGCAGAGAGAAGCTGAGTTGCATTACACAATAAAAGCTTCACATGTGCTGATAGGGACTTCTTTAGCTGGGGTTTCACTTCAGAATTATTTTTAATGTTGTTCCACATTTTAAAAGACCATTTACACAATGGAATACTATACAACCATAAAAGAGAAGGAATTCTTATCCTTTGTGACAGCATAGACGGACCTGGAGTTATTATGCTAAGTAAAATAAGCCAGTCAGAGAAAGACAAGTACTATAGTGATCTCAGTTATATGTGGAATCTAATGAACAAAATAAACTGATGTACAAAATAGGACCAGAGGCATGGATATATGGAACAGACTGACAGATCTCAGAGGGTCAGGGGTGTGGGCAACTGGAAGAGATCAGCCGAAGAACACGTATGGCCCTTGGACACAGATAACAATGTGGTGAAACTGGCTGGGGGGGCGGAGGTAGGCAAAGAGGCAGGAAATGGGGGACATCTGTAATAATGTCATCAATAAAAAACAAACAAATTAAATAAATAAATAAAATAAAGACCAAACCTTTTTAACCCACTGTTCACCAGTGTTTCGATAGAGGCTGACTCTGAGGAGGATGTTTAACTTTGAGTAAGACAGCAACTTTCAGCAGAGCAATTTCTGGGGAGAAACTTGGTTATGAATGAACCACTGCCAGCATTCCCAGAGGCCGAGTGAATGAGTGCCTTTCTTGAATGCAGGAGAAAATGATTTAGGCAACATATAATCTGCTACATTATACCACTATCCACCTAAATGCTCAGGCTCAAAACTTGGATTCCTCTTTTTCACATCCCACTTCTAATCCATCAGAGTCTGCTTAATGAAACTTCCAATCTATAGCCTAAAGTTTTTCACTTCTCATTATTGCCATTGCAAAACTCCATATCCAAAACATTGTTTTTCTTCACCTGGACAATAGTCTTCCAATAGTTTTCCTTGTGTAACCCCTTACATTTCTATACTCCATTTTTCTCCTGAAACTGTAAAATATGAATCACATTTTGTAACCTTCCAATTGTTTCCCATTGCTGTTAGCATAAAAATTGGTGATCTTTATGATGGTCTACTCTAATAATAAAAGTTGCCATTTTTTGAATCCAGAAACTGCTAAGTACATTACATTTATTATTTCATATAATCCTTACAACAGCCTTCACAGATGCTATTATTGTCACCATTTTATGGGTAAACAGATTATGTCTTAATGAGATGGAGTAACTAGTCCAAGGTCATACAACTAGGAAGTAGTGAAGCCCAAGTTTGAACTCAGTATTGTTTCATTCCAAAGCCCTATTGTTAAAATGTTTACTTATATACACATTCCAAGATCTTGTCCCCATTTTAAACAAACATCACTTTGGACTCTCAGTTGACTCCCTCAGCTATAAAATTATCATAATTATTAGTAACTTATTCCTAGAAATATGAAGTTTTCAATAAATGTGAGTTAATTTTGTATTTTGTCCTCATGGAATATTTGAAAAATTATTGAGTGGAAAGCTAATTTCAGATGGGGAAGAAAGTAAGATTCAAGGTAGTCAAGTTACTAGTGCAAAGTAACAGACAATTCTGGGACCGAGAATGGAGTTGTGTCAAGCTTCCAAAGACATTTCCTTCCATGGCTTCTAGCTTTCGATGTGGGAGTTTCTTGATGGGAATATTGCCTCCACCTCTTTAACTGCTTAACGGATAACATTTTAGGGAAATACTTCCAGACAATAGTGGAGAAAACTGGGATCTTAGGAGAAGCAGTCTGGTGGACATTATTGTCTACTCTGAAGCATGAGTGGGCTGGAGGGTTTTTGAGCTCTTAACCCAAGTGCAGCTTGAAGTGGTTGCAGCCTTTGCACAGTTGAGAACATTAAAACCCGATGCCTCCTGCATAGGCTAGTCTGGAAGGAAAAATTTATCTGCACACTTAATTGAAGCTTCATTTCTAAACCTGAGCATCGCAGTTACTGAAAGAATTGAAAGATAAAGGAATTGACATATTCCAGTATATTTTATCTATCTGGAAAATTTGCCCCAACTCTGCATGTAAATAATTATGAACAAAACAAAAAGAGGAGCTGTAAGTTAATATTTAATGACCAGTTCTCTGGCAGCCACACACATTCCAAAGATTTCTCAACCAATTGTGTTTCTACTGCTATAAAGTCCATCATGCCCAGCTCTCCTCTGAGCTTAGAGCACACTTCAAGAACTAATATTTCTCCTACCTCAGAACTTTAAAAATGACCTAAAAATTCATAGCCAGAAATGTGCTGGTTCCTTGTTGATATTGTTGTTGTTAGCCTAGAGAAGTCAGCAGCAAAAATCATCTTCTTGTTTATTGCTGGATAGATTATGGGAATACCCATTTTTGTTGACTTCACAAGAGAAGAGTTCATATGTCCAAGGAGGTCAAGTCATTTCAAAACTTGGTATGCAATCTCTTGTTTTTGGAAAATTAGAAAAAGAATCCAAGCTTAATGGGAACAAAAAAGTATGTAATATTCTGACTTAATACTTCTTTTACATATACCAATACTGAGATTCATTAAATTTTTAAAAATCTAACATTTTTGTAGGTTTTAGTGTAAAAAAATACTATGCATATACTATTGCACTTGACCCTGTTATGCTTTTGAGCATTCATGATATACTATATAGTAACAAGATGTACCACTGTATGTCAGGAAATGTGCAGTTAGTGGTGCTTGTATCAAGCAATAAAATCACTGAATCTTTTCCCAAGGAACTTGAAGGTATTGCTGTCCTATAACAGATAAATTGGTTAAAGGATTCTTTATTTTAGCTTTAGTAAATAGGGAGCAGGGTTATCCACTTCTAAATGAATTTACCATATGCACACAGACCCATGCAATGTATAGATCAAATCTTTAATTAGTAATTAGCATAAGAAAATCTATAAGGGAGTGATGTGTTTATAGGAAAAAAACTTCAGGTCGCAAATCAAGAAATGAGAGTGCTATTTAGAGTACAATAATAGCAGCTGATATTTATCCAGTTTTCTGTTTGTGCCAAGAACTGTTTTAGGCTTTTCCTCTATCGCCCATTTAATCCTTGTAACCACCCTCTGGCCTAAATGCTGCTGTTATTCCTGTTTTGCAGAAGAGGACACTCACTTAGGGATAGAGGGCTTAAGTAATTTGCTCAAGGGTGTTGAACTTCTAAATGGAGTTGCTGGAATATAAAACTGAGAACTCTAACTCTGGAGCCCGTCCTATTAACTGCTCTGCTAAATTGCCTTTTGATTAGCAGCTCTACCCTTGCTAAGTGAACCTGGCCAATAATATTTTTTTTTTCAGTCTATTCAATTGATCTGATACTTGCCATTTCCACTCCCACAAAGTTGTTTTCAGGGTTAACTGAAATAGTATATTTAAAAGCACTTTAAAGGATAATGTGCTCTTCAAATGTGAGGTGACATTATTACATTGTATACATTGGTTAGTAACTCAGAGAAGTGGTCCATTAAATGGTCAGTGATGAGTGTACTTGATATACTAATAAAGTGAACCACTGTAATAGGCTTCTTTTAGATGTATACACATTAGTGTTTCCCAGAATTCATGAGCAAGTCAAAGCTCAGACTGCCTCTTCACACAATTATTTGGAGATACACAGGCATATTTCTGGAAAGAAGGAGGAACTGCTGTAATTGTTTGCACATGCAGACATTGTCTCAAATATGATTATGCTCTTTCAGATAGTCCCTTGTCGTAACTACCAAAATGACACAAGCAGTACTTTTTTTGTAATCTCCATATTTGACGCATGAAAGAAGACTTAATTCCTGTTTGAATAAACAACATAATAAGGTTATTGAGATTAGAGACCATTACTATATAAAATTATGTCTAAGTGGCAGATATAATTAACATTGGATTGTAATTACACTAATTACAAGTCACATTAAGACACTCCAGTAATGACAAAGTGAGAACCCTATAATTGAATGGAATAAGTAGGGAAACATGCTGCTCACACTAATTACCTAAATGAGCTAATATGTCTTCAGAGTGACAGTCATGTTCAATGTTATTATGCAGACAAGGCAGTTAAGTGAGGCATTTTTTAAATATATATGTATATATATTTCTAATTTCATTCTCTCCAGGACTTACTTCATTCATCAGCAGCTTCAGAATTTCTTTCTTGATCCAAAGAAAACAAAACCTGCAATTAAAGATTTCTCTACATTTGTTAAAGAATGGCACATGCAACAATGATCCATAAACTCAGGTGAGATTTCAGTCTTAGTGTATGTGTAATATCCTAAACACCAGTTGGTTTCTTGGACTGGCTAACGCTCTCCAAGCTCTCCTTTTTTTTGGCTTTCCCAGCTTACCAATTCAAGCAGCTCCAGCTCACTGTGTAGTTTACAGCCTTGAGAATCATCATGCTGTGGGTTCTGAAATACCAAATATGGCTTCCAGCAGCCCAGCTCCAGCGAGGCCCTGGAGAGTGATAAAATCCAAATTGTTCAAGGCAATTAGTACCAGCATTGCACTGCAACTCACATTGCAGCCCAAGCTGTTAAGTGAAATCAACTAATAGTGGAATATAAATTCGTGGCACTGTTAAAATTGTTTATATTTTGTTGTTTCCCCCCTTCACTTACCTTTCCTTTATGTAACTAACTGCCTGGGAGCACTGCTAGAGTAAGAAAGGAAAATAAAGGGAATGGATTACAGCTATTTGAAACCTCCCTTTGAAAGAAGAGATTGATTTATTTTTTAAAGGCAGGAAAATCACAATATGTGGAAAATAGAATTGATGCACTTAAATTTATAAATGATGCTGAGCATGGCTTTTCTTTCTCTTTTTGGTGAAAAAAGGAAATTGTGTCAGGCATATCCCTGTTAACTGGGCTTTGGACTGTTTCTAGACACTTCTCTTTTTCTTGTATGAACACAAATGGTATTTTTTTCTCTTCATCCAGAAATTGCAATTTTGCATCTATGAAACCAGGCTATGGGTTTCTAATACAATGTGGTAACCAGATATGCAAGTTTCATTAATAAGTGGATACTATATTAGACCAAAGGTAGCAATTTGCCCCTCGTACTCTGTTAATATTTGGCATGTAACTCAGAAATAATGACCCTTTTCTTTTGAAATACTCTACTCCCAAGGTTCTGCAATTCTTGCAATCAATCATACTTTAGTTCAAAAGGGACTTAATGTTGAATTTGAATTAGGGCTTATAATCAATTAATTCTGTAGTTATACAAACTCATATAATTAAGCATTAGGAGTTTACATAAGAGGATGTTGATTGAAATAAATAGTGTTGGAGGCCAGGTTTCCACTAATGGTCATGCAAATCAGAGGCTAATGGAGCTTGGCATATTTAATCCAGAAAAGAAGTGGGTGACTTAGATTTTATCCTTAGCACTATGCCGTTTTCACTGATGATTTTACAAGTTATTCATTATCTCTTTTTTTTGTTGTTGTTGTTGTGTTGGTAAAATAGAAATTTCAATGGTCCCATGCAATGTACTTAGAGTCCTTTAGGCTGAAAGCAGCTAACAAATTTACTTCATTTTGCATCACTACCTCTAGGTCAATGAGTTAGCCAACCTGGCAGAACAATCAGATATCCCAGAGTAGGTTTAGAAAACTTTTCTGTAAAGAACCAGATACTACATACTTATGGTTTTCTGGGTCACATATGGTCTCTGTCACTATTTTTTCAAACAACTCTTTAAAAATGTAAAGCCCATTCACTGCTCTTAGTTAGCTGGGCTGTAAGAGGCTACAGGCAGAATTTGGGCCACAGGGCGAATCTTGCCCCAGACTAGTGTAATTAGATATATATCAGAGTGCAGAATTTTTCTTTAATAGAAACTAAAAGTACTAAAATCCACTCTTCCTAAAGCACTAAGAAATAAAAGGCAGATCATAGATATTTAGGGTTATCAGCATGTCTCTTCAGGTATATTTGAATAAGTGGCTGTGCTGGACATATTGGGGGTTAAGAGAGTAGAGGTGGCTTCAGTGCAGCCATGGTAGCAAAGCAGCCTAACATGGGCCAGAGCCAGTGAGGTGAGGCGGGCATCTGTGCAAGACTAGAGATAGGGGTCTGGTTTAATACAGGAGGCTGATCAGATAAGTATGTTAAGGATAAGTTGATCCAGGTATCAGAAAACAGTTACAAATATGGAAAGGATTAAAACTAGAATGAACTCTGAAGTTTTCAATATGTTTAGATATAAAAAATAAATAAGTAAATATAGAGGTGAATTAAGTACATATGTTCACACACTCAAATATACCTTCCCTAGTTTGTCTACTGAGATGACCCGAAGAGCAGCGAAACCTTAGCAACAATGAAAAGATCTAGTGCCCAGACTGTGGCTTCTTAATGTCATTCTCTACTAAGAGATACCAAGGCTTCTTGGAGAAATGGTTGATTTTAGAACTGAAACTAGGCATATATCAGTCTAGAAAGTCTTTCTCATTCCAGAAACAAACCAACAGAGGTCACTGAATGACAAGGTCATGTAAAGAAGCTCTAGAGTATCCCACTGGTTAAATAAAGAGTAAGTTTCACATCAAAATGAATAATGCCATTAATAGAATATTAATTATTCAATAATTTAGGAAACCATGAATTGCTTAAATGTTTCAAGAAAAATAGGAAATTTACATGGTTTCAAAATATCTCCCTACAAAGTATTAATTATAAGGGGGATGAGAAGATTTGCTTTACAAAGGAAAAGCTTGGCAGACACTACCTTAATCAATAATAGTCAAAGTAAACATCATCAATCATGGGGTAAATCTAAACTGTGTACCACCTAATAGGATGCAATTAGGAAAACATGGCATCACTCTTGTGGTGTTCTCATAAAAAAAAAAGATAACCTGACTCTAATCATGAGGAAATAGACAAACCTCAACTGGGAGACATTTTACAAAATAACTAGTTTTTAACTCTTCAAAAGCTCAAGATCATAAAAGTTAAGGAAGGATTGAGAAGCAATTCTGGTGTGAAGAATATAGAAATATGATAGTTAAATTCAACATGTAATTCTGTACTAATTCAGTTTCCTATAAAAGACATAGGGACAACTAGTAAAAGTTGAGTGAGGTTCAAGAATTAAATTATAGTAATATATCACTGTTATTATTATATTGATTGTTCCATTGTTTATATAGGAGATACTCTTGTTTGTAGGAAGTACACATACAGGATGGTGAGGCATCAAGTTGACAAATTACTCTTAAATGACTCAGAAAAAAAGTTTTTGTCCTATACTTACACACTTTCTGTAAGTTTCTAAATATATTTAAATAAAAATAATTTTTAAATGGGTTGCTTCTATAAACATAATGTAGTAAAATAAAAATGCAATTAAAATGAGCATTTTAGGATATTTTTCCATATGGGGGTGGCATGGTGAAGTAGATAGAACATGGATTTTGAAATCTGTAAGATCTGGATTGGAATCTGGTTCAAACATTTAATAGTTGAATGGTTTTGGCCAAACTATTTAATCTTAAATGTTACATGTACATTATATTGCCTGTATTGTAGTGCTATTAAATAAATGAGAGAGAATGTATTTAATGGGCCAACTATAGTGCTTGGCACATGAAAGATGCTTACTTGAAACTGATAATAGTAGAGAAGAATAGCAGCAATTATAGTAATAATAAGAGTATAGCAGTAACAGTAGTATTGTCAATGACATTGTCAGTTGTGATAGCAATAGACTTTTTTTCCCCCAGCTTTTCTTTATTGATTATATTGTTACAATAGTTCCAATTTTCTCCCCTTTACTCCCCTCCACCCAGCATCTCCCTCCCCCCGCAACCCCCCCCCAAGTCCAAACACATGGTTCGTAAAAAGTAACTATCCCTCCCTCTCAGATATTAAGACCCTTTGTAATCTTGTAAAGCACAATGGGCGAAGGTCTCAAGCTCCTCTAGCTGCTTCAAGCTGGACATGGTCGTCGTCCCACCTACCCTTGGGTCCAGAAATCCCTAATAATAGTGGTTGTGTGGAAGGGAGGGTGGCCTTCCCACATGGGGAAGGATTGTGCAGACTTCAGGTCAGTTGGCTGTCTCCGTACAACGGCGTGCTTGGTTTAACAGGCTGGCATCCTTGTTGTGTTCTGGGAGCAACAGATTTGGTGAAAAGGGTTAAAAGACATCATTCAATCCATAACCACTAGATGACAAAAGGCAGGGATTAATTTTTCAATGTTCCACATTAGGGAAAAAAAAGGGGGGGGGGGGGGCTTCTTTGGAGGAAGGTGTGCTAGGCACATCTCGCCTGTCCAAAACCCTTTTGCCCATTATATTTAGTTTGGGCTGAGGGAAATAGTTTATGTTTCCCCCCTCTCAGACCTCTGGGCCCTTTCTGTCCAAGCCATTAGGATAGAAAAGAGAAACCAGTTTTAAAGTGAAGCCCACAGACCACCCCATTCTTCACTAACCCAGCCATTTAGTTCAGCCAAACCGTTGAGTCTCAGGAGGCAGCAATGCAGACAGGATTAAGTGAGGTCTATACATACAGACAATCACTCAGGTAATGCAGTCATAGGCTTATGTCCTTTAAAAACAGAAAACACATGTTAATTTATGTAACATAACCAACAAAGAAGTCTCTAAATCTGTAAAACTGTCTTATTGGGAAGACATCCAGTTGCAAGGCACTTGACATTCTACTTGCCTGCAACTTGAATCTCTTTGGTGATATCACAGACATGGTTTAATTTTCAAGTGAAACCATATTTTAAATGAGAAGAAACTTTTAAGACAGTTAGCTGACCTACTTTACAGTCTACTACTGATCATTGTGATTTTCCTTGAATAATGATTTTTCTCCCTAAGATTACCCTCCTTGTCTTTAAAGGGACTACATTAATTTCATTTTTAATTTATCCTGTTCATTTGCATAAACATAACAAGAGCAGCAAATGATCACTTATGAACTTTAGTTCTGATTTGCTGGAACTTACCCAAGGAACATTTAGGGTGACCCTCAGTCTGTTGTTCAGGGCACAGAAGCTGGGCCACATACCTGGCATTCATCCTTGCCTATACACACCTCTGTTCTTTCCAAGTCTTTCTGGTTTTCCATTGTGCCTTAAGGTCCCTTCTAGCCATCTTTCAGGAAAACAACCTTCGTTCCTTCCCTGGAGAGATTGCTGTGGACCGCACAACCAACCATGGTAGCAGGCCTTTTATCTCGCGGGCTTTTATTACCTTTGAAAGTCATTCCCAGTTCCTCAGGGCTTTTTGGTAACAACCTGAGCCCAAGTATGTCTTCTTTAGGCTTGACATTCCAGTCAAAGACTTGGTCAAAGAAAAGGAACCTCTATTAACAACTGGTCTTATTAGGTCTATGCAAAGAAACTTAAGTCATTACTTACTTGTTTAGGATGCCAAACTCTGGAGAGATCAAATAGGGAGAAAAATATACAATGTGAAGGAAAATCTTTGACCTAATATTCACTGAACTGGCATTTCCATTCTTCATATTTTCATTTTTCCCCCACTAAAAAAAATTTTTTGTTTGTTTTTTCATTACAGTTGTCTCACTTTTTTCCCCCTCTTGCTTCCCTGCACCCTGCCCCTCCCTTCCCCCACATTCAGTCCGTACTCAGTTGCCCATGTCCGTGGGTCATTTATACATGTTCTTTGACTTGACACTTCCCCTTCTTACCTCCTTCTCTCCCTCCCACCTCCTCCCTTGTTACTGTTAGTCTACTTCTTGTTTACATAGCTCTGGTTCAATTTTGCTCATTTGTTTGTGTTGTTCATTAGTTTCCTGTAAAAGGTGACAGCATAAGGTATTTTTCTTTCATTGCCTGGCTTATTTCACTAAGCATTATTCTCTCTAGTTCCATCCATGTTGTTGCAAATGGTAGGAGTTCCTTCTTTCTTTCTGCTACATAGAACTCCATTGTGTAAATGTAGCACAGTTTTTTGATCCACCCATCTACAGATGGGCATTTAGGTTGTTTCCAGCACTTGGCTATTGTAAATAGTGCTGCTATGAACATTAGAGTGCATAGGTTCTTTTGAATTGGTGTTTCAGGATTTTTTGGATATAATCCTAGCAATGGAATAGCTGGTTCAAAAGGCAGTTCCATTTTTAGTTTTTTGAGGAAATTCCAAACTGTTTTCCATAGTGGCTGCACCAGTCTGCATTCCCACCAGCAATGCACCAGTGTTCCCGTTTCTCCACATCCTCTCCAGCACAAGTTGTTTGTTGATTTGTTGATGATGGCCATTCTGACTGGTGTGAGGTGGTATCTCATTGTGGTTTTTATTTTCATCTCTCTGATGGCTAGTGATGTTGAGCATACTTTCATATGTCTATGAACCCTCTGTATGTCTTCTTTGGAGAAATGTTTGTTCAGGTCCTTTGCCCATTTTTTAATTGGGTTGTCTGTCTTCTTGGTGTTGAGTCGTATGAGTTCTTTATATATTTTGGAGATCAATCCCTTGTCTGAGATGTCATTGGCGAATATATTTTCCCATATGGTTGGTTTTCTTTTCATCTTGCTGATGTTTTCTTTAGCTGAGCAGAAACTTTTTAGTTTGATGTAGTCCCATTTGTTTATTCTTTCCTTTATTTCCCTTGTCTAAGGAGATATATCAGTGAAAAAGTTGCTACGTGGGATATCTGAAATTTTCCTGCCTATTTTTTCCTCTAGGACTTTTATATATCACGGCTTACATTTAAGTCTTTGATCCATTTTGAGTTTATTCTGGTGTATGGTGTAAGTTGGTGGTCTAGTTTCATTTTTTTTCATGTCCCTGTCCAGTTCTCCCAACACCATTTGTTGAAGAGGCTCTTTTCACTCCATTTGATGTTCTTTCCCCCTTTGTCAAATATTAGTTGACCATATGAACCTGGGTTTATTTCTGGGCTCTCTATTCTGTTCCATTGATCTATATGTCTGTTTTTATGCCAGTATCAGACTGTTTTGATTACTGTGGCCTTGTAGTATAGTTTGATATCAGGTATTGTGATTCCTCCTACTGTGTTCTTCCTCAAAATTGCTGTGGCTATTCGGGCTCTTTTTTGGTTCCATATAAATTTTTGAAGTATTTGTTCTAGGTCTGTGAAATATGTTGCTGGTATTTTAATAGGGATTGCATTGAATCTATAAATTGCTTTTGGTAGTATGGCCATTTTGATGATGTTGATTCTTCCCATCCATGAGCATGGTATATGCTTCCATTTATTTGTATCTTCTTTAATTTCTTTCTTCAGTGTTATATAGTTTTCTGAGTACAGGTCTTTTACCTCCTTGGTTAAGTTTACTCCTAGGTACTTTATTTTTCTTGTTGCTATGGTAAATTGAATTTTTCTTTCAGTTTCTATCTCTGAGTTTTTATTGTTGGTGTATAAAAATGCCTTTGATTTCTTAATATTGACTTTGTATCCTGCTATTTTGCCGAATTCACTTATTAGGTTGAGTAGTTTTTTGTGGAGTCTATAGGGTTTTCTATGTACACTATCATGTCATCTGCAAATAATGACAGTTTTACTTCCTCTTTTCTAATTTGAATGCCTTTTATTTCTCTTTCTTGTCTGATTGCGGTGGCTAGAACTTCCAAGACTATGTTGAATAGGAGTGGAGAGAGCGGACATCCTTGTCTTGTTCCTGATCTCAGGGAGAATGCTCTTAGTTTTTGCCCATTGAGTATGATGTTGGCTTCAGGTTTCTCATATATGGCCTTTATTATGTTGAGATATGCTCCCTCTATTCCCATTTTGCTGAGAGTTTTTATCATAAATGGGTGTTGTACTTTATCAAATGCTTTTTCTGCATCTATTGATATGATCATGTGGTTTTTGTCTTTCATTTTGTTTATGTGGTGTATTACGTTTATTGATTTGTGAATATTAAACCATCCTTGCATCCCTGGGATGACTCCTACTTGATCGTGGTGTATGATCTTTCTAATGTGTTGCTGGATCCGGTTTGCCAATATTTTGTTGAGGATTTTAGCATCTATGTTCATCAGCGATATTGGCCTGTAGTTTTTTTTCTTTGTTGTGTCTTGACCTGGTTTTGGAATTAGGGTTATACTGGCTTCATAGAATGAGTTTGGCAGTCTTCCCTCTTCTTGTATCTTTTGGAATAGTCTGAGGAGGATAGGAGTTAGTTCTTTCCTAAATGTTTTGTAGAATTCACTTGTGAAGCTATCCGGTCCAGGGCTTTTGTGTGCTGGGAGTTTTTTGATTACTGCCTCAATTTCACTAGCTGTTATCGGTCTTCAGACTTTCTGCTTCTTCTTGATTCAGTTTTGGAAGACTATAGGTTTCCAGGAATTTGTCCATTTCCTCTAGGTTGTCAAATTTCTTGCCATACAGTTGTTCATAATAATTTCTTATAATCCTTTGTATTTCTGTGGTATCAGTTGTGATTTCTCCTCTTTCGTTTCTGATTTTATTTATTTGGGTCCTCTCTCTTTTTTTCTTGATGAACCTGGTTAAAGACTTGTCAATTTTGTTTATCTTTTCAAAGAACCAGCTCCTACTTTTGTTGATCTTTTGAATTGTTAGTTTAGACTCTATGTCATTTAATTCTGCCCTGATCTTGATGATTTCCTTTCTTCTACTTGATCTGGGATTTGCCTGTTGTTCTTCCTCTAGTTCTTGTAGCTGTAGGATTAAATTTTTTATTAGAGATTCTTCTAGCTTTTTTAGGTAGGCGTGTATTGTTATGAACTTTCCTCTTAGGACTGCTTTCACTGTATCCCATACGTTTTGGGTTGTTGTGTGTTCATTATCATTAGTTTCCAGAAACTTTTTGATTTCTTCCTTGATGTCATTGTTAACCCATTCATTATTTAATAGCATGTTATTCATTCTCCATGAGTTTGAATGTTTTTGAGTTTTTTCCTTGAGGTGATTTCCAATTTTAAGCCATTGTGATCTGAAAAGATGCTTGATATAATTTCAATTTTCTTGAATTTGTTAAGGCTTGTTTTGTGTCCTACCATGTGGTCTATCTTTGAAAATATTTTATGTGCACTTGAGAAGTATGTATATTTTGCTTCTTTGGGATGAAAACTTCTATATATATCGACTAAGTCCATTTGATCTAGAGTGTTTTTCAGTGCCTCAATATCTTTGGTGTTTCTTTGCTTCGAAGATCTGTCCATTGTTGACAATGGGGTGTTAAAGTCCCCTACTATGAGTGTGTTGCTGTGTATATCTTTCTTAGAGTCTTTCAAAATTTTCCTTATATATTTGGGTGCTCCTAAGTTGGGTGCACATATATTTATAAGGGTTATATCTTCTTGATGGATTTTTCCCTTAAGTATTATGAAATGCCCTTCTTTGTCTCTTTTTATGGACTTTGCTGTGAAATCTGTTTTGTCTGATATAAGTATTGCTATCCCGGCTTTTTTTTTCATGTCCATTTGCTTGAAATACTTTTTTCCATCCCTTTATTTTCAGTCTGTGTAGATCTTTTGTTCTAAGGTGGATCTCTTGTAGACAGCATATATGTGGGTCATTCTTTCTGATCCATTCAGCTACCCCATGTCTTTTAATTGGAGCGTTTAATCCATTTACATTTAAGGTTATTACCGATAAGTCCTTATTCATTGTCATTTTTCCCCTTTGTACTCGTGTTCTTCTCTGTCTCTCTCTGTTTCTTTATCTTCTTAGAGCAGACCCTTTAGCATCTCTTGCATTGCTGGTTTGGTGGAGATGTATTCTTTTAGCCTTCTTTTGTCTTGGAAGCTCTTTTTTTCACCCTCCATTTTGAATAAGAGCTTTGCTGGGTATAGTATTCTAGGTTGTAGGCCTTTGTTTTTCATTGCTTGGAATATTTTTTGCCATTCCCTTCTGGCTTGTAGTGTTTCTGCTGAGAAATCTGATGATAGCTTTATTGGAGCTCCCTTGTATGTTATTAATTGTTTCTCTCTTGCTTCTTTTAGGATCCTCTCTTTGTCTTTGAATTTTGCCATTTTAATTATGATGTGTCTTGAGGTGGGCCTGTTGGGGTTCATCTTCATTGGGACCCTCTGTGCTTCCTGGACTTGCGTGACTCTTTCTCTCCTCATGTGAGGGAACTTTTCTGTCATTAGTTTTTCAAAGAGGTTTTCTATCCCTTGCTCTTCTTCTTCTCCTTCTGGAATTCCTATGATATAGATATTATTACGTTTCATGTTGTCCTGCAGCTGTCTTAGAACCTCTTCAGTCTTGTTCAGTCTTTTTTCATTTTGTTGCACTGTCTGTGAGTTTTTGTCTACATTGTCCTCCAACTCGCTGATCCGATCTTCTGCTTCCTCTAGCCTGTTTTTAATTCCTTCTACTGTGTTCTTCAAATCAGAGATCGTATTCTTCATTTCCTCCTGGCTCTTATTGATAGCTTCTATGTCCTTTTTCATGCTAGTGTAATTCTCTGTGAGTTCCTTGTAGTTTTTCTGGAGTTCCTTGTAGTTTCCCTGGAGTTCTTTGTAGTTTCCGCTGAGCTCATTCAGCTTCTCCATAATCCATGTTTTGAATTACATATCTGATAGTTGGCTCCCCTCTATTTCATTTAGCACTCTTTCTGGGGATTCTACCTTTCCTTTTGATGGGAGGTTGTTTCTCTGTCTCCCCATTTTTGTGACTCCTATTGTTTGTTGGTGCTTCTTAGAATGATCTGCACTTCCTGGATCTGCCTCTGGTGGCATCAGATCATGTACTAGTCTGGGCCTAGGCAGCCTGTTGGAGACTTCCAGGGATCTACTGCCTTTGTCTGTCTCCTTTAGTTTATAATCTATTCAATCTGTGATTAGCTGTCAGGCTTAAAGACCGTGGGTGTGGCAGCTTAATTTCTGTATTCTGGGCTTTTGCTTCCCCTCAGGCTGACGCCACTTGGAGGGGAATGGTCTACCCGCAGTACTGGGGATGAGTCAGCACTGGGACCCAGTCAGCTGCTCCTCCAGTTCTCCCCTCAAAGCCACTTTGCCAAACTCTTCCCAAGTGTCTCCAGTCCTCTCTGCCTTCCCTCTGCTTGAGCCCAGGGTAAGTGGTTGCCAAAATATTTTCATATGTGATCCACTTAACAGTTCTTTTTCTCTTGCTGTTTCTCTTTGGCTAGCAAGAATCCCTGTGGCTTTTCGCTTTTCACAGCTGATACTATTTTACTTTCCACTCTGTTGCTGTAGGCTGGGAAGCCCAGCTGGGGGTTTAGACCCTGCCCTTCTCAGGGGGAATCCCCGGCTGGTGAGCTGTTTCTCAGTCCCTTCAGCAGCCACCCGTGTGAGCCCAGCCAGCCCTTCCGCGTCTCCGCACTCCCTACCGGTCAAGTTGTGATGTAGCGGCCTTTTCTGTCTCTCCGTGGTTATACGACCTCTTTCTAGCTATTGTTCGGTTGGTTATTCCAGATGATTTCTCCAAAATTAAGTTGTAAATCTAGACTGGTCCTGGGAGGAGGTTAGTGTAGCTTCAACTTACTCCTCCACCATCTTGGATCTCGCAATAGACTTTTTATTATCATTCTAACAGTAGCTGTTGTCATAGATGACATCATTATTGTGATCATGTAATCATCATGGGTCCTCCCCAGGAGGGCTGACCTGGGTAGTCCCCTATATTAAATACCTTTAATAACCATAGTCAATCATGGCCAAAGGATGTGGAAAAACAATTATATGGATGGAAGACATACTAATTATCAAAGGTGAGTTCATACCTAGAAGAATTCCTGGTACTTCCATCTGATCAGTCCACCCTCTTTCTTAACATTGTAGAAAGGCACTTGGTTCCATTTTTGCTCCCTTGAACCCCACCACAGAACACTCAGACATGGAATTCTTACACACCCTGGCAAGCACACCCACCACCTTATCCTCTGTGGTTTGCTTTGTCTCCAGAGTATTTGTTTAAGTCAGAGGGCTTATCAATTTAGCATCTTGAAGTCACTGCAATTGAAGTCAGTGCGATATTCACTATATTCCAGCTCTAACTAATTTTCTGCTGTAATTCTACTAATCTAAATTATCAATACTCAAGAAATATTTATATGATTGAGCATTTATTATATAGACATATGGCATGAACTGTCTCATATTCCTTTCTTAATCTCTGGGATTCAATATGTTATGCTTCAGGGAATGAATGCTCAGCCAGTATGACATGTATAATAATTGTTTGCTAAAAGAACTTTTCAGAGATTATCTCTCCACTTAGTACTAGACTAATAGTAACTGTACATTTTGCACCCCTGGTTGGAAGTCCATTTCTAAGTATCTCCATCTATGGGGAGTAAAGGACAAATTAGACCTCATTTTCCTTACTCTTCTTTTTAATGCAACACTTTCAAATACATGCAATCAAGTCTTCCAAATACAGACTCAGTCTCCTGCCTGTTCTGAAGCATTCTTGAATAACCAAGGAAATATATCAAATGCCTCAGTTCCTCCATATTTTGGGGCTTGGAATTAATACTCTCAGGTGAATAGTTGATCTAGCCATGACCTGTTGCTCCCCCAATATTTTTGCTGCCAAGAAACCTATGACTGAAGCCACATGAACATTCCTTGTGAGGCTGTGAATCCTCATGCTCCTTTTCTTTTCTGCCTCCATATTGGCTCAGTTCATAGGTTTTGGTTTGCCATGGCTCTGCTCTGAACTTCTGGTTGGAGCTCAATCTCATGGTTAAAGTAAGAAAAAATTCCTGACCTTTGCCCAGTCTGACTGTTGGTTAAGGCACTGCCAATTTGGGGCACATATTTTGAAATAAAATGTTTTCCTACCATGAAAGTAAAATATTTTTGAAATATGTTTTGAATTAGGTTGCTTCATGGGTGTTTGTTAAATATTGGTGCTCCTTTGGGACCCCCTACAGTAGATTCCTTCCACCAGCCCCTAATCCCATCTTCCTGATCCTTCCTGCTCTCCTTGAACTCACACGTGCCTGAGTTATGGCATTTGCAGGCAAGTCAGTGCTCCCAGCCCTCCCTTTTCTATGGTTCTTCATTTTAAGGCACATCCTGGCACCAAATAAAATTCCATCTGCCAAGTGTTCCTTAAATAGCCTGTACCTGAAACACTGCTTACAGAATCTGCTAAGGTGCTTTCTCCATTGAAGTCTTTTCCAGGGCTCAAATACAGTTAAGACCAGAGTTTTGGAGTTAAATTCTCACCTTGCTTCTAATTCTGGGGAAGCTGTTTAACCTCTCTGAGCACGGTGGGAAAATTATGAGATGATGTATAAATAAGATGGAGATGACAATTCATACACCACAGAGTTGTGAGGTACTGTTAAGGATTGCTGTGTGAGGGCACTGTGCTAAATGTCTTACGTCTATTATTTCTAAGTCTTAGAATTATACTGCAAGTTACGCTATATTTTCATATTATAGGTGAGGAATTGAGGTTCAGTATGGTTAAATAATTCACCTCAGGCCACCACACTAAGCAAGACGCAGAGCTGGAACTCAGTTCCAAGGTTTGGCTGACTTGAACCACCGCTGATGGGGAGGTTTTTCTCCAAGCAAACAAAGAGACACATTTTTCAGTGTTATTTTCTGTTTTCTTATTTCAAACATCTTTGCAGTTGCCATAATCAAAAAGATAATTTATGTATCGCACTGCTGCAGTCTGGGAAGAAAAATGCATTTTATAATGTTTAATCCTTTTTTAACTCATTTGTTACGGGTATTGAAGCACTTTAAGTGCGGTTGCAGTAGACATATTTTATTGAGAAGGAATAAAGACTGGGCATTGGTGGGGCTGCAGGTTGTATGAGACAGAAATGGTGAAGACCTAAGAATCCTAGACAGAAATGTAGCAGATGCTACAGACAATTTTAAGAGGAAGAATTTAAGTCTTTGAGATCCTGGGGAAAGGACCCCGATGTGCTGGAAACACCCTTGGGGTTTTCTGACTGCATTCTTTAGAATTGGTCCCCTAACTATTCTTTATTTTAACCTTTTCTTCTTCTTTCTTTAGTTTCTTGATAGCATTTTTGGTACTTGCAATTATTATATTTTTCTGCTTTTCTTTACATTTTCAATCTCATTTACTAGAATGTAGGCTCCCTAAAGACCAGGATCATGTCACACAGTGTCTGGCACATAGTAAGTGGTCAATAAGTAATTGTTGAATGGGCAGTGCTATGGACCCTCGATTGACCTCAAGGGGATTAGCATCCCCTGAAATCCTGTGTGGGTGCCCTGCACAGCACAGCATGTGTAATATGTGTGCTTCCTGACAAGAATCTGAGAGGAGACACCCTCCTCCCCAGGAACTGGGTGGCTGGAAAGGGTTCAACCCCCTTGCATGACAGGCAATGAATGTTCCTGGGGAACCTGATGCTAAACCATTTGTAGACAAGATACCAGTGTCAGATACCATGCCACACAAGTTGGAAGGCCAGTGCTGTGAGCCCTGGAGCCTATGGTGGAGACTGGGGTAGAGCCACAAAATTAAAAATAAGATTAACAATAAAAGTAATTGTTGAATGAATATGGCAGACACCCAAAGAAGATCCTCAGCCATTGTGAGAAGATCCTCCTCAAGTACTGCCAGACCCAAATCCACATACCCATGTAGGGAGCACCAGGCAAGATAATACCTGACATTTGTTTTTCTTAACATACCTCCGTACCCTTCTTGTCATAGAGACAGGCTTGGAAAAAGGATATGCTGGTGTCTTTCCCACAAGGGCAAGCAGGGTGGAAAACAGGATCAGGTGGGGCTGAAGAAGTGGGGCTTCAGTAGTTGTTGCCTCTGGCCCAGGTGGCCTGTCTTTCCAAGGCACAGATGTTTCTCTTTCCAGGTGGGTCCAATCTCAAATATGATGGAGCTATGACTTGTGTAATACTCAAAGGTAGGTGGTGGTGGTGCCATCCTGGGGACTAGATCCAGGGCACATCTTAGCAAAGAGCCAGGACTCAAGAATGTTCCAATGTTCAAAAGAGAAGTCTGGTAAAAACTAGGTAATGTCAGTTTGCCTGTGAGCTTCTATAAATTATCAGCACCCAAAGATGGTAAATTATTCACCAAAACTGTCCCTGTGGACTTTAAATCATCTTATGGATTTGGATGACTAGAAAAATATTCCCAGCAAATAACCGAACAAAAAGAATGGTTATACAACCATATGTAACATATGAGGCAAAATTCCTCTCTCTATCTCCCTCCCCCTCCCCCCTCCCTCCCCCTCCCTGCCCCCAATATACAACTTTAAACGCAGAAAAAAAGACAAGATTGGAATGAAGTAGATAAAGATGCCATTAATGATTATCTCCAGGTGGTAGAATATCAGGTCATGTAGTTTCATCTGTATGTTTTTCAAATCTCCAGTTAACATAACTTACTTACAAAAAAGAAAAAAAGCATGTATTGAGAAAAAATAAGGAGGAGAAAGACTCCTGTTGAGGCAGAATAAATAAGTCAGATTGTGCAGGCAACTGTTCTTATGTTTCTGTTTCTCATCCGCTGGAGTGCACTTCTTGAATCATCTCTGCACTAGAGACTGTGGTGTCTCCCCTGACCAGAGGCACCTGTTACCTCCTGCTCTCTTAAG
Source organism: Furipterus horrens (assembly GCF_987537825.1). Classification (NCBI taxonomy): domain Eukaryota; kingdom Metazoa; phylum Chordata; class Mammalia; order Chiroptera; family Furipteridae; genus Furipterus; species Furipterus horrens. Next base: position 144,133,891 of record NW_028327171.1, on the reverse strand, counting down.
ATCCTGCCTTTGCTCACAATATGTGATAATCAAGGTGCTCTCCTCTTTTCTCTTTACCCAGTGTTTAGTGGTGGTGGACATGATAAGCCTGACCTTCAAAGAATTCCACAGAAGAAGGAAGGCAGATTTCACCCTTTGGTAATGTCCTCCTGACCACTGCTATACTATATGTCAGACAGGTCAAAGCGGAAACCCTTTTAAGAGTTCCATAGCAACTCCATAGGTTTTTAAATGTGTGGTAGGGATGACGCTGGGGTTTGGTGAAAATTTGAGAAATGAAATATTGAATCTGTTGGTTTATTGAGAAAACTGCAATGACTCGCTTAGATCCAAGAAGTAGCTTGCACCTGCAGTTTAAGCTGGAATAGGTGAAGACAGAATGATCTGTTTCTCCCATGTTTAGTCCCCTGTCTACCACTGATTGCCCTTCACTCTTATTTTCCCTATTATACCCACCCTTTCTACCTCATAAATGAGTCTACTTATAACATTTTCTCCTAATTAAAATGCACAAATCCTATATTTTATTCTCTCAGGTCTTTGCAAGGTAACTGATTACTTGAATCCAAGTGGAGGTGTTGATAGCTGATAAGGGCTAGATGTGTTAATATGGATACTGATAATATTGACAGTTCTTCAGTGACCTTCAGAATCTTAGATCAAGTAAGCATTTAAGTCACCATGAGGTGCTTGCTAAAAGATAAAAAATATGTGAGGGCAAATGGGACTTTCATTACCTCTAATACTATAGGCTGCTATCTAATTGAGCTCAACATTTGGCCAGTTCTTATTTTTCAGAGCAAATTCTCTGAAATCAATAGTGTTTGTTTTTTTATTTCTGATTAGGTGTGATGCCTAATATTTAAAACTTAATTTTTTAAAAATGTAACTATTTGTTTGAGAACAGTTTTCATTTTGAGTTTCAGAGGAAGTTCGATCATTTTTTAAATATGATTTCATTAAGATGAGTGGTGCGTACTCTCCTCATCAGTAGAAGCTTTAGTGGTAGCTGTGACATGGTGTGTCTAACTAACACTGTATTGTTTTGCAAGTTTGTCAAGGATAGACAATGATGCAAGTTGTCTGGAAAAAAACCTATGAAATTCAGTGACAAAGCCTCTGATTATATCTAAAAGGTTAATTGAAATAGGCTGATCATAGTGTGTAATTAAATAGTCCTTAACCTATACTGTCCTTCTCTTAAACTCCTTGGTGTGGCCCTGCTTTAGTAATTTCTAATTAGGTTTTTTTTCTTTTACTGAGAGAAAGACATTGCTTTTTCCCATGCTTTGACTTTAGTTGAACTGATTGTCTATGCCATTTTATTCTAATGAATATATCAGTTTTTGCTTCTTTATTTTTTTGAGATACATGATAAGTTGGAGTCTTTTTAATTTGGGTCTTTCATTTTAATTTAGTGGATGTGTGTGTGTGTGTGTGTGTGTGTGCATGCATAACTTTGAAGTTATGAAAAGTAAAAAATAAATTTAAAAAATGAGATTGGTTTTAACTTATGAAAATCAATTCATTTCTATGTCTCCTGATGTAGAAATTAAAAATTATAGTATTTTTTTAATCTCAAAGGGTAGTTGTAAAGTTCACAGTGAGATAATAAATGTGCACCAAGATGGAGGCTTAGACTGACATGCTCGGCCTCCCTTTACAACTAGAGAGGAATACAACTACTTCAAAACAAAAGATAACTAGAAATTCCAGAAAATAAAACTACACGGAAGCCCAACGTACAAAGTTATAAACCAGCGGCAGCATTTGGGCAGGTAAGAAGAGCGAAAGTGGGCGGTACTGTTTGCGGTCACACCAGGGACAGCGGCGGGGAGAACAATCCCAGCAGCAGGGAGGACAATCCGGGCTGCAGTCAAACCCCGGCGGCTCGCGACCCCAACGCTGGGAGAAGCAGCCACCACATCGCCCTGAAAAGTGAGGCCCAGGGGGCGGGAGAACAGATCCTGGTCTCCTAGCGGAATAACTGTGTGAATCCATCTTGGACCCCCGCCCCCACACAAAACCCCACAGGGCTGCGAAATAGGTTGCGGATCGCCACTGGTCGCTGGGCAGTGACAACAAAGCACCGGCGAGAAAGGTTGCGGATCGGCGCGGGTCACTGGGTTGTGACGAGTACACAGGCACTGCCCCCTATAGCTGGCCCAAGAAAACAAAACGCATCTGTCAAAATGAGGCAGACAACTATAGAAATCTCGGTGGCGCAGCTCACCAGGCAACAGATGAAGAATCTGACAGATGAACAAATAAGAAACCTGTCAGAGGCTCAGTTCAGAGCCATTGTTATCAGGTGGCTTACAGAATTAACAAAAGATCTGGAAAAAGATGAGAAAGAACCGAAAAACACTCATACTGAAAGGAACAAAACCACATACGAGACAGATGGTGAGGAATTAAAATCCAGAGTTCAAATCAACAAACCAGAACACAAAGAAGGAACAAACAGTCAACCAGTGCAGAGAGAAAAAACGGGAAGCAAGGATGAGAGGATCAGAAACCTCTGGGACAGATATAAAAGGCCCAACATAAGAATCATTGGTTTGCCAGAGGGTGAAGAAGATGAACTGGAAATTGAAAAATTAAGTGAAAATATAATAAAGCAGAACTTCCCAAACTTGGGGAAGGAAATAGACTTACAGGTCCAGGAAGCACAGAGAATTCCAAAAAAACTGCACCCAGGGAGAACCGCTCCAAGACACATTATAATCAAAATGTCAAAAGTTAAAGATAAAGAGAGAATCTTAAAAGCAGCAAGAGAGAAGAAAAGAATCATGTACAAAGGGGTCCCAATTAGACTATCAGCTGACTTCTCAAGGGAGACCCTGCAGGCAAGAAGGAACTGGCAAGAAATATTCAAAGTAATGAAAATCCAAAACCTACAACCACGAATACTCTATCCAGTGAAATTGTCATTCAGAATAGAAGGGCAGAGAAAGTGTTTCCAGGACAAAACAAAACTGAAAGAGTTCATTAGATCCAAGCCACTGTTATATGAGATGTTAAAGGGACAGGTTTAGAAAAAGGAGGATCAAAACTATGAACACTAAAGTGAAAACTGCATCACAAGAAAAAACAACAGAAGCTAGGGAATTGAAACAAAGGCAAACTAAACAGGGAACGAGAGTGGAAAAAGAACTATAGGTGTGGGGAACACTGGGGGGAGGTCAGCAGGGAGGGGGAAAGGGGAGAGGGAGGAAGATGATATAGGAATTAAGGATCATGGTAGGAGGGAATGGAATAGACAGAGAGAGGTTGAGAAGAACTATATGCACAACTAATGGACATGGTCTAAAAGGGGGGGACAACTGGAGGGAGGGTGCCACCAGGTGGAGGGGAGAAGAGGGGAGGGAAATTGGGACAAATGTAACATTATAATCAATAAAACACATTAAAAAAAGATAATAAGTGTGGAAGTGTTTAAAAAGTATAAAATCCTGCTTAAATATAAGAAAGCACTTACATTGCTTTGATTTTTCCTAGTTCTGCTTTTTAAACTGTATGTTTTAAATGTAGGTATGTTACTTAAACTGTACATTTGTCATTTCTTTTTTTTAAAATATGTTTTATTGATTATGATGTTACAGCTGTCCTAATTTTTTTCCCCCTGCTCCCCTCCACCCGGTGGCCTACCTCCCTCCCATTGTCCCCCAATTTTAGTCCATGTCCATCGTTTGTGCATATAGTTCTTCTCAACCTCTTCCTGACTATTCCATTCTCTTCTACTATGCTTCTTAATTCTTATATCATCTCCCTTCCTCTCCCCTTTTCCCCTCCCTGCTGACCTCCCCCCAATATGTTTCTCATACCTATAGTTCTTTTTCCACTCTTGTTGCCTATTCAGTTTGCCTTTGTTTAGATTCCCTAGCTTCTGTTGTTGGTTCTTGTGATGCAGTTTTTATTTTAATGTTCATAGTTTTGATCCTCCTTCTTCTAAACCTGTCCCTTTAATATCTCATATAATAGTGGTTTGGATCTAATGAACTCCTTGAGTTTTATTTTGTCCTGGAAGCACTTTCTCTGCCCTTCTATTCTGAATGACAGTTTCACTGGATAGAGTATTTGTGGCTGTAGGTTTATGATTTTCATTACTTTGAATACTTCTTGCCAGTCCCTTCTTGTCTATAGGATCTCCTTTGAGAAATCAGCTGATAGTCTATTTGGGACCACTTTGTACATGATTCTTTTCTTCTCTCTTGCTGCTTTTAAGATTTTCTTTTTATCTTTAATTTTGGACAATTTGATTATAATGTGTCTTGGAGTGGTCCTCCCTGGGTCCAGTTTTTCTGGAATTTTCTGTGCTTCTTGGACCTGTAAGTCTATTTTCTTCTCCAAGTTAGGGAAGTTCTGCTTCATTATTTTTTCATATAATTTTTCAATTTCTAGTTCTTCTTCTTCACCCTCTGGCAATCCTATAATTAGAATGTTCAATCTCTTATAGCTGTCCCAAAGGTTTCTGATCCTCTCCTCACTTTCTTTTCTTTTTGTATCCTCTTTCTGCACTGGTTGACTGTTTGTTCCTTCTCTATGTTCTGGTTTGTTGATTTGATCTCTGGATTTTATTTCCTCACCAACTGTCTCATATGTGTTTTTGTTCTTTTCAGTATGAGTGGCTTTCTTTTCTTCCCTGTCCTGTTCCAAATCTTTTGTTAATTCTGTAAGCCACCTTATAACTATAGCTCTAAACTGAGCCTCAGAAAGGTTTTTTATTTGTTCGTCTGTCAGGTTTCACATCTGTTGCCTGGTGAGCTGCATCACTGGGATTTCAATTGTTTTTTGCATCACTCTGACAGATTTGTGTTTAGCTTTGCTTCCTGGGCAGGCTATAGGGGGCGGAGCCCCATGCACTCGTCACTACCCAGTGATGGCAGCAATCAGAGACCTTTTTCGCTGCGCTGTGGCACTTTGTGTGCGGGTGGGGGTCCTAGATGGATTCCTGCTGTTACTCTCCGCTGAGAGACTGGGATCCATCCTCTCGCCCTCTGGACCTCACTGTCAGAGGCAATGGGGGGGGGGGGTTGCCTTCCCCAGCGTTGGAATCATGAGCTGCTGGGAGTCGACTGCAGCTGGGATTTCCCCCCTGATGTTTCTCTCAGTCTTGCCACTATCCCCGCTGCTACCACAGACAGCACCCTGTTTTCTAGCCCCTCCTACCTGTCCAGTCAAGCACCACTGGTTTAATAACTTCATATGTTGTGCTTCCATGTAGTTTTATTTTCTGGAATTTCTAGTTATCTTTCATTTTGAGGTAGTTGTATTCCTTTCTAGTTGTAGAGAGAGACTGAGCATGTCAGTCTAAGCCTCCATCTTGGGCAGAAGTCTGTCATTTCTTTATACTTGTTTTTTTTTCCATTAAGACAATATCTAAACATAAAATTAGTGTATTTTAATGCAATGATATATGTATACACATACATACAAATATTTTTTCTTTAATATTTTTAAATTTAGTGTAAGATTTTCATTTTTGACTGTCAGTGAATAGTTATTCCAAATTTAGCAACCCAATTAACATGGATGCACTTTGTCTTTATAAAATTGTGAAGACTTTATAGTTCATTAAAATGAAATATGACAAACTGATTAGAATTGCAACTATTCTGTTTTGCCATGTGGTTAGAAGGCAATAGAATTTATACTTTAGGGAGCTTAATAAGTAAAACAAATAGTTCCGCCAATAGACAAAAGTCTCTACTAAAATATGAGCATTTTGAAAAATACTGGGAAATTATTCAGCATGAATTTGCAGTCAATGCTATGCTTTATTGAGCTATTAAGCAGGTTGGATTAGCATCTGATCTCTTTAAGTAAGACATCTTACACTAGGTAATCCCTGTACAGTTTCTGAGGACATTTAAAATGAATGAATAAGCAAAGAATTTGTGATCTATGAAATTCTAGAAAAAGGTTGAGCAATTTTATGCTACATGTATTAGAAGAATTCATACTGGTAAATATTATATTAATGTAAAAATGTATTTGCATTTTTTAAGAGACTTTAAATAATGAAATGGACTCTGGCTAATGCTTGCCACTATACTAAATGGGTCATTTTTTTCCCCTTAGAACTCTGCAGTTATAAGGAACTTCTACAATCTCTGCAAATACAACCTAATTTGGACAGATATTTTCACGTGCTTGCCAGCAAATAAACAGGAAGAAAATCTGAAAGTAATTTGGAAAGGTCAGAAAGATACTTTCCTTCCAAGAACCTAACTCAGTCACTGCTGTTACCCCTGCCTCTATTTAATACTCACATAGGTTTCTGGGTAGAGAATCAGTTGACAACTATGAATTAAGTAGATTTCATTACCTCCAGATACCTCAAGATGAAATTACACAGATTCTTCCCCCTCCTGCCACAGCATCCCTCCCTCATTAATAAAGAGCTGTATATGCTGTAAGAGACTATTTGATCATTGAAAATGACAAAATGTTCTGCTTTTCAGCACATTTTAATCCACAGCTGGTGCACAGATTGGCATTGAGTATATGTTAGTTTTAGCTGTGAATTTTTTCAAGTTGAGGTTGCCTATATTTAGATCTCTGAAGTTTTAGGATTGCTGAAAGTAAACGTTTGAATGAGAAAAATATTGACTGGAGAAAAATACTGTTTAATAGAGGTGTTGATTTTGACCAGCCTAAAATATGTTCATGTTGGATGAATGTTTGTAATAGGAGAGATGAAATTGTGGCTATTAATAGGAAAGCACATTTATTCAATACCATGCATTAAAGCGAGGTATTTGAAATGTTTAAAGAATACTTGCCTCCTTTGGAGAAGAAAGAAAAAGTGCTTTTGTAGGTTGATTTTAGAAAACACGGTATTATTACACTTTAGAGAGAAACACAAAATGTAATTTAGGCTTTTAAAGTTTATTTCCAAATTTATCAAAATTCTAAAGTAATTATTTTTTTATTGATTCTTGGACTCCCTCGCAAAACAGACTCCTCAACCACAAGAGGGAATGCAATGTTGATCCTCTTGAATTGGCTTTTAATTCATTCAACAGATATTTATTGAGCACCCATTAATTGCAAGGTAATGTGCTAAGCACTGAGAATATTTGAATTTAACTTTGAATGTTATTGCTCTATGAGGTTTAAATAAGCACAAAAATTTTGAATGTTTTATATTATATTATATTATTACATTATATAATTTTCTATTCAGGATCTTATTTGAGTAGTTTTCACTGTAGATTTACTTAGTAACCCAATAATTTAGAATGCATAGGTTTTGCCCAGATCTCACCTTTATACAGTAAGGAATGTATAGAACATCGACTCAAAGTAGTAGAAATTATGGGATGAAATGATCTTTTTTTTCTCCTATTATTTTATCCATACATAAATTAAACTGAAAATATCTGGCTTTGTTACAGTATGTAAAAGAATAAATTATTTAAATAGAAATTATTGTTTTGAAATAAATATATAGAAATAAATAGCATTATTTAGGTAGAGTTATCCAGTTCAACTTAAAATTGAAGAGAAATAATTTTCATTTCATTTAGACATTTATATAGGTGATCATACTTACACCTCTTATTAATCAGAAAACATAAACTTAGCCAAGCCACCAAAGTGGTAAATGTTAAAATAAAACCATTTACAAAATATTAGCTCAGGATTGAATGAAAGAATAATAAATCTGCATAACAGCAAATATTATTTTAAATAAAAAAGTAGAACCTCTAACTTTTTTATTATGATAATATTTGCTGCTATCAGTTCACTGTTGACACATACTTTGGAATGGGCACATCAAAAAGAGTTGATACATTTATTTTTAACATATCTTTAGAATGCTGGCATTTTCATTAGACAAACTCCAACAGATTTATTTTTTGTGATTTAAACTCTGTGTGTGTTATTAAAAATATTGATTTTTTAAAAGCAGTATACCTATGTTTTGAACAGAATTGAACTTACAAAAGAATAAGTAACTTATAGACTACTGGGATAATTTTTTCAGTTCTTCTTATTATTTAAAAAGTAAATGAAAGCACAAATTCTGAAGATGATAAGTGAGAGAGCTTCAAGCTAAAAATAGCATCTGAATTAGTTTTTTTTTTTTTCCTCCTAGATTCCTTGAGGAAAACAACAACATTATCTCAAACTCTGTGGTTGCTAAGTTACATGACTTTATGCCTTCCTTTTCTCTCTTGAATCTCAAACCTTTATAATACATCCAAACACTCTTAGTCAGGCTTTTTCTATCTGTTGAATCTTTCTTTCTTTAAGATTCAAAGTTAGCTCCTCAGTGAAGATTATCCTTTTAACTGAAGTGGAGTTAACAGACATCTCTTGTGTATTCTACAGCACTGTGTACACGTATTACATTGCTTCCGCTAAAGGCCCTATTCCGTGGAATGATGACATTTTTAACATCTGTTTTCTGTGTTGGATTATGAAGTCTTTGAGGGGAAGGCCATATCTGAGTCTCTACCACAATAATAACCATCTCTGGTATAAGAGTAAATACTTTGTAAATGCTATTTGAATAGTCCTTTTTAAAGAAAACAACATGGAAATTTCCTAACATTTACTACCATATAATTTTTAAATAAGCTAAATCTATTATTCTGCTTCATTCTTCACTCCATTACTATTATTCTTCCAATGAAGATGCAGGAGAACAGACTCTCTTTTCTTTCTAAAAATGTTTTATGAATAGAAGACAGGCATTAAATTATTTTTAACCTTTTTTTTTTACATAAAGTGTAATGACTGCAATTTCTTTGACCTTTTCCTAAAATCATGCGTTTTTCACAATAAGTAATAATTTAGTAAATATTAATTTATATAATGTAATTAAAATGCTTCAAAATCATTGACTGTTATGTAGAGATGAGAAGTACTTCAAACCCACATTTCCTTCTTTCATAATTTTAAGAAATGAGTTCTCTAAGGTAAACTTTGTAAAATGATGTCATCTTTGGCTTCTAAATGCCATTTTATAAAGGTCTGCTGCTGCCAAGAAAAAAGTCAACAGCATATTTAGCACTGCCAGAAGTTATAGGAAACAAAATAGGAAGCATTATCAAATCTTGGTTTTCCGAATAAAGACATAATAACTTTGAAGATGAACATTGTGTTCGTAATGGACTTTAATACATTCTGTGAGAGGTAGGGATGGCTCATTGGGAAGGTCAAAGGACTCATTTCAGCTATGCATCAAGGCCAAATAAGGCATTAATAATGTTAAAACCCTGGAACCAAATCAGATTTCTAAGTTTTTAGACATTTCTTTTTTAGATCATATTACAAACACTTTTTCTGCTGAAATATAGCTATTTTTCAATCACCTTATTTCATATGAGTCTTGAAGTATATTCTTTCAAGTGTGTTAAAATATAATTATAGTGAGCATGATCTGTCCCATTCATTCTTGCATGTAATTTGGTCACATACTCTACAACTATGGAATAATTGAGTGTATGGAATATCAACAAGCTTTGTTATGAGAGAGAGGCCTATGTTTGGATTGATTAAAGCTTAATATGGAATCCCAGATTAGTTTACTGAATTTATTCATATTCTCAGCTATTTAATTTTTACGACTAACTTTAGGAAAGTCATGTGTATGTTAGTTTATATGTCACAGTTTCAACCACCTATAAAATTGCCAATTTGTGGAGCCTATTTATATTTCTGTCATAAATGGTTTTCTTTTGTAGACTGACTTTTGAACTTAAACCTTCACACAATTGCAGTGTGAAGGGTTTATTTTTGTTTTATAATGTCATAAAGTTGTTAGGAAGATCCAGGGAGATGTGTTATTTGAGTGTGCTTTGTAATTTTAAAGAAACTATCCAATTACAAGGCATTAATTTTATTTATTACAGTACCTAGTGTGTGCTGAGTGCTGATAAACCTTATAATCAGTATGATTTATATTGATACTAGGAAATACCAAATGACATTATAGGTTTGTTATTTTAACCATTAAACCATGGTTGCACACTTTAGAAATGGAAAAGCTGTTTTCATTTACTGATGGAAAGTCATTAATTTAATGAAGAAAAAACAATTTAAGTCCAACATACTTTATTATTTGATGTTATCTAATGAAGGAATTACTCTCTCTTTGGTCTTTAGCCAAAGTATATTGCCAATATTATTATTTGATCTAGCTTCATTTTGATTGTGGAAATAAGTAATAATATTTTTATTGGTAAGTAGACTATAAGTCATTTTAATATCAATTGTGAATACTTACAGTTTATGTTTATGGCCTAGCTCCATGCTATTGCACAGATATTCAGGCAAAGGCATTTCTTTGTTTTATTTCTTTGCTAGTTCTTTTTTTTTTTTTTTGGCAAGTCAACTTACTACACTGGATAATTGTGTGATAGTGTAAATATGTTACATATTGGGGAGACTTGACTGACTACTTTATAACCAAAATACATTGTAACAGCTATGGTTCTACTTGCTTGATTTTCAGAATAGATTTATTCTCTGATTCCAGTTGCCAAAATCATTCTCCAACCACACACTGCATTTTTTATACCTAAAAACATTACCACAATTGAAAGCACTGAGAAACTTTTTTATCATAAGTTCTCTCCCACTTTTATTCTAGCTTTTGCTCTCATTTTCACTTTCTCCAGACAGAATTCCAGTCAGTTAGGGATCTTCTCAGGATTTTTGCCAAATAGCCTCTTTCCATTACAATATCTGCATATAAAGAACAAGTATGTAGACCAAGAGGAAGGAAATTGTATGAGAGCTTTTGTTCTTAGGAATCTCTGAAATTAAAAAGGAATTTTATTTCATGTAAACTTTTATAGATAAGAATTGGGGCAGTTACTAATTGAAGCAAGTTGTGCTAGGGCTAGGGTTTTGTATCTCATGTGCTATCATTTTGGCTCAGGCAGTGCTCCCAGGACCACTTCCTGGTCAAGCTGACTCACTTCAGCACACAATGATGCTGACTAGTGTCCAGCTGGCCCATGTTTTCCCCTTTGGGATTTCTCTGGCTTGGGTGGTCATTTGACAGTCTTTGCTCAGAGTCACCTTGCCCACTCACTAGACAGCAAGATCCTGAAGCCAAAATCTGAGTTCTCTCTATACCACGTGTTAAACGAGGAAAGCCAGGAAGAGCTAAACCTGAAGGTATCTTCATGATTTTACTGGGCTACCCAGAATAGAATGATGTGTCTGTGCCCAGATTGTTACAGGCAGCCAGCAAATTGGCCTCTTCCCAAAGTGAAAAGAGTGTAGAGGATAGAGTAAGAGCCTCCACTGCCCTTGGTGAGGGAACTTATCTCAACACAATAAAGCCCATATATGACAAACCCACAACTAACATTATATTCCATTGGGAAAAACTGAAAATGTTTTCCTTGCTTATGATCAGGAACAAGATGGGGATGTCTACTTCCACCACCCTTATTAAATACAGTACTGGAAGTCCTAGTCTAAGCAATCAGACAAGGAGAAGAAATGAAAGACATTCAAACTGGAAAGGAAGAGGTAAACCTGTCATTATTTCCAGATGATATGATACTTGTGTATGGAGAACTGTAACGATCCCATCAAAAAATACTAGAACTGATAAATGAATTCAGTACTGTAGCAGGACACAAAATAAACATTCAAAAGTTTCTTGCATATCTATACACCAATAATTAGCTATCATAAAGAGAAACTGAAAGGACAATCACATTTAGAATTGCATTAAAAAATAAAATACCTAGATATAAATTTAATCAAAGAGATAAAAGATCGGTACTCAGGAACTTATAAGACATTGAAGAAAGAAATGGAAAAAGATACAAATAAATGGAAGCATATATCATGCTCATGGATAGGAAGAATTAAGATGTTCTTTTTAAGATATTTTTTGAGCAATTTCCTTAATATGTACCTATGTGTGGTTATCTTCATATTTCTTACCCATGGATTTTTTTTAGCTATTTGGGTATGTGGGTTTATACTTTTTATCAAATTTGGAAATTTAAGGCAAATTCATATTCTATGAACATTTATTCTGTCCCTTTTCTTCTCTCTTATCTTTGAAGACTCTGATTATACATCTATTAAGCCATTTTAAGTTGTCCTGAAGCTCAATGCTCTTCTCTTATTTTTAAAAAATTTACTTTTATCTTCTGTGTTTCAGTTTGGATAGTTTCTATTTCCATCTTTAAATTCACTTCTCTCTCCTTCTGCAATATCTAGTCTGCTTTTAGTCCTGTATAGTGTATTTTTGATCTTATATAATATTTTCACCTCTAAAAGTTCATGTTTGTTGTGTGTGTGTTTTCTAGTACTCTGCTTAACTTTTGAAAACACTGAATACAGTTATAATTTTTAAATTATTTTTTGTCTGCTAAACCTAAGATCTGTGTCCATTCTGGATTGTTCTCAATTAATTTTTTTCTTCATTATGTGTTGTATTTCTCTGCTTGTTTCCATGCCAATTTTTTGTTTGTTTGGGTGGTAGGTATTATAAATTTCACCTCATTTGGTGTCTTATATTTTTGTATTCCTGTAAATATTCTTGATCTCTTTCCTTATGTAAAGATTTTTCTATTCTTTCCAATATTGCTTTTAACGTTATTTTGGAGCCAAGGTAGTGTTACTTTCAGTTTAATCCCCACTGTTGAGATAAGACCCTTCTGAATAAAAAGCCATGTGTCCTATGAACCATGAACTTTTTCAGATTGACTGGTAATAGACTCAATTCCTGTTCAGGTACTGTTCATCTAATTATTTCAGGTGATTCTCTCCTGAGCCTTTTGTAGTTTCTTCATGTACTTATATTTATCAGTAATCTGTTGAGTACTTAGAGGGTCTCTGGAATTTTCCCTATGTGCAGCACTCTTCTCTTCAGTACTCTGTCTTGTGAATTCTGTCTTCCTTGGTTTCCTTACACTCTCAGCTCCATCTTCCCAAGTCAGAGAATCTACTGGGCTCTCTTAGGATGCTCTCCCACCTTCTACTATAGGCTGAACACGTTCTCAGGACAGTAAACTGAGCAAAAGTAGTACTCTGAGAGTCCCATCTCTCAGGCATCACATTCCCTTTATTCCTAATGTAAGGCAGCTTGCAAACCATTATGTCATATGTTTTGTCTGTTTTTGTTGTTCTGTTGTTTTTACTGTTGCTTTTTGTGAAAGGGTAAAGCTGGTCTCCTTTGCTGTACCTTGACCAGAAGCCTCTCCCATCTCTATGAATTCTTTTTGTTTGTTTTCTTTTGCATTGTGTAAAGTTTTCAACCTGATGCTGTATATTTATTTTAAAAATTTATTCATGCTAGTGCCTAATTTTAGTGCTTAAAATTCTATTTAAAAATATTTGTTTTTTTTACTTAGATTTTTAATTAGTTTTATACTTTACTTTTCATATCTTCTGATGTTGTGACCTCTTTATTTATTTATAAATATACTATTTTGCATTCTGTTTACTTATTGTATCAGATATATTTTTCCAAAATTTTCTGAAAATAAAATCTATGTACTTTTTAAAATTTTACTCTTAAAATTTTTTTTTTATCCTCACCCAAGGACATTTTTCATTGCTTTTAGCAAGAGAGAAAGGGAAAGAGAGAAACATCAGTGCAAGAGAGAAGCATCAATTGGTTGCCTCCTGTGCACACCCAGACCAGGGATTGTATGCTCACACACAGGGGATTTAACCTACAACCCAGTCATGTGCCCCAACCAGGAATTGAACCCCCAATATTTTGGTTATGGGATGACATATGCGCCAGCCAACTGAGCCATACTGGCTAGAGCAAATTTCACTTCTTTTGAAATTAGTTGATTCAAGACTTCTGACATTTTTTAAAGTATTGTACTAACATATTTTTCTCATGTAGGTCAGATGGTGAAGCTTACTTTTTTGTTTATTAACTTGTATTTTCCAAATTTGCTTTGTTGAATTGTATAATATGAATATTTATTTTATGAGAAAAATGCTTTTCCTTTTTCTTGTTTTGTTGATTTTTTAGAGGCCCCTATTGATATGGTTGGTGCTTTTCTATTTACTAATTCTTGAAAGGCAAGAGATTTATTCAAGCCAAATATTTTCTCATAACTCGGTGGGTGCAATCTCTTTAGATCTTCCCACTCACCTCCTGGATGATATTTAGAAACAAAAAACAAAAAAAAAACAAACAAACTTCTTTTTACTTATTAAACTGGAGGGCTTTTTGTTTTAAGTTTATATTATTATTTTAAAAATCCAATAACTTCAGAACAGAGGAGAAGAGAGAAAAGCCCTATTGGGGTGACTTTATTCCTTCACTGACTGATTTTTGTGTTTGAAGATATTTGTTGTCTTAGGGTTTGTGTTTCTGAGTCCAGTCATCCTACTTTTGCCGCCCTTCAGCTTGCACAAACAGAACAGCTCCTTTGAGGCTATGGCCCAGAGCATTAGGGTGATCCCCACCACACCAGAGGCAGGACTTAGAGGAGGTGGCCTAGCCCTGCCAGCTTTCTGCTCAGTATAGATATATTTACAAATGCTTCAATGAACAACTTTTCTTCTTCATATTTATTCTCAGGAGCTTTATTACTTGGCAAGAGTTATAGGCATGCTTAAGGAATATTTATATTGCTTGCTTTCTAGAGATAGTGAAACCTTTTTGTTTACCCCATTATTATAGGAGAAAACTATCCTATGATTATATTACTTTTATAGGTACACCTTTTTTTCTCATATTTTATTTGCTTCTCTTTGTTTATTAGTGAGGATAAGTTTTGTGTGTATGTATGTTGTTGTTATTTGCAATATAAATTATATGTTCACATCCTTTAACCATTTTCTCTAGGATTTTAAATTATTCTGTGATAATTTCTATATTGTCCTTTATATATTAAGATTTCTTATAACCTTTCATAACCTTCTCATATTTTTAATAAATCTATTCCCCAATATTTTCTCCTTTATATTTTACAAGTACATTATGTTGATATAAATTCTCTTTCTACACACACACACACACACACACACACACACACACACACACTCTCTCTCTTTTAAATGTCTAAGTTAAACAATGAGTCAGTATGTTCCTTTGAATTTTACTTAGAAAACTAGTTTTCATAAAGGAATAAGATAAAGGCAACTAAATCTACTTCTTGGTTCTCTTTCTTAATTGACTATTTGTTAATTGAATAAACAAATAAAGTTGTAACTTTCTTCCCACCTATTCACCTACCCTGCGCTATTTACACTGCCCTCAGGTTTAATTTTGTTAACATCATTAATATTACATTTCAAGATGCAATGTTAACATTTTTTAACACCCGCTATGACACCATTTTCAGTTCCATTCACTTCCATTTTTCTTCATCTCTTCCTCCTGGATATGCAGATAGAATAAATTGTAATGGTACACAAATTGAGGTATTATGGCTGTGTAAAACATGACCTCAAAACTTAGTGGTGTAAACCAACCATTTATTATGCATATGGATTCTTTGAGTCAGGAATATGGACAGGGCACAGTGGGGAATCCTTTTCTTTGCTCTGTTTTGTCAAGGTCTCAGTTGTACTCAAAGGCTGGAGGTGGAGGTGAAATTCTGAAGGTTTGCTCACACATATGGCTGGTGGTTGATTCTGGCTGTCAGTTGAGTCCTAAGCTGAAGCTGATGGTTGGAACACCTATCTGTCATTTTTCCATGTGGCCTGGACTTCCTCTTACCATGGTAGCAGAATTCTAATAATAAGTATCTTAAAAGGCCAAAAAAAAAAAAAGGTAGAAACTTCATTGTGTTTCATTACCTAGCCTTGAGAGTCATATTGATCATTTCTGCCACAGTCTATTTGTTAGACATTTTTCACTGTTTGGTTCATATTCAAATAGAGGGAACAAAAACATGTACCTTTCAAAGGAGGAATGTCATGTGACCTTTTAAGAAGAGCGTATGAGACAGGATGTACCAGTGCACTCATATTTGGAGAATACAGACTGCCAAACTTACTTTAAGGCATTTAGATACAATGCCTTCCTCAAGATTACTAAATTCTAAGTTGTATATAATTTTCCAACCAAATCAATTTCCTGTTTATATTTCTGCTAAGATTTCATTCTTACTTGCTCTTACTTCCAACAGCTTGCCCTTTTCTCCTTGCTAATTAAGATGTGAAGCATTGACCCTTTTCCCTGATCAGCACCAAAGAACATTTATACAAGTTATCTGTACATGTTAGATTTTAGTGAAGTTTTGGTGAGTATATACAATGGAGGACAGGAATGATAGGGGTAAAGAAAAAACATCATAGCCACTATCTAGCAAATAATTTAAAATTTGAATATAGACACCCATGATATTAACGAACCTTTTTGATATTCCTGTCACTAAGAATTTCTAACTGATCTATATCATTTTATAGGGTATTCACTTTCTGTCACATGAAGTGATTTTTTTCTACCCTGTCTCATCCCCTTTTCTCTTTTGCTGCTTTTTCACATAATAATTTTCTACTTGTGCCAAATCCAGAAATATATATATCTTTATTTTACTATCAGCTTTCAGTTTATGCCCTGAAGGCCCCTTCTCTCATACCAAAGCAAGGGGAAAGCATATGAAGTCTGTCCAGAAAAAGTCCAGCCATTGTTATTATAAAGATAATGTTTTGCACAACAGTAATGTAACGTGGGAGACAAGGAGAGTGGACTGGAATTCACATGAGTGAACAATGATGACTTTACTGGTCACTGGGGGCAGTAGACTATATCGAGTGAGCATGTGTACTGTGTGGTTGTTGCATTCAAAATGACTGAGCAAGTAGAGTCATGGATCTGCATCAAATTTTTTATTAAGGTTGAACAATCCTCTGTGGAAACTATTCTGATGATTTAGAAGGCTTTCATGGATGATGCAATGAGTACAGTGGAAATAAAAGTGTGGAACAAATGCTTCAAAGATGGTCAAGAATCTGTTGAAAGTGATTCATGTTCTGGAAGGCTTGCAACAAGCAGAACACGTGAAGATGTTGAACATGTATGGGTTGCAATCAACAAAGATAGGTGACTGACAGTTTAAGAACTAGAAGCTGATCTGGGGATTCTAAAAACTACTGTGTCCAGGATTCTGAAGCAGGATCTTGGCATGAAATGTGTTGTGGCAAAATTTGTTTCATGGCTTCTGCTACCAGAAGGAATATTGTGCCGCAGTTGCTAATGACTCGATTCAAACTGTTACCAATAAACCAGATTTTCCCAAGAAGGTCATGACCAGAGATGAATCATGGGTCTATGGCTATCATCCAGAAACAAAGGCCCAGCTGTCCCAGTGGAGGTTGCCTGGTTCCCCGTGCTCGAAGAAAGCATGGCAAAATTGCAGCAAGGTCAAGACCATGTTACCTGTGTTTTTTGACAGGGAAGGTGTTGTCCATCATGAGTATGCTTCTCCAAACCAAACGATTAATAAATAGTACTAGTATCTCAATGTTCTTTGTCAGTTGAAAGAGGCAATATGTTAAAAATATCTGCAGCTGTGGGCAACTGGTGATTGGCAGCTTCATCATGACAATGTGGCCACTTATGCATCACATCTTGTGCAGAGACTTTTTGGGAAACATCAAATCACCTGGGTGACTCAGGCCCCCTGCAGCTTAGATTTGGCACCCTGCAACTTCTGGCTATTTCCAAAACTAAAATCACCTTTGAAAGGGAAGAGATTTCAGACCATTGTTAAGATTCAGGAAAATATGACATGGGCAGCTGATGGTGATTGGCAGAAGTGTATAAGGTCCCAAGGTGCCTACTTGGAAGGGGACTGAGGTGTCATTGTCCTATGTACAATGTTTTTTGTGTCTTGTATCTTCTTCAATAAATGTCTATTTTTCATATTACATGGCTGGATACCTTCTGGACAGACTTCATATGTTGGCAACTGAGCTGAAGATCAATGATGGCAGCCCTTTAAAGGCAGAAGCTGCACTTAT
This sequence comes from Furipterus horrens, assembly GCF_987537825.1. Lineage (NCBI taxonomy): Eukaryota > Metazoa > Chordata > Mammalia > Chiroptera > Furipteridae > Furipterus > Furipterus horrens. Next base: position 144,115,963 of record NW_028327171.1, on the reverse strand, counting down.
TTCTAATTTTGAAAAGAAATTTGCTTCATCCACCAAACTATAAAATGAGTAAAGAAACAAGTAAGCACATAGTTTTCTTCAAAAACATTGGTAATACTTTTTTTTTTTTTTTTAAGCATTGAGAATGCTAATAGAGAGGTTAAATTTGTGATAGTTTGGGAGAAAAGCTTAATCTTTTCTTGACACGTTTCTCTTTTTTTCACCTGGGTCTTGCCACTTTCTCTGTAAGAAATATATTAACCCAAGGTGAACCCTTAAGATATGGCAAAGTTTCACATTTTCATGAGAAGTAGATATTAATTGTTTTATGTGTAAATTGGACTTATAATGAAGTTCGAACTGGGTGTTTGAAACAGCTATTCTCAAAGGGTTATACTCTAAAGGCAATGTTTCTTTAGCACCTACAAAAGCCTATATTCATGATAGTAAAATAAGGTAAGACATTATTGGTTCCTTTCCAAAGTTACAATTTTCTATGACTTGAATTCAGGATAACATTTTGCATTTATAGTCTTAATAGAAATTAGAAGTTGAAATGTACCTGAAAGGCATGAGTTGAGAAGATGATAATTACGTTAAAATATTCTATATTATTAATACATAAGAACTTTTCTTTTAAAAAAATATTTTATTTATTTATTTTTAGAGAGAGAGGAAGTCGGGAGGAGAAAGAGAGGGAGAGAAACATCAATGTGTGGTTGCCTCTCACATGCCCCCAACTGGGGGCCTGGCCCGCAACCAGGCATGTGCCCTGACTGGAAATAGAACACTTTGGTTCGCAGGCCAATGCTCAATCCACTGAACCACACCAGCCAGAGCTGAGATTTTCTTAGTTTAGAAATTTAATTAATTTTTAAGACAATCTACAACACTTGGTTTTAAAAACCACTGTTGTTACAGTGGAGCATAACAAGAAAATTCATACTTCCAATTTCTTCTCACTGAAGGGACAATGTTTGAAACAATGGTGGACATTCTAAGAGAGTTGGTAACACTTGTAAATAATCCATGGTAGGGGGTAGATTGCAAGTACTATGGGTTTTTAGAAAGGGGAACAAGAAAAAATAAAGGGTCAGATTGAACTTCATGGAGCAGATAGATATCAGAATCCTAAACATGGAATTTGGGTCAAGTTTTCTAACTCATAACATGTGATAAAGATTCTGGTCATTTGGGAACAGTGGCAGGTTTACTGTTAAGTCGATGAGACTATAGCTTCAGGGCCCCTGATTGCCTTGGCCCTTGCAGTGCAGGATTAGAACAGTGTGGTTGGGAGTGGTGGAGAGAGAAGCAAGGCTGCAAATCGAAGGTTTATCTATGGGAGCCCTTTTGCTAATGGGTCTAGAGTGATTGCTAAAGACTAGTTATTCACTACAGTTTCTTGTTTCATTCAGAGGAAATATTTACTTTTATACCTATTTTTGTATTTGTAATTTTATACTCTTTTCTTTAAATGCCTCCCTGTTTAGGCCACCCGCAAAGCCTGCATCTTCCTGTGTTTGGGAGACAATAGTGAAATCAGTAAGTTAAAGATTGCAAAGAGGCAATTGATACACAGCCAGCTAGCTTCAGAGCTAAGAACAAAACTCATAACTCATTATTTCTAGTTCTGTGCTTTTCCCTTTATGCAGCGAGGTTTTGAATAGAAATCACCTTCAAGGGCTCTTTATTTGGCTTATCAAAGTTATTCGGATCAGATCTAACAAAATGTGACAAATAATTTTGTCACTGATAAAATGAAACACTGAAATCTGCTGTATGAAATGCCTCTGGCAGCGTCTACCTTTCCCCTGCAAATATTATAGTTTCTTAATTACTAGCACAGCCGAAATGCCCAGTGTATAGAAATTGGAATGAGTTCATATAAGCACTTATATTATCAGGAAATATAAATGGCACACTTATTCATGGTAGCATTACTGTGCTCCTAATATAGTTTTTAATTGATGGACACTTGAATTGTATCAATCCACTTAAAATTCAGAATGGTTCTTTTGTGCATGGCTTTATGGCAAAGAGCAGTATAATTCAATTTAATATAATCTTTTAAAAACAATGATGTTTGTTTCATAAATGAATATTTTATATGTTGTGTTTAATTAAAATAAAACTATGCTACTGATGTAGAAAACACAAAACAGACTTGAGTTCATATTTATGAAGTGTAGCGATATTGGCAAGGCACAACTTATCTTGTTTATGAGACATGCTTGCTATTACTTGTACAGATTGCAGTCATTTTATTGCTGAGCTTTACATGGTTTACAACCCAACAAATGCAATGAAACTGTCATGAGGAAAATAAGCCTATAATTTTTATTAAAAAAAAGGTGGCCCTCACAGATCAAAATGCAGTTTTTACTGAAGCATTGGTAAGTTTTGAACAGCTATATCCTTTCAGGCAGCAAGTTTTCTAGATATATCTTTAAAAGAAAGGAGAAGGCTAAGATAAGACACCGAAGTTATTTTTAGCACCTTTGCTTTGAGTACAGTTCCTCTGAGACCTTGCTTTGGCTACTACTTTATTGATATGTTCCAGAATTCCAGGTAAAAAGAAATGTTTTGAGCAAAAAAAAAAAAAAAGTTCACAAACCAGCAAATGCTATTTATATGTGGGAAAATAAAAGAGTGTCTGTGAATGAAAAGGTCCCTGTCTCTTAAAGTATTAAAATTTAATATTAGCCCTGGACAGAGTGGCTCAGTAAATTGGGTGTCATCCCACAAAGCCACAAACCAAAAGGTTGTGGTTTGATTCCTGGTCAGGGCACATGCCTAGGTTGCAGGTTTGCTCCCCAGCTGGGGAATGTATGAAAGACAACCAATCAATGTTTCTCTCTCACATTGATGTTTCTCTTCCTCTCTTTCTCCCTCCCTTTCCCTCTCTCAAAAATTGATAAGTATACTCTCCAATGAAGATTTTAAAAAACCTGAATATTGCATTGGGTCATATTTTTGTACAGCGGTATCTGTGGAAGTGGAGGAAGAACATGCAGTAGTGTTACAGAACACTTGGGCTGCCCCAATTGAAACCTAGCACTCGCTGCCAGAATTATAACTCTCAATACTAGAGTTTAGTGAAAAGAAAATGAATTGTTTATTTAACAGTTATATAGATTTAGATTATTTTCAGATTTCTGCCGTTAAGTCTTATGTTCTTTAAAACACTCACAAACACATATTTCTTCCTCCTCCCTCAAACCAGGCTAGTTTTAGAAAAGTTAGAGAAATCGTTTCCCTACTTCCTAGACATAGTTCATCTTTACTGATAGCTGCCAATCATTCAATTCTGATTGGGGAGGCCTTGTCTGTGTTATGGTGTCCACCAGCTTTTAATCCAGAGCTGTGTGGATTCCCAGCCTTTCCTTTCCAAAACCACAAAGGTATTCCCCCTTCTCCAAGCCACAAGGTGTGTCTCAAAACTGCATGGTGTTCCTTCCCTTCTCAAAGCAGCATGGTGTCCCCCGTTTCTAATCTGCATGGAGAGCACCTTCTCCAAACCACATGAAGAACCCTTCTTTTCAAAGCAGTATGGTGTGTGTGTCCCCTCTCAAAATAGTATGGAGAACCTCTGCCCTCCTTGCAAACTATATGGAGAACTTTCCTTTTCAAAACCACATGGTCAGTCCCATTAAAATGTCTGCCATTTATTTTTAAATCCCTGACTGCGTTCTGTGATGCAGTCGGCATGGTCCCCAGTTCTGACCATTCACAGAACCTCATGCAGGCTCTGTGTGCTTTTTCCATACCATCCCCCGGTCCAAGACCCCTCGTATCTTCCCAGTGTTTGGATGCACTAAATACATTTGCATAACAAAGACACCAACCACTAGCCTCAGGCATGTGAAGGCATCCTGAAAGCTGCTTCCTTCTCCCCATCCCCCAGTCTCAGCTCTGGGGGTTTTGGACACCCCCCTTCTGTAACAGTAAGGGCACGTGCAGATTGTGGTGGTCAGGTGGTCATAGTTTTACATATAATTTATCTCCCAGGGCATTAAGTTGTAATTTTAGTTTACTTTCTAGATTTATTCTTTTATCTGAAAAAAGATTTAATTTCTTGGCCATTCATAAAATATTAGTGATTTAAACCTTGTGCTTCTTAGGTAGATTCATGTATATCCTAAGATTTGGAAAAAGTGCCATAAAAGCCATCTTAAATGAGATTTGTAATTCTTTATAGAAAGAACTCAGAAGGAAAAATGCTTTTTTATATAGAGCATCTTTTTGTTGTGTTATCTTTCCCTGACTACTCCTAGTTTTTATCATAGCTGCAAAAGTTATTTTGTTTTCTGCTGAAAAAAATAATAAATTTTATATTTACACTTTTCGGACCAACTAGACCCTTAAAGGTATCTAAGATGTAGAAAAATAAAAATGTGCAAAAGAAATTCAAGGAAGAGAAAAGAGAAATTTCAAAACAACAGAACATGAGCTCTTTACTATGTAGACTAAATCTTCCTCAGAGTAACTAGCAATGATACTATACACATACTTCTAGGGTTTGGAAAATAGTCTGCTTCTCTTACCTTATCCGAAGTCTAACCATACTGCAAGGTGTAGCTTACATCCCATCTGTTCTAATTTGCAGATACATTTCATGGGTTTTTGTATCCTGCAATCCTTTGGCCAAAATTATAGATTCAGCCTACCTTTGGACCTGGTCCCATGGTAGTAGTTTTTCTTATTGTTCCTTGCTCAACCAACCAATGTTTACAGAGTGCTTTCTTTGCAAGACAGTCACAGCAAAAACAGTAGGGTCTGCTATGTGGGCCTGTGTGTCTATGAGGTATTACCTACCTGAGGCCCATGCTTCAGTTCCCAGATAGGTTAATCCTGAGCCTGAATGTCATTCAGTTCAATGTACTTCAAATATCTCCTACTTCAATGTTACATCTATTAGAATTTTTGTTTCTGCTTTCCCACCTCACACCTGACTTTCACATAGAATCAACACATACTGTATTCATTGAGCTGAACTTGACATTGTATAATGCATATGCTGGAAAAAAGTTATTGCACCACTAAGCTATGCTCAGAGGGGTCAGCATCATGACTGCATTCATTTCCATATCCCATCACGGGTAGTCCACTTAATCCCCTTATCTACAGGTTTGTATTTTTAAGTTCCCAAGATTTTTCTCATTAAAACAGCCTGAATTGAATCAAAGTTGATTATTAACTTCACCTGATGGCTTTCTTTTTTTTCCCCTAAGAACATTAAAAAATGTCCATGTAGGCACTCTGCAAGCAAAATTCAATTTCAGTTATTTTATTAATAACACATGTACACAGTACAAAACTCAAAAATTCCAAAATAAAGATTAGTATTTTTTCATCTGTGACCCTTCCCATACTACCTCCAGCCATTCAGCTATTCGATTTTCTTTCTATATATGTCCACTCTAGTCACTTCATGAGATTTTTCCTGATAATATATGCATATATAGTGTTTATAAGCATATGTGAATATGGTCATTGTCTCTATTTATAAATGTGTGTATATATATATATATATATATATATATATGCTCACACATATATTTTACACAAATAGAAGCATAATAATACATGGTTCTACACTTTTAATTCTGTCTTTAACATTATACCTTGAAGATTATTTCATATTATATATGAAGAGTTGCTTAATTCTTTTAGTGGCTACAAAATATTCTATTTTAGAATTGTCTTCTACTTATGGATATTTAGAGGGTTTCCAATATTTTATATTATAAATAAAGCTACAATGAATATTTGTCCTTTGCAGTATGATGGTTGTGTGTATGTATGTATATGTGTGTAATGAGTATCTAGATTTGATAGTGTTGGACCAGTGGACCTATATATTAATATTCAGAATTTATATAGATATTGCTTAATTTTTCCCAACTAAAGTTGTACTATTTTTTTACTACAACTAGAAATTCTTGAGGATGTCAATGTATCCTTAGGAGCCCAGCAGGATATTGATGGATCAATTGTGTAATTTGAAAAAGATTGAATAAATAGGCTGTTTACAAAATATGGGCAGGATATAGAGAAACTCCGAGACATGCTGTAATATCCTGGGTCTAATAAGGGGATGAGGTTATCTTCACAAGTCCAGAAAAGGCAAACGATGAGAACAGTTGCAGGTAACAAAGACAGAGAGGATGTATGGAAAGGACTGCCTTACTGGGCCGTGATTTTTAGTCAAGGAGGCAGCCAGCCAGAAGCTGGGGCATATATATTTAGACTATACTCTCATCTCTTCCTCTTATGTCTTGCAACTATTACCCATCACCCAAATTTAACAAATTTAACAGATGGTGAGAGGGTAAATGAGAACCCTGATGCTGTTCACATAGGTCAGCTAGCTGAGGTACAGAGCAGGGTTGAGGTGTGAGATCAGAGGCATACACAGAAGACTCATTCTACCTCCTAAAGCTTCCTCAACAAGCCAGTCAGCAGTATTTATTATTCCCATGTATCTGAGAGGTGAAGTAATATATATCTATTTTTCTTAATATGAATGAGATATGAATATTTTGAAATAAGATAATTTTATTTTTATATGTATCTATTCTTAATCTTCCACTATTATGTGTATATTTTTGTTTTTTATATTGCAATTATTTCAAATTTACAGAAAATTTGCAAAAACAGTGTGAAAAATTGTCAGAGTTTCTGTGTATCTTTCATCCATATTTAAAAATTGTTAATATTTATAGAGGAAGAAAAGATGGTGGTTGAGTAGTTAATGGTATTGTCTGCTTGCTCCCATCGCAGGAAGACTTGGAGTGCAAACACAGAGAGGAGTGAGTGAGTGCAGATTTCAGACAGCATGAACAGGGAAGAGAGTGTGGGAGCAGCATGAAGGAGGGCAGAAAGTTTGGTCTCATTCTCCAGGCTGAGTCACCAGGCTGAGCCCCCAGGCCTCCCAACCCAGAGCCTCTGCCTCACCATACCCGTAAAGGGCAGCTACTGACTGGCTCATTAGTCCGGAACTGCTTGGAGGTTTCCCCTGCCAAGGGAGCACTGACCAGCAAAGTCCCAGAGGAAGTCAGCCAGGTTTGGCTGAAATAGCCGGAGGTGCGGGAAGACAATGAACAGCCCAGACTGTGAGAAACTAGGAATTGAATCTAGGTGGGGACTCCCTTGGCTGGCAACTCTGGGCTGACAGCTCTCTGTTTTGGGTGCTCCCGCCAGGGTTCCACCAAACAAAGGGGCAGAACTGAGCCATGGAGCGGGGCACATATAGAAAAGCTGCATCGGAACTGCAGACTCGGTAGGGACCCCAGGTGGGTGGGTGGTACGCACACAGGTGTACAGGCAGGGATGGGGGCCGGTGCTGCAGTTTGCAGCCTGGGGACGGGGACAGGACTTGAGGCTGAGCAGAGATTATTGACATGTGCATGCTGGCCCACCAACAGAACAGCATTGCTAGACAAGCCTGAGGAGGGCTGAGGGTACTGCAGGACCAGTGGAGAGGGGACTCAACTAAGTGTAGCTCACAGCAGAGCAGCGGCAGGCCCATAAGTGAGAGACTAGCAACCCCAGAATCAAGTTGGATCTCCTCACAACCAGCCAGCCAGCCAGAAAAGATTTGAAACCCATGGAACGTTGACCAGGAGCAGATCCAGGAAAAGAACACTGCGTCCAAAGGTTGAACTGAGTAAAAACGTTTTTTTCCTTCCCTTTTTTCCCGTTTCTTTCTTTTTTCTATTTTTTAAACTCTTTCTTTAATCTGTTTCCTACCTTCTCTCCCTCCCATCCTTCTTCTTTAATTTTTGTTTATTTGTCTGTGTTGTTTATCCTCCCTCTCACACTAAACATATAGCATTTAACTGCTATATGAACCTAATACTATACACTTACACTCTCTCACTTCATTCTGCATTCTTCCCTCCCTTTTTAAACATACAATGTAAATATTACTGTCTCACAGAGCGTTGACCCTATTTGCTACTATTATTATTCTATCATCTTCCCTCTCAAAAATCATCTTTATTTCACTTAAAACAACTCTTATCTGTTTCTCCTATAGTATAATAGTCTTAACCTCTCTACATTTATATTAATACTGGCTTATTTGCTGCTGATAGTGTGATTGTGGGTGGGGGATATTTTTGAGGGTGTGGGTTTCTTGCCTGGGTTGTGTGTTTATATTTTAACAGCATCTCCACAGAAGAACTCAAAACAAGGTGGGCAGAGTGACTCTTAATCAACTAGCCAGAGGGAAGGATCCACCAAAGAGTAACTGAAATACAACCAGACAGCTTAAACAAATGGCATAAAGGACATCTCAAGAGCATCATGCTCAGGAGATCAAAGAGACTGCATCACTGAATCCCCCAGGTCTCCTATAAAGAATCTCATAACACAAAGGCAGGAAATCAGAGCAGACAAATCTAATAAACAAAAACAAACAAGAAGAATCCAACATGGGGAGACACAGAAACAACCTCCCAATGATAGGAAAAGAGGAATCCTGAGAAAGAGGGGTAGATGGAATAGACATAAGCCAACTATCAGACATGGAATTCAAAAGAATGGTTATAAAGAAGCTCGATGAACTTGACAGTCTCTAAGAAAACTACAACAAACTCCAGGGAAATTACAAGGAACTCCAAGGAAACTACAAAGAATTGCAGGGAAGCTACAAGGAACTTATGGAGAACTATACCAGGATAAAAAAGGACTAGTCAAGGAACTAATATAAATGACCCATGGACATGGACAGTGGAGTGGGGATTGACTGTGGGAGAAGAGGTGGGCTGGGTTGGGGGGAGCAATGGGGGAAAAATGGGACAACTATAATAGAAAAACAATAAATAAATAAATAGACAAATAAAAAATGTTAATATTTAATATGCTTGCCTTTTTATCCCCATTTTCCTTTCTCTCCCCATAACTGTGTGTAAATATTATTGGTTGATCAATCTAATACATGCGTAAATATACACAGACATATATTACTATATATGGTGAACCCTGAGAATGAGATAAAAACACGATACCCATTAAGTGTGCAAGTTTAAAACAAAGGCGTTTTCCTATTTTGACATGATGTAAAATCAGGAAATCAATGTAATTTTATTATAATCATTTAATCCTCAGAGTCTATTCAATTTTTTCTGTTGTTTACGTAGTGTTATATATTATGTGGTATTTGAATGTCAAACCACTTTTTTCTTGTTGAAGCTGGGCAGTTCCTCAGTCTTTTCTTATTTCTCATGATCTCAATGTTTTGGAAGTTACAAGCTAGTTACTTGTAAACTGTCCCTTACTTGGATTTGTCTGATATTTTCTCATTTTCAGAAAAACTCCCTCAAAAATGACTCAGTGTTTATCTCATAATATTATATCAGAAGGTATGCAATGTCAGTTATTTTTTCCCCATTATTGGTAATGTTAAATTCCATTACTTAGTTAACATAGTTTCTGTCAGGCTTCTTTACTATAAAGCTATTTAAGGATTTGTGGTCATTAATCAATAAACAAGTATCTTCTAGGAAGATACTTTGAGATTTTCATTGAACCATAAAGCTCTCTCCATTCATTCATTCATGTCAGAACATGAAGACAGCTAGAATGCACACCTGGACTTTTGGTATATGCTAATCAACCTGGCCCTGGACTTAGCTGTTCCCAAAGGATATGCTGATGCACTGAACCTGTTCCCAGGGGAAATGGTAATAGACCTAGCCCAATATGTTAACTAACCTGGTGTGGGAGGGGGAAAGCAATGAGATGTAAATGACCTACTGAATATGTTGATAAGCAAACTCTCCCTTACCAAAAGGTGTGTTTCACAAGTATAAAAAAGGGAGCCTACAGAAGTGCAGGAGGTAATTCCTACGGGCCCACAAGGAGGACCAGGAATCACCTGCCCTGACCATTCATTCATGTATTCAATATTTGTATTAAATAGGTATAGAGAAGCATAAAGGATTTTTTATGAGGGTATCACCTAATAGAGTTGTGGAAGCGGGTTACATAGTCTTGTGGGTCTTTTGTTTCTGTGTCTGGAGCTGGACTTTCAATCTCATTGGGCAGACAGTCAGGAAAGGTCAATGTACATGAAGTGAAGGAGGTAAAGACAAGCTGGAACCAGAGAGGATAGAATGGAGTCTACTTTGGTCTCTTATCACCTCAAGTTTCCACTTTGGATTATGGAATGTCCTGCAGAAGAAGTGAGTACCCTTCATGATGGAATTAAATGTGCATCTGGCTAGACACCTGAGGGGCTGAGGCCAAAGACCAAGCAGGTGCTAATGAACTTGCAAACGTGGTTGCTTTCTTCTGATAAGGCAAGGTAATCAACAATGTGAGTGGGCAGCAACAGTATCTTGTTCATTGCACTGACCTCCTGAGCATAAAGGAATATTGCTGATTATTTACTCCTGTCTTGCAAATATTGTACAAAACAATCACTTCTGGGTTATGTTAACTCAGAACTGTGTAGAGTAAGAAATTCTTGGTAATATGGTCACAAATTGGCCATCTAGATATATTAAAAATCTACAACATTGTTTATAGCAGTACGAACTCATGAATTCCTGTCTTACTCAAAGTATTACTATCTATTACAATTATTATATATTTTGATGTTAAAATTATTCCAGACTTGGCCAATGGAAACTTTTTATGCTGACTATGGTATTCTTTTATTCTTTTGATATTTTTCCATTTTTGTTTTGAGTGTTTACTTACTTTCTTTTTTTTTTACATTTTTTAAGTATATTTTATTGATTATATTGTTACAATAGTTCCAATTATTTTCCTTTGCTCCCCTCCACCCAGCACCCCCCTTCCCCCAACAATACCCCCAAAGTCCATGCCCATGGGTTGTACATACAAGCTCTCCTGCCTCACCCTTTAATATATTCTTCTTCTTTTTTAAAAAAATAAATAATTAATTAATTATTTTAACAATAAAAAATAACAATCTCTCCCTCTCAGACTAAAGGTTCTTTATTCTTATAAAGGACAATGGATGAAGGTCTCGAGCTCTACTAGCTGCTACAAGCTGGACATGGTTGTCGTCCTACCTACACTTGGGTCCAGAAATTCTTAATAAGAGTGGGGGTGTGGAGGGGAGGGTGGCCTTCCCACATGGGGAAGGATCGTGCAGACTCCAGGTCGGTTGACTATCCCCGGACAACGGCATGCTTGATTTAATAGGTTGGCATCCTTGTTGTATTCTGGAGGCAACAGAGCTGGCAACAGGGTTAAAACACATCGTTCAATCTATAACCACTAGATGATAAAAAACAGGTATTAATTTTTCAATGTCCCACATTAGGGAAAAGTAGGGCTTCTTTGGAGGAAGGGGTTCCAGGTACATCTTACCTGTCCAAAACCCTTTTGCCCATTATACTTAGTTTGGGCTGAGGGAAATACTTTAGGTTTCCCCCCTCTCAGACCTCTGGGCTCTTTCTGTCCAAGCTATTAGGACAGAAAAGAGAAACTAGTTTTAAAGTGAAGCCCACAGGCCACCCCATTCTTCACCAACCCAGCCACTTAGTTCAGCCAAACCATTGAGTCTCAAGAGGCAGCGATGCAGTCAGGACTGAGTACAGACTATCACTCAGGTAATGAGATCATAAGCTTATGCTCTTTGAAAACAGAAAACACATGTTAATTTATGTAACATAACCCATATACAAGTCTCTAAATCTGTAGGACTGTCTTATCAGAAAGACATCCAGTTGCAAGGCATTTGACATTCTTCTTGCTTGTAAGTTAAACATCTTTGATAATACCATAGACATAGTTTACCTTTCAAATGAAAACAAATTTTAAATGAAAAGAAATTTTAAAGACGGTTAGCTGCACTACTTTATAGTCTACCACTGAGCATTGTGATTTTCCTTGAATCTTGATTTTTCTCCCTAAGATTACCCTCCTTGTCATTAAAGGGACTGCATTAAGTCCATTCTTAATTTATCCTGTTCATTTGCATAAACACAACAGGAGCAGAAAATGATCACTTATTATCTTTAGTTGTGCTTTGCTGGAACTTACGCAAGGAACATTTAGGGTGAGCTTCAGTCTGCCCTTCAGGGCATAGAAGCAGAGCCACACGTCTGGCATTCAGCTTTGCCTGTAAACACCTGTCTTTTCCAAGTCCTTCTGGTTTTCCATTGTGTCTTAAGGTCCCTTCTAGCCATCTTTCAGGAAAACAACCTTCATTCCTTCCCTGGAAAGAATGTCATGGACCGTGCATCCAACCAAGGTACCAGGTCTTTTATCTTGTGGGCTTTTATTACCTTTGAAAGTCAATTCCAGTTCCTGAGGGCTTTTTGGTAACAACCATAGCCCAAGCATGTCTCCTTTAGGCATGACATTCCAGTCAAAATCTTAGTCAAAAAAAAAATCTATTAACAACTGGTCTTATTAGTTTTATGCAAAGAAATTTATGTCATTACTTATTTCTTTAGAATGCCAAACTCTGGAGGGATCAGATAGGTAGAAAAATATACAGTGTGAGGGAAAATCCTTGTCCTTATAATATTCACTGAACTGGCATTTCCATTCTTTATATTTTCATTTTTTCCCCCACTAAAATTTTTTTTATTTGTTTTTCCATTACAGTTGTCCCACTTTTCCCCTCTCTTGCTTCTCTGCACCCTGTCCCTCCCTTCTCCAACATTCAGTCCCCACCCAGTTGTCCATGTCCATGGGTCATTTATACATGTTCTTTGACTAGACCCTTCCCCTTCTTACCACTTCTCTCCCTCCCATTTCTCCCTTTATTACTGTTAGTTTATTCTTTATTTACATACCTCTGGTTCAATTTTGCTCATTTCTTTGTGTTGTTCATTAGTTTCCTGTAATAGGTGATAGCATACGGTATTTTTCTTTCATTGCCTGGCTTATTTCACTAAGCATAATTCTCTCTAGTTCTATCCATGTTGTTGCAAATGGTAGAAGTTCCTTCTTTCTTTCAGTACTTATTCATTGTCATTTTCTCCCTTTGTACTCATGTTCCTCTCTGTCTCTCTGTTTCTTCATTTTCTTAAAGCAGACCCTTTAGCATCTCTTGCAATGCTGGTTTGGTGGAAATGTATTCTTTTAGCCTTCTTTTGTCTTGGAAACTCCTTATTTCGCCTTCCATTTTGAATGAGAGTCTTCCTGGATAGACTATTCTTGGTTGTAGCCTTTTGTTTTTTATTGCTTGGAATATTTTTTGCCATTCCCTTCTGGCTTATAGTATTTCTGCTGAGTAATCTGATGATAGCCTTATTGGAGCTCCCTTGTATGTTATTAGTTGTTTCTCTCTTGCTGCTCTTAGGATTCTCTCATTGTCTTTGAATGCTGTCATTTTAATTATGATGTGTCTTGAAGTGGACCTGTTGGGGTTCATCTTCATTGGGACCCTCTGTGCTTCCTGGACTTGCATGATTCTTTCTCTCCTCATGTTAGGGAAGTTTTCTGTCATTGGTTTTTCAAAGAGGTTTTCTATCCCTTGCTCTTCTTCTTCTCCTTCTGCCATTCCTGTGATACGGATGTTATTACATTTCATGTTGTCCTGCAACTGTCTTAGAGCCTCTTCAATCTTGTTCAGTATTTTTTCATTTTGTTGCACTGTCTGAGAATTTTTGTCTACATTGTCTTCCAGCTCGCTGATCTCATCTTCTGCTTCCTCTAGCCTGCTTTTAATTTCTTCTAATGTTTTCTTCAATTCAGAGATCGTATTCTTCATTTTCTCCTGGCTCTCATTGATAGCTTCTATGTTATTTTCATTCCGGTGTAATCTCAGTAAGTTTCTTGCAGTTTTTCTGGAGTTCCTTGTAGTTTCCGCTGAGCTTATTGAGCTTCTCCATAATCCATGTTTTTTGAATTCCGTATCTGATAGTTGGCTCCCCTCTATTTTATTTAGCACGCTTTCTGGGGATTTTACCTTTCCTTTTGATGGGTGGTTGTTTCTCTATTTCCCCGTTTTTGTGACTCCTATTGTTTGTTGGTGCTTCTTAGAATGATTTGCATGCACTTCCTGGATCTGCCCCTGGTGGCATCAGATCCTGTACAAATCTGGACCAAGGCAGCCTGTTGGAGACTTCTTTAGTTGTCAATCTATTCAATCTGTGATTAGCCATCAGGTTTTAGGACCATGGGTGTGGCAGCTTAATTCCTGTATTCTGGGCTTTTGCTTCCCCTCAGGCTGGCGCCACTTGGAGGGGAATAGTCTGCCTGCAGTACTGGGGATGAGTCAGCACTGGGACCCTGTCGGCTGCTTCCCCAGTTCTCCCCTCAAAGCCACCAAACCAAACTCTTCCCAAGCATCCCCAGTCCTCTTCGTCTTCCCTCTGCTTGAGCCCAGGGTAATTGGGGGCCAAAATATTTTCATATGTGATCCGCTTAAGAGCTCTTTTTCTCCAGCTGTTTCTCTCTGGCTAGCAAGAAACCCTGTGGCTTTTTGCTTTTCTCAGCTGGATACTATTTTACTTTCCATTCTGTTGCTGTAGGCTGGGAAGCTCAGCTGGGGGTTTAGACCCTGCACTTCTCAGGGGGAATCCCCGGCTGCTCAGCTGTTTCTCAGTCCCTTCAGCTGCCACCTGTGGGAGCCCAGCCAGCCCTTCCGCATCTCCGCACGCCCTACTGGTCACGTTGTGATTTAGTGGACTTTTCTGTCTCTCCGTGGTTATAAAACGTCTCTCCAGCTAGTATTTGTTTGGTTATTCCAAATGATTTCTCCAAAATTAAGTTGTAAATCCAGACTAGTTCTAGGAGGAGGTTAGTGTAGCTTTCACTTACTCTTCTGCCATCTTGTTTTTCCTCTGACACAAAAAAAGATGTTGTCTGTTATAGTCCCAGGATCAACACCTTTCTCCAAAGAGCTTTGATATTGCTAATGTGGAATGGCCTTTAGAAACCAAGGTCTGGAGTCCATTCTCTTTGTTACTTGGGATCACTGCTTCTAGGTCCTCTCAAAAGACAAAGGTAGGAGTTATAGAACAAAGAAAGGAGAAAGCCTTCTTGGTCTATTTCCTATTAGGGTGTTAGTCTTATTTTGTTTCCAATTTTGGGAGTTCTTTATATATTAGAGAAACTAAGCCTTTGTGATGTGAGTTATAATCATTTTTCCTAGAATAAAATTAGTATATAGTGTCCTATGGTAATTGGTATGTTTTGATTGTCTCTCTTAGAGGCATTTTTGGCAATATACGTGCTATGCTATTTGGATATATATAAAAAGTTTGTTTTGTGTTTCATTCTAGTAATTGTATTAAAGGCAGATGACATCTAAAAATGGTTAAAGGGGAATGTTCTTAAAAATGCATGTGGGAAATAAATATGACAACTGAAATAAAAAAACAATAAATAAATAAATTAATTAAAAAAATATGTGCACACACACACAGAAAAAGAAAGAAAATGCATGTGGGCAAATTTTTGTTACTATTCTGCTTAACTGAAGGCAATATCTTTAAGGCATGGTTCTTGATTTGTAGGAAGAAAAATTTTCAAGGCTGGTTTATATGAGGGATAAATTGAAGATATTCCGAGTTATTTTACTGGTCATTCTGCCAACAGTTCAGGAAGAAGTTGTCCTGGATCTCTTTTTCTTTATTTCCCCCTGTAAGAACAGAGTCGCTCAGAGAACTATGAAGAGGCAGCAAGCAGACAAAAAGAAGTTTATTGAGGGAATTAGCAAGTGGGAAGGAAGCCACCCTGCAAATGGCCCAAGACCCGACTCCGGACTCCTAGAAAAGGAGGGGGCTGTTTTATAAGGGGAAGAAAAAAGAAACTATTGAATTCAGTCATTTATCTTGCAGCTGTGAGCCTGAGGGCTGATCAAGGCTGAACAGAGCTCAGCTTGACACTCTTGACTATCACAGGAAACTCTCAGACAGCTGCAGGTGTGTGGGGGGAGGGGGAGGGCATGGGAACTGAGGCTGTCACCCCCCTATATTTCTTTGCTGATTAATATGCTGTATTCATAATTCACTTATTCACTTAAAATTTATTTATTCATTAGCTAGTTTCCTACAATGAACATAACACTGGACTAACTTTTGGGTAAGCTAGAAAAGGGACTGAAACAATGGTTCCTGTATTCAAGTCATACTGTTGTGTTTGGAGAGCCAAAATAATATCACATGAATAACTTGTAAGTAATAGCCCAGCATCAAAAATCATAAAATATCTAGGATGGACTGGAGTCTAAGTTGATATGAAGTTACATTTGTTTATTCAAAAAGGCATTAGATTTTTCTGATGTTTCTAAGGATACACACACACACACATGGCACACACATATACATATACATATACATGCATGTCATGTAAAAATTGTGACTCTTGTGCCTCAGAATTTAGGGGAACTGAAAAAAAGTGACTATATAAGAATAGCTTAAGAATTCAAATCAGAAATCACAGTAAGTTAGGTGTGGGATAAATGGAAGCTTTTCTTGGACTCAGTTTCTTGTTTTGTTTTATATTTTCCTACAGTTGCTCTCATGGCTTCTTCTGTGTTATCCAAAGGCTGAGAATGACTCACCTGTTAAGACTTGAAGCCTAGCCTCTTGTAGGAAATTATGTAAATATTATCACTAGCCATTTATTAATAATTTTCACTCTTGCTCAAGATTCCATTGTTCTTCTATAATTCTGTGAGGCTATATTTCACTGATGTGTTTTTATATTAGTATCTTTACAAAACTAACTTACTGGAGGACACGGATTATATCTCTATTCAGTGTCTACACTGCCAAGTGCAGTGCCTGACAAACAATAGGTGATCAGTAAATATTGGGAAGATAGATTGATGGATGAATGTGAAAAAATACTGGTCCCCATTTTAAATATTGTTAGCCTTTGAGTAGTCAAAGGATAAAATTGTCCCAGTCTAACCACTTAACCTAAATTGATCTTTTTATGCCAAATTATTAATGCAGAGTCAGGCCTGAAAATCCTGCTCTTGTTAATCTAGTCTGTTGATATGGGGAAATAAAGAGATGAGTTCCAGTTGCTGTCTGTTAGGCATCTCCTGTCCCATCTCATGTACAGACACATTCTGTTCACCAGCTGTTGATTTCTGTTTGTTCTTATCATGTTGTTCCCTGGGCCAATGGTGCTGCTGCTGCTACTGGCCTCTTTTCTGCTACAATGTCTCCTACTCACATTACACAGATATAAAATTTATTATCAACACTCTTTTCTGCCCTCCTTTGTCTTTTTGTTTTTCCTTTTAGAAATAATAATCAAATGCTTGTCAACATATGTTTTGCAAACTTTCAATGTCCTCGAATTTAACCCCTAATCCCTCTTCTAAAGGGATCAGGTACTCCTCAAGAATACCACCAGAATTTGAATGTGTAGCTAATGCTTAGAGAAGACCAAATATGCACTCTGGGGACTTATATTTCCATTAATTTGAATATTGAGGTCATAAGGTTTTAGCTCTAAACCTGTAAAGGTGAATGCAATGAAATTAATTAATTGTTGCAGCTACTAAGTTCACATTCTAATTTGCTGATAAGAACAGACAAAAATAGCATAAAGCTTAGAAATTTCATCTGTCATGTTAGTCATGTCCTGGCTTATAAAGGATGGCTCTATGAGATCCTTTTTACATTGCTTTTCTCCTCTTTTGTAATTAAGACTATTGCTCCACAAAGTCTACTTCTAATTTGTATTACCTAGACCAGTAAAAATTTTTAGTAGTTATGGTCTCTGCCAACACACATGGACTGTAAATTTTGTATAGCTTCTAGGTTATGAAAAACAAATACATTAGTGTAAACTTTATTTAAATACTAATAAATTACAGAGAGATGAGGAGAAAGACACTTGGATTTCAGACCTACTTCCTGTTTATTTTATAGTTAAATCACTGTTGATATCTGCTCTCTGACCATTTATTTATTCATATTTTAAATTTATTATTTTTACTAAGAACTTGGTAGTCAATAGGCACTGAGGCTATGCAGAGGAAGGGCAAGATACTTGCCCTGAAGAGCTCCAGATTTAAGGGAGAGGCATAATGCAAACAATTTTTAATTGTTCTCCACAGAGATAAAATTTTGATAAGCTGTCTAAAGAGCAAGCTTTTTAGTGAGAACAAAACTGGGCATTTTCTTTCACTTAAAAGACATTAAAGTGGTCTTCCTCAAGTAGGTGGATCCTAGGCTAAGGGTCAAAATGTATTAGTAAGGCAGAGAACAGGTAAGTGCCCAAATATGTTTGGTGTTAGTTTAGTTTGTGGATTGTTCAACAATTATAGATTTTCTGTGGCTGTTGTTGGCTAGAAAGCATAACAATAACATATCTATTAAACACTTAGGCCATTTATTACACTGGAGAACACAATTTTCATTGAGTTAGACCTGACACTTATTTTTGACTAACTTTTGGCATTTGCATTCAAAAATGACCCCAGTTTTTCTCTATCATGTCAACTTTTTAAGGCACAAGCTACACTCCCTTTGTCCCCAAGATCATACAAAATGTACATGCAAAGAAAAATAAAGAAAAAAATTATCTGAATATACTGTTTATTTAAAGTTATTTTGCTCATATAAAGGCTATATATTGTTACTGTAAGTCAAATTGTGTACAAGTAGTAAAGTTATGTTACCAAATATACATATTAAAGTATTTTATCTTTTCAAATGACAACTAGGAAATGCCAAAATGAGATACTTGAAACAATCTCCTTCAGTTGGCAAAGCTTTAACAAATTGCTTCATGAGACCCAGTTTTTATGTTCAGAGATGGGAATATAATGTTCTTACTGTCAACAAGTGGCTCATATAGAATGTTTGGATCACCAGGTTTGAGGTCAGATCTTGGAGGCCAGTTTGACTCCACCCAATGCTTCTCACAAGCTCTGCTGTCCCACACACACAGAAAACAGGGATACTTGTTGTATCCATGTTGCTGACCAAGAAGGAAGAAGACCATTTGAAGGTCAACACAGGTGACTCAATTGTCCTTGTGGTATTGCAACAGATCACTGACTCTTTATGTCTTCATATTCTTCACAAAAACAAACTTAATGGCCAATTGGGACTGCACCAAATAAATTGCCATTGTGGAGGAGGACATACTTCGAACTCAGCTTTGAGCTATCGATAAACAGTTGCCATTCAGTTGTGTTCTAGATTGGAATTCCCAATTCCTCCATTAAGCCATGTATGTTATAGTAATACAGAAAGCCACTGTCACTTCAAAAGTGCTGCAGAAATGCACTTTCTTTTGATTGAAAGTAGGATACTTTCGCTCCTTTTTCAAGCAAGTTTTTCTCATGCAGTCTTGATGCTAGGAGTTCTAAAGTTTTTTTGGATAGTCCTAAATCTCATGCCAAATCATTCAACTCATACTGATCAAATCTCTTATGAACTGCCATCTTCAATTTCAAAATCTTCATCATTGCTGACACTTAGTTTGTTACCGTACTCCTGTTTTTCAAAAGAGGGTAGTTCAATGAATACTGGCACTGGGATTTCAGCTGAATGAGGCACTGGGTATATAGCTAATGGTAGACTAAGATACTCTATTTTACATTTATTTTTCTTGAGGGAGGTGGGAGGGAGAGAAGGGGGTAAGAAGGGGAAGTGTCAAGTCAAAGAACATGTATAAATGACCCATGGACATGGGCAACTGAGTAGGGACTGAATGTGGGGGAAGGGAGGGACAGAGTACAGGGAAGCAAGAGGGGGGAAAAAGTGAGACAACTGTAATGGAAAAACAAACAAAAATTTTTTTTTAGTGAGGGAAAAATGAAAATATGAAGAATGGAAATGCCAGTTCAGTGAATATTAGGTCAAAGATTTTCCTTCACATTGTATATTTTTCTCCCTATTTGATCTCTCCAGAGTTTGGCATTCTAAACAAGTAAATAATGACTTAAGTTTCTTTGCATAGACCTAATAAGACCAGTTGTTAATAGAGGTTCCTTTTTTTTGACCAATTCTTTGACTGGAATGTCAAGCCTAAAGGAGACATACTTGGGCTCAAGTTGTTACAAAAAGCCCTAAGGAACTGGGAATGACTTTCAAAGGTAATAAAAGCCCGCGAGATAAAAGGCCTGCTACCATGGTTGGTTGTGCGGTCCACAGCAATCTCTCCAGGGAAGGAACGAAGGTTGTAAAATATATATATATATATAACAAATGTATGTCAGGAGAAAGAGTTTAAGAGAAGATTGGAGATGTAGTGAGATGAGATATAAGAGAGAAACATTTACCATTTCAGGAAGGTTTTGTGGGCCAATTAATCTGGGCTTTGGTCCTGGGTATGATGAAGTACCACTTACGGGCTTTAAGCCAGCAAGTGGCATGATCTGATCTGCATTTAGAAGGATGTATAGCTACAGGGTTCATAAGGGCCAATGAGACCTGTTCTTGAATTGATTCAGTGAAAACATAACAGATGAGTTTACACATCTCATTAATAGCAGATAAACCACACCAAAAAGTCATCTGCTTTTATAATCATCTTCATTCTACTTCCTATTCAGGCCTTTGGTATTAGCTGGTTCCATCTAATTTTACCTCAAGAGATTCCTTCCAGTTTTTAGTTAATATCCTTCCAACCTGCTAAACAGCTCTTGCTTCCAGAACCTTGAATTGAACTTTCTGTTAATTTGTCATTGCCAAGCCAGCAGTTGTCATTTTGATAGTTTAAAATTTATATCACTTAAGTGACATAACATTTGTGATCTAACAGTTTATTTTAGTTTAAAATGAAGATTGATAATAGATTTGGAAAGCGTACTTGCATAATGCTTCTTATTTTGCACAAAATATATAATGTAATTGTACCTAGAGTCTATGCAGACTTTTCAGGTTTTATCAGATCAGGTTTTTAAGAGACTGATAGATAGTTAACTGCATTTTGAACATGGCAAGAAACAGAAGCTATCACACAGCATAGTTGACAAAGGGTAAGAACAAGAAATCTACGTTAATGGAAGGAAACTGGCAGTTGGTGAGTGAGTCAGACTGGATCAGAAAGCACTGCAAAGGAAATGTGGGCTATAGTTTTCCAGGCTGGCAACAAATTCAGATCAAGAATTCCATGACGGATGGAAAATTCAGGAAATTCTGGGGATCCAGAGGATCAGGTAGGGAGGCTGACAAAAGCAGACAACTTAGAAATCTTAACTGAGAGGTGGGGTAGTTTGCTTTATTTCCTCTTTCATGTTTTCTTTTGGGTGTGAATTACTCAGTGTCCACTGCTATGGGTCATAGCCAGAGGACAAGTCACATTCTTGTCACTCTCATTAGATCCTCATTGAGTTCTAGAGCTGAGAAGACAAGTGAGCTTGTTTCCAATAGCAGAATCAAGATGGAAGTTTTTTTTTCTCTGAAAATGTATGGACATCTCAAATAAGTTTACTATAATTTCTAAAAACCTTTCTTTAGAGCTTTGCAGTTTGTTCAAAATTTTCCATAGACATAGATCATACTAGGAAAATTAATTTTTATTACTAATGCCATTATACTAGTCTAAGACATTGGACTCAAATTCTTTACCCCAAATCCTCTCTCTCCTTGAAAAACACTAACCCCGTAATGGCAAGGGTGGCATGGACTATTTTCTAGTTTTTCTGAATCACTGGACAATTTTGGAATGCATTCCTTCTGATTCTGTTTGCCTGTTACTTTTTTAGGCCGATTCTATCTCCCATTGAAGAATCATCTTAAGTACTATTCTTTTTATCCCTAACAAATATCTGGTCAGAAGTGATCTTTCTCTTCTTTTGTCTTCCATAGTATACTTCCTTTATATCTTTCTATCGCAATTATATTATCTTGCCATGTGTCATTTTTTTTGCATTAATATGTCCACACATAAACTCTTCCCCTTTCTTTCAACTGAAGACTTAGAGAAGTAGTTAATGCCATGGAATATACTCATGGTATTAACTTAAATACGTGAGTGTGTCAGAAAATTCCAGCTGCCTTTGATTCTTCCAGTGCTGAATTTTGGGATTGAAATACAAATACTATTTTATGGTCACAGATGTTAACTAGACTTATTGTGGTTGTTACCTCATGATATATATTACAAATATCAAATCATTATGTTGTATATCTGAAACTAATATACTTATATGTTAATTATATCTTAATTAAAAAACACCCAAAAGAATAAAAAGAAAAATGCAAAATTTATTTACGTATATAGAGATAAAATTAGATATAAGTTGAAAAAAAATTTTTACCTTTGACTTTTCCATTCCCGTAACTGAGGATTTTGATACCCGTCTTTCAGAATTTTATATTCTTACATCACACTAGCACATGCAGACTTTCAAAGATTTTATTTGAAATACATTTTCATGACATTGAATAGTATAACTTTCTTTATGTTGGCAGAGGGATAAAGGGAGATGGATATCAAACGGGAGAGTAAGAGAGAAGATACTGACAGGTGGTAGAGGCCCTGATGGAGAATGTTTATCTAAGAGATCACAGGAGAGGCTAACACTGGAAAGAAGGCCTGTGCATTGCAGGAGAACGGCCAGGCCTAAAAACCTTGGCAGGGCCTCTGGGTATGACCTTGCCATCTGGCAACCCTGTGCCATGTGTAGAAAATGATCAAATTGGTAAGATTGAATAAAACACAGCAGACTGTCAGATTCAGTTGCAGGTCATTGAAGTGATCTGAATTGCTTCTCTGGAAAGTCAAAGTATAACTAGAGATTCATGGGGAAAGAGTTTAAAAGAAATTAGAGGGAATGAGTTAGTTTGAAGCAGAAGAGACCTTAAAGCTCTTGGGTATTCCATACGTTGTCTGACTCCACTTCTAGAGCCAGACATCATGAGGTCTGATTGAGGCCAGTATGGAAAATCTGGTTAATTTTATAACTCTTGGCTCTGGGGATTTTATAAGACAGCATTTCATTTTGTATACCCTCTAAGACCCTGGCCATTGAACTAATTAAAACCTAAATCTGGATAAGACAGTGCTTCCATAAAATAAAACTAATAGGTATAAAATGCATCCTTCTAGGTGTTTATGTTTAAAGATTGGACCTGCCCACACACTAGGTGGGAGAAGGGTGTCTTGCCTGGGTACTGGGAAAGCATGGAAAGGAGAGAAAACTAGTCTCTCTTCTCATTTGAAAACATAACAGCAACAACGAAATGTTAGAAACATTTTTATAATTTAGTTTGATGGAGTGTCAAGCAGAGCTGCAGAGGCTTAGAAATATTTACATTTGAGAACCAGAAAGTAATTGGAACAGAAACTTCTGTGCCCCCTCCGCCTCTTCTGTCAGTGGCTCAGTCATTTCCAAGTGGTCTGATGTTTCTGTGGAGATAATCATCTTACTAATGGCTGTAATTCATCACATAAGGTGTTTAGTTTGAAAATGAAATATAGCTATATATTTTGGAGATTGATAGTGAGGGCTGATTTATTGATTATACTCCATGGGTAAAAAAAAGAAAAAATATAACAGGAAAAAATGCATTTTTCAAGGTCCATCACAATAGCTAAAGTAACTAAACATGTGAAACTTCTAAAAATCCTGCGTGTAACTTTATATAAACAATTAAAATGCTGATTTTGGGCTTATGTATGTTCCTTTTTCCCTAAAAAAAAAATTTTGAGAAGACTCGAGACATATGTCAAGAGTAAATAACAATAATTAAATCAACATCAAGGACATAAGTCAGTATTCCTACCATGAAGTCTCATATATTTGCTATCAGTGAGCAGTTTTACTCATGAGTTTCCTCGTGACTGTGACGAATGAGGAATATGGGAAGATTCAAATTTCTCAATGAAAAACTGATTTTAAGGACTTATTTATTATCTTGGATTTTATGTATCAGGTACAGAGTAAGTATAGGGATACCTCAGAGATATTAGAGAAGGAAAACTCTGACTCCAAAAAACCTCCGCTGCCTTGCGGCATACCTCTTCAGGGGAAAGGCTAAGGGAGTAAACCCCGACAGAAAATCCGGAGCCGGAGTCCCTAAGGCGGTTTGACGTTCTAGTCAACACTGGCAACTCCTGCGGCGCACCTGAAACCAAGCTGTATTGACTCCGTCTTTCCCTTGGACCCTTCAGCTGCGAAGAGAGGGGGGGTCTGCTGCATGGGCAACAGCAGACCCTCCATATTACCCTGCCCAGGCTCTGTAGCTTCAGCGTCATCGCAAGATGTCGATTCAACACGGGAGGAGACAGATACCATGTCACTCCCGAGTCGGACTGCACAGCCATTCTTGGCGGTGCAGATAGACTCTGAAGAAGCTACACCATCGTCTCTCGAGACGGACGGCTGCCGACCTCAGAGATATTACAGGTTCAATACCAGACAACCACAATAAAGTGAGTATTGAAAAAATGTGAGTAGTAAACTTTTTGCTGGTAGAAGGTCTTGCCTTCAGTTTGTAAAAAATGGAACGTCTCTGAAATGCAAAAAATTAAAGAACAATAAAAAAGAGGTAATGAATGAATACTGTCCTCTACAGTATTTTTCAAATAAATATAGAAGTGATTGCCATGGGATTACTTTTAATAAGAAGATTGGGTAAATCAAAGGTCAGAGCTTTTAAGGGAAGATGAATTATTATATGAGAAATTAATACAGTGAAGTTCATTTATATAGGATTCTTGTGATTGTTATGTGATAGAAGATTAGAACTGAAAATAAGAGTACTTCTTAGACTCTTATATCTAGAAAGTTTTAGTTAGAAATTAATGTGGTATCAGTTTAAAATCATTACAATTTCTGACTTGCTAATATTATATGACACTGTCCTAATACAGCTCCATATGTTTTGAAGACCAGAAGAACATTAGGTAGAGTTGAATGACAATATGATGTTAGTAAGATGAGAAGCTGAAGTACTATTTTCACATAGAAATAAATCACTCTACCACGGAAAGGGAGTACCTTTTAGGGATAGCACAGATTTTTCTTGGGAAAGCATTTTTAGATTTTCTACAGCACTTGAAAAATTACTTTAACCATAGAATATGGCAGAGAAAACTTTGAACAGAATAATTTCCCAAGAAGTGCCTCCCCTTCTCAATAGAAAAATCAAGGGTTTATTTTCACAAAAATGACAGTAGGCAGTTACTTAAAGCCATAATTAATCAAAAGATTAGTGTTATTCATTTGGACAGTGAGATAAATTACAAACATGGATAGATTTGAGGACTTTCAGAGAAATCTGAACCATGGGTTAAACTAAGACAATCCAACTCTTGTTTCTCTTTTGAATTCCTTAATAATTCCTCATTCTCTAAGTAAAAGTATTTTCCCCCAAATGACTTTTCTTACCCATATGCATTAAAAATCATCTAGTCTTGGAGAGTGTTCCAGGAAATTTAAGGAATTGTCAGAATTCTTAACTTACTAATTAATTGTACTTCTGTTGAAACTAACTGAAATGTTTTGTCCTGATGATTGGAATGTTCACATTTAATTTGTCCAACAAAAGTTTAAGAATATATTGTTAGAAATGCTGTATGCTTTGTAAGTGGCTTTCCACTGGCTCAGTATTAGAGCAGAACCAAATGTTTATGAATTCTCTCTGCCATAGAGCTAATAGAACTGTTCTTTTAATTCAACAAACAGAAGCCTGTGTTCTTTGGATGGTGATTTTATTTCCCACAGAGTCTGCATGCTGTTGTCTGACAAGCACAATGGCTATGTATTTATTTGCATCAAGATGGCTTCAATGCCAAAAAAATAAAATAAAATAAAATAAAGCAAGCTATCTTTTAACTTATTTTTGCAATAGTTCTAAAATATACTTTCAAAAATTCTTGACAAAATTTCTAGAAATGATTTATTTTCCTGGGTTTAGAATTGCTAAAATCGTAAGATAAAGACTAATTGATCAATAGTTAAAGAGCCTCACATTATCCAAGTGTTCTTTCACTATCTTCATACATATATAGATATACGTATATGTATATGTACATGTCTATGTTTGTATATATGAATAGGAAACAGTAATTAGCCTTTTCCCACTCAATCCCCCTACCTACACCCCAGCCAGCACACACACACACTATTGTGATAGGACAGGTGTAGAGTAGTGACCAAACTCCCAGACTTGGGCACAGCTATCAGAGATTCAAATATTCTTTTTGTACTTTCAGTCATGTGATCTTGGGCAAATCACTTCATCTTTACATGCTTTATTTTCTTTACCTATAAAGTGATTATAAGGATAATAGTGATTCATACATGGTAATTATATGAGAATTAGATTGTTATTTCATGGAAAAGCACCAAAACAGTGCCTGACCAATGTATTGCATGCATTCAGTAATCTGTGGTTATTCTCCATGCCCTTGAGCAGTTCCCACCTGAATGCATTTCTATTCTGCTGTTTAACTTTGCCTTGGTGCACCTGTTTTTATTAGGAATTCAGTGTTACTGTTAGGGGGCATTCAAATATGTGTCCTCAATTTTTCACCTTTTAAATTCTTGTTTGCTTTTTATCACTTTTTTTGTTTCTTAAACTGTTAGTTTTCATTTATTTCTTACTTTATCAGTTATTCACCCTGCAATTTACTGATTTTAATCTGCTGTGAACCAAGAAATCAGATTATCAACCCAATTAGAATTTGAAATAGAGAGTAATTTAATTCCCTAAAAACCTGGAGTGGTCTCCTCTGAGTATTGCAAATTCTTTTGACTACATGGATTTTGTGTTTGGTAGGTTTTGTTTTGCTTACCAGGGACCTCTTTTGCTTTTAAAAGTGAAGGTGTTAGATAAGTCACCATGCAAGAAGTGAGGTGTTATAGTATGAAATTGAATTTCCTTTTGATGTCAGGGTATGCTGTGTTCATAGGAAGTCTGGCTGAAGAGTAAAAAAGGGAAAGAGTGGGTAGTGAAGCACATGTAATATTTGTTGCAGAAGTGAATGAGACAACTCACAACACATGAACTTAATACTCTGACTGCATTTCAAATCCTCTAGCCTTGCTCTGCTTCAGGTAAATTTAATTGATAGAAGGGATCTCTGTAGTGATTCCCAGATTGTGCTCCCAGAATCATCAGCAACACAATTTTCAGAGATGAAATTCTCTGCCCATCCTGGGCATACTGACTTAGAATCTCTCCGGGTTGGTCCAGCCAACTGTGTTGTAACAGGCCCTTCAGGTGATTCTGATGCAGGCTAAAGTTTGAGACCCACTGACCAAGGCTAGTGGTACTCAAGCCTGATTATAGATTAAAACCACCAGGGCAACCCCAGCACTATAAATTATTTTAAGGTTAAAAACAGAAACAAAAATAAGACACCTCAGGTGATTTCAGCGTAAACAAGTGTTTGAGACCTACTTCTCTAGACCTAGTTTTCAAGCACAAAGCAAAGTCACAGTTGTGTAAAGCTGTAATTTGGAAAGGCCTCCATGATTCAAAGTGGCAACCATGGTCCCTGAACTCTTTTACACCAATTTCTTGCTGTTTCCTGCAGTGAGAAAAGAGCTCCATTAAAATGCAAGTGTTTTATGGAATTAATATACATTAATATGTTTTCTCCTATGAATTTAGCAGTTCTGTAGCAGTTATTCTCAAGCAGCAGCATGCATCACAATCACCTGCACAACACAGGTTGCTATGCCCCACCTCCAGATCTTCTCATTTTGAAGGTCTGCAGAAGGGCTTAATAATTTGCATTTCCAACAAGTTTCAGGTGAGCTAGCTTTGCTGGTTCTGGGACTATAAAGACCACTGCTTTGAGGAAAGGAGAGTCCTGAGGAATGGCATTCAGAACAGGTAAAGTACACTGGGAAGGGAAGCAGAAACTCCAAACTTCATGCTGCTCTTACCCAAATGGGAGACCTGAAGACCAGGAAAGCTAGCCTGGGGATAAAGAAACAGAGGGGCAGCTATAATGATTTCTAACAAATCTAAAATCTTGTGATTATTATTAGAACAGTTTAACTTATAATATTAATTTCTGATTTCCAAATCTTTATCCCGTGGTTTTCAAAATTTAGGGTGCAGCAGAATGACGATAGGAGCTTGTTGAAGATATAGGCATTCAGCCCTCACTTTTGCAACACATATTCCAAAAATCTTGGATGAAGCCCAGAAATAAGTGTCCCAGGTGAGTTTGCACCAAATGGTCTTTTATTTATTTCATTGTTTGATTGGTAGAACTATTTATTCAGGGGAAACTGAGGGCCATTGTTATTATTTTACTAAATAGTTCTAGAGATTTAACAGTAAACTATAAATATTTTTTCTGAGAATAGTTTTAGTATACTTTTCACAGAACAACCTCTACCTCTTCTAACTACTGGGATTGTTAATTGAAAATTGCTCAGTTTACTATTTAAAAGTATCTGAAGATCAAATTCTTCTGTACTGGGCATTTTTATATGACATAACTATCAGGTCCATTGAAATTGAGAGAGGTGAGACATCAATTTAACATGTCCACTATTCCCAGTTGTGGAAATCAATTCAGATGACAAAGAGCATGTATAAACAAGCACAGAGCTTCATTTGAAGAAATTCTAGTGACTGTTCAGCTTTCCAAGTGATAATGGTAACCATACTTGTGCCACACTGATGGAAATCTCTACAGATAGGGGTGTTGCCCACGGGCTATTGTGATTTGAGAATATACAGCACTTCAAAAGAATTATTAGTGGTTGCTGCTAGCTATCATCTTTCTTGTTCTTTTTTGTAAACCCCAGTTGAAGCCCTAATGTTCACACAGGATAGTAGCGTGCTTATAATAAATCTTGGGTCTTCCTGCAGAGGAAAAAGGCTTGCTCTCCCACCTGCGCTCATGTAATAGTTTGGTGCAGTTACTCTTGAGGGTAATTAATAGAGAGTAAGAGATGTAGCTCTGTAGCCCTAAGAGCTGTAGCTGGCATAATTAAATCTTTAAACGAATTATGAAAATTATTATAAAATCTGTTCCTGGGAAGGAACAAGGAGTCCATTTCTTTGAGAACCTTTTGCTCTTTAAAAAGAAGCTTAGTGAATAAATCATTGTAGCAGAATATTGTCAGAGGAAACACTTCTGTCTGGAAATATAATGGTGTCCATCAAAGAAACCAAGAAAAGTATCAGCTGAGGACATTTAGACAAAAATGTGAAGGCATATTTGATGTTTTAAAGATCTGTATACCTATTGTTAAAGCCAGAATTTTAAAATATGTAAAATATGATGTTTCAGAAAGGATGATTGGTAAATGTTAATAGAATGGGCCCTCTTGTTTCATTAGATGTTCTGAAGATTTTTTTAAAAGTTCTATTACCTCATCTGTATTTTAATTGTATTAAAATTTGAAATCATACAACGGAAATGGGCATGTGAATGGTTTGCTGCAAAGGGTCCCTGTGTTGAGGTCACTGCCTTAAACCACCCATCAGTTTGAACCAGGCTAGCTCACATATTGTTTGGCATTGGAAACTTTTGACATTGTAAACATTTTTTTTTTCTATAGGAGGAAATAGTAATGTTTATTCAGACATCCAACCGGCACCTCATCTTTGATTCCTATATTCAGCAGAGAGGCAACATGGAGATGAAAGTAGATACCTATCAGAGAAAGTTGCTAAGCTTCAGGGTCCTCAGGGAAATGTCTTTAGTAGAACACTCCAGAAAATCTCCTAATTTTGATTCTGTGAAACAGTCAGTATTCCACTCAGGCTGATAGGCAGTTCCTGTATTCACACCATACTAGGTGTTATACTATAGAAATCATAAAAAACTGCTTCAAATGGTATGTTTTGTTTCTGGCATTTAGGAGGAATAAACTTGGGGACTTGTGAATGTCCTCTGGATTTGCTTGCTTTTTAGAGCAGGGGGTTATTTGTTAAGATCACGGAGATACTTTTGTCAATGGTACCTTATAAAATAAGAATATTACTACCTCTTGTTCTGTTACTGTTCCTCTCTTTCAGTAATAATATACTTCTGATCTTGGTGTAAATGTCAGATTGTGTGAATATGCAAACATCACATCCGCCTACATATGTTCTGTTGCTTAGTAATTCTTGGCACTGGAGCACTGTGAATTCTGTGCCTAATAAATGAGATATCCATCAGAATGAGAAATGAACTATGTTAGTTTCTTGAATAAGATAGTGTTATTTCAGATTTTAGTTGTGAAAGGAGGCTGCATTCTTATGCTTGGTAGTAAGGAAAGTTGGAAGGGAACTGAATTCAGGACTAACATTTGTTTACTTGTTCATCAAATAATGCCCACCATCTGATACTTTTCCCGAGACATGAGCCAATGTTTCAAAGAATTTATTCAAAGATACAGATTTTAGATATATAAGTAAGGTTTTGTTTGGGAAAAATCCTTTTTTAAAATCTGTAAAAATCTCCTTTCATGATAAAGAATCTATATTCAAGAGTGCCCTAAAGAAATCATACTTTAAAGGTCAGTGAATTGTCTTTATTTTAGAATACTTATTAGCCACCCTTTTTGACTCATTATAATGTTCATTCATAAAACTCTGCAGCATGAGGTGTCCAATAGGGACCATTATCAGCTTTAAATCATTGACTTAAAATATTATCACTATTAACACAATTTAACCTTTCTCTGAATTTGAAGGACAGTATCTCTCTCCGCCTGAAGTAATTAAATGTATTTTCCTATAATGGTGACTTTGAATCTACCAGTTATGGGTACCAGATTTCATATTATAGAATGTTGTTTCTTCATTTCTAGATATTTATTTAAATACTACTATTCTCTCAGTCCTTACTTTGTGCTAAAGACTGGGGATACAAAGATAAAGAATACACAATGCCACCTTTCACATTTAGGAATTCATGCTCCCATGGAAGAGACAGAGGAGTACTTTGATATTACAGTAGAAATTATAACAGCAGTACCAAGACACTATAGATACCACATAATAAATACACTGAATCAGCTCCAGAGGAGGGAAATAATCAATTGAATGAATCTTGGTACATCACCATGTTGAAGGAATTTTAAAAAAAAAATGATAAGAGTAAAAAATTGAAAAAAGCTTTGAAAAAGTAGTTAATATAGTTTTTGAGTCAGCACTTTGCCCCAGGGAAAGGAGTGTAGGGTGATCTTATCCAACCTCAGATCGAGACAGGGAACTTTACGGAGACACTAAGAATTTTACTTCATGACTCTATGCTTCCTGGACTTACATGTCTATTTCCTTCACCAAATTAGAGAAGTTTTCTTTCATTATTTTTTCGAAAAGATTTCTAATTCTTTACTCTTTATCCTTTCCTTCTGTCATCCTTATAATGTGAGATGATGCAAAATAAATGCAAAGAGGCCCACTCCAAGATACATAATAATTAAAAATGCTAAAGGTTAAAGATAAAGATAGAATCTTAAAAGCAGCAAGAGAAAAGAAGTTAGTTACCTACAGGAGAGTTCTCATAAGACTGTCAGCTGACTTATCAAAAGAAACTTTACAGGCTAGAAGGGACTGGCAAGAAATACTCAAAGTCTTGAAAAGCAGGGACCTACAGCTAAGATTGTTCTACCCAGCAAAACTATCATTTAGAATCAAAGGGCAGATAAAGAACTTCCTAGACAAGAAAAAGCTAAAGGAGTACATCACCAGCAAAACTTTACTATATGAAATGTTAAAGGGATATTTAAGAAAAAGATCAAAACTATGAACAATGAAATGATAATACACATCTTTCAACAACTGAATAATAAAAAAAAAAAAAACCTAAGCAAATAAGAACATAAACAGAATCATGGATACAAAGAGTATTTTGATGGTTTCCAGATGGAAG
Source organism: Furipterus horrens (assembly GCF_987537825.1). Taxonomy (NCBI): domain Eukaryota; kingdom Metazoa; phylum Chordata; class Mammalia; order Chiroptera; family Furipteridae; genus Furipterus; species Furipterus horrens. Next base: position 144,084,283 of record NW_028327171.1, on the reverse strand, counting down.
GGGATTTGGGGGAATGGGTGAAGAGGTGAGGGGATTAAGAAATACAAATAAGGTAGTTACAGAAGAGCCATGGGGATGTAAAGTACAGTATAGGAAATGGAGTAGCCAAATAACTTATACATATGACTAGTGGACATGAACAATAGTGTGAGGATTGCCTGAAGGAGTGGGGGATGCTAGAGGGGGGCAAAGAGGGGGCAACTGGGACAACTGTAACAGCATAATTAATAACATATAATTAAAAAAACCCACTTAATCCTGTCTGTATTGCTGCCTCCTGAAGTGGCTGCAATACAACAAGGATGCCAGCCTGAAAAACCAAGCACACCATTGTCCGGAGACAGCCAACTGACTTGGAGTCTGCAAGATCCTTCCTCATGTGGGAAGGCCACCCTCCCCTCCACACTCCCACTCTTATTAGGGATTTCTGAACCCAAGTATAGGTAGGATGATGACCATGCCCAGCTTGAAGCAGCTAGAGGAGCATAAGACCTCCACCCATTGTCCTGTATAAGATTATAAGGGTCTTAAGTCTGAGAGGGGGATATTGATATTTTTTATTTTTATAAAAAAATAATAATTTTTTAAAAAAAGAATAATATAGGAAAGGGTGAAGCCAGAGAGCTTATATGAATGGCCCATAGACACGAACTACGGGGGAGGGAAATTACTGGGGGAGGAGGGTACTGGGCAGAGGGGAACAAAGGGGAAAAAAATTGAAACTATTGTAACAATATAATCAATAAAATATACTTTAAAAAAAGATAGCCATCTCTCTTCTGTTCATTTCAGTAAATAGTAATAAAATCTTAAAAATATAAAAAGAATTTTACTTTATAGCTTTAGGGATGGGTACAGAGTGCACTGCCTGGAAAACTGAAATGATAAGAGGTGTACCTCAACTTCCTGAGTGTGCAGGAGTGTCTTGTCAGTGGATCAGCTGTCAACCACATCATAGGATACAACCAGCATAGAGCCACCTTAATTAATTATGTATTTTAATATTTATTACCTGAGGAGAATGTGGGATAAAAATACAAGTGATGTTTTACAGTCAAGTTAATTTCACATCAGCTGAAACACTGTGATTCTATGCCTTTGCCTGACCTCTAAAATATGACCCTCTTCTACTTTACTTTACACTTTGTCTCTTGGGTATTTCATTCTCTATCAAAGTTTCAGCTGCTTACTATGGGATGATGGATTTCAAGTTTTTGTAAATATACTCTAGATCCACATGTCATGACATGTAATTTTTTTAACTGACTGTCTCATGGGTACCTGAGATGTCCAGATAAACAAACATGGACTAATATGTTTCTAAACCACCCTTCAATATGCTCTTTCTTGTATATTCTCCATATCAAGTAGATGACACAATTATCTACTCAGTTGCTACCAAATCTGGAAAAGTGAGTCACCCTTGATATCTCAGTTATACCTTCACCCGCATGTCCTATAAATTACTACATAATATTACATTTACCATTGTTCACTTTTATCTTCATGAAAACTAGCATCATTCATACTATTCATCACTTGCTTAGACTGTCACTTAACAATTCTCCTCTGTCCATCATTTTTCAACTAAAATTTATCCTCAATATTCTAGCCATGGTGTTTTTTTCCCCCTCTAAAATCAACACCTAAATATGTCACTCCCTTGATTAAAACTCCTTCAGCAACTTGTCAGAATCCATTCTCTGAAGTGTCCTTAACAGTTGGTTCCTGGATCCTTTCTCTGCAAACTCTCTGGCCATATCTTCTATGGTCTTTTGCTTTTGACTCTATGTTCATGGACATATGATCTGTAGTCCTGACTTAGATCATGCTGTATCTTTCTTCTGTGTTCCTGTTCTCATACTGTTTTCTCTGCCTGGAATGCCCTCTTCACTACTCTTCATATTTTAAGATTAAGCATAACCATGAATACTATGAAGCTTTCACTGGATGCCCATTGTTGGATGGTAAAATTTACTCTGAATATTTTTACTTTTGTACTATCACAATATCTAATATCTATTTGTTTGGAGACCCTGCCAGATTGTGTTACTTTTAAATACATGGTATAGTGAATGAATGAATGAATGGCTATTAGCTCTGCTTAAAGTTTGTGTTGTATATGTACACTTTCTGTGAAGGGACGGGAGGTAATATTTGAATCACAGACCAAAAAGCCACTCTTGATTGTTGATCACGTTGCATGTGCCAGTGCCATGATGGAGGAGTTAAAGAATTATAACTTTGAAATTATTCATGGGTAATAAAAGAGGAATGTAAGTCAAAAACAACAATTAGAAAATTTTGGCAGTTGCTCAAAATATGTATATTTTAAGTGAGTGTAGAAAAGGAAATAAGTAGGTTTGAAAGTCAACATAAAGAAAAAATAAGCCAGAAAAATAAAATATGTCAGCTGTAAAAGTCTTAAATGTTGAGAAGCCTAAGCCAAATAATTTTGATTTCTTAGGCCAAGCAATCAAGAAAAAATGTACGACATTCCTAGAATTGGAAAGATTTTAGTTTATGTAGAATTAACATTATTATACACATTTAGCTTTGTAGAATTCTTTACTCCTGCCATGATGGAGTAACTTACATTAGTCTAATTAGTAAAATTGGATCAAATATTGAAAATGATTTCACAGATTGGAAACAGACAATAAAGAACAGTGAACTTTAAGAGAAGGAAACAGGTGATGTGTGCTCCTAATATCCTTGGCTTTTTATTTGGAATTACTTTCCGAGTAATAGTGCATAGGGAATTCAGGAGGTGGAGACAGAAATTTAAGGAGGTTTAAGACAGTTTGAATTTGTAGAACAGAGTACCAAACAGTTAGAAACTATGAAGAAAAAAAGAGTTCCTGAAATATGCATAGGCTTACCTTTAATCTGTTCTTGAACAATAATGTGTGTATATACAGAGTGAAACTTTATGAGATGAAGAGCAACTATGATGAGTGAGCTATGAGTCAAATAATTCTTAGAGCTCACACAAAACTGGGGTTTTCCATTATTCAGAATAGAGAGATCTTTTAATGCCTGCAACATTTTGTAGAATACTAGTAGGCCCAAACTAAAATTGAGTAACAACTACTCTAAACAAGCCCAAAGAAATCTTTTAAAAAGTCATGAATATATCAGACTGATGTATGAGTAATTTACTTGCTTGTCACAACAAAATTTTAAAATTTCTAAGGACACTAAAAAATCCAGATTCTGAATTACATAGTACTTCTAGTGTCTTTCATGCACTCAACAGTTAGTGGGCATACAATAAAACATAAAAAAATGATGCATAAATGGGAAAAAATATCAATAGCAACACAGCAAGAAATAAAATGGATAAGAATTTGGAAACAAAAACTTTTCTAAAAAGTTATTAGAAATGTATTCAATAATTAAATTAAATAGGACCATGACCATTTTGAGGAGACAAATTAAAACTTTATGAAATGGAACTTCTCTAGCTGGATAATAGAATCTATAAAATAAGACATTCACTAGACAGGCTTCCCACAGGGTAGACATTGAAGAATAAAAGATAATGAACTGAAGACATAGCAACAGAACCTATCCAAACTGAAGTAAAGAGAGTGGAAACTTTTCAAAAACTGTACAAAATCTTAGGTTTGGACAATGTCACTTTAGCATACATATAATTGGAGTTCCAGAAGACAAGGAGGAGAGAGTATGACAAACACTTTAAAGAAACAATGGTCAATATTTTCCAAATTTGAGAAAGGAATGAATTTACAAATTAAGATGATGATGACTCCAGTGATGACTCCAAGCAGAACAACTGCAATAAGACCACACTAGGAATAGCATTATCTAATTGCTAAACAATTGATTAATAAAAAATCTTAAATAACAAGAAAAAGGACACACATACTAGGGAACAAAAATAAGAATGAATGCAGACTTTGCATTAAAATCAATGCAAACAGTATAACGAAATGGCACCTTCAACATGCTAAAGGAAAAAGTCAACATAGATTGCTATAATCAGTATTAAATGTACTTTCTAGAAAATGTAAGATAAATTTCTTTTTTAGAAAATTTAAGATAAATTTCTTTTATAGAAAACATGAAAATGATAAATACTAAATGTGGTTCTTCAGCATGTGATACTAGACTGAATCTGAAACTAAATGAATGGAGAGCAGCAGTATATTGATAATTATAAATTATTTTTCTTATGTTTCTTTTATTTTAAAGATAGTTCACCATTTAAAGCAAAATAAAAAAATTAAATTTAATTTGAATATTACTAAAAATTACTATTAGAACTATAAATGTTCTGTTGTCAGGATATTAAATTACAGAGCTGTTCCTCAATTTATCATAGATTGAAAATATCTTAAGTTGAAAATTCACTTAAGACAATTCACTTAAGACACCTAACCTATAAAACCTTATAGCTTAGTTTCACCTGCATTATATGTTCTCAGAACATTTAGATTATTGTGACATAATGTTGTCATAACTCATAAGCATCTGTAATTGCCTTTCTTTTCTCACCAAATGCAACATACACAGATGGATGCTTTGCAGACGTTATGAGGTGAATTCTATAAAAACTTTTAAAAAGAAATAATTCCAATCCTATATATTATTATTTTTTCATAAACAGAATAGAGGCAAATATTTCCTAGGTCATTTGGTATCATCCTGATACCAAAACTAGGTGAAGACATTACAAAAAAACAAAATTAAAATCTAATATCCTTATGAACTTCTGCAAAAATTTTTATTCTAAAATCAAATTCAGCAATATATAATAAGTAATAAATAATGACCATTTTGGATTTATCTTAGTAATACAAAGTTGGTTTAACCTTTGAATATCTAGTAATATAATTTACCATATTAATGTAAAACACAAAATCCAGAAGATTTTTGCAATAGGTTCAAAAGAAGCACTTGGCAAATTTCAACACCCATCTATGAAAAACTCAGCATTTTAAAAATAGAAAGACTCTTGTCAACCTCATTTCAGAGTACTCTAATGGGGAGATTTACCTTTGATGGATTAGAAAACTTGATAAAGAGGTTTTCAAAATGAAACTACAGCTAACATATCTAGTGGGGGAGAGAATGAACAGTCCCTTAAGATGTGAAACAGGGTAAGGATGTCTATGTCCATCACTTCTATTCACCATTTTCTGAAAGTCCAGGTGACAGATCAATAAGCTACCCTGCAAGTCAGTCACTTGCTTCTGTAAATAAAATTTTATTGGAACACAACAACATTATTTTTTTAATATTGTTTTGGCTGCTTTTATGCTATGGTGGTAGAGTTGTCTGTAACAGAGAAAATATAACTTGTTAGCTTAAAATATTTAGGTGACCATTTAAACAAAAGTTTTCCAATTCCTAAAATAAATAGTGGAATATGTATGAGTGAGTGAATGAGTAAGAGAAAGATTATGCAGAGATTGAAAAGAAAAGAATACATAATTTTTATCTCCAGGTAATATAGTCAGATACAAAAAAAAAAAAAAATCCTAGCTAATCTACAAAAACGCTACTACTAAAATTACTTAACTGAAGGTCCCAGGGTACAAAGTTTAGTTTTAAAACTTAATTTTTCTTTAATATATTACCCCAAAACACTTGAAAATACAAAATGTAAGGATTGATACCATATACACAAGAACACTGAAAAACATGAAAGATTTACAGATACATTATTTAATAAAGTCAAATGTGAAGGCTTGCAATAGTGAGTTTTTGGCATTTTTAAATTAATATATAATTCTGGGTTGGCATATATGAAAAGACCTGTAGAGTATAAATAAGTAGACAATGTAGCAGAAATAAAATCAAATCTAAATAAATGGAGTAATATACCATGTTCACAGATTGGAACACTCAGAAAATTGGAGGATTTATATTACCTCATTTTAAGACAATACAAAATTATTTTAATGGAGTGACTGTAGCATTAGTGTAAAGATCAGTGGAAGAGTTACAACATTCTTGGAGTCCAAGTTGGAGACAAACTCAGCAGTTACTACATTTTCTGTAGTACATTCATTAATGTGTTAACGTATAATATGGGTACTAAACATAATGCTATGGTAGGAATTTGTAGTATCTTCTCATCACTTAACATATTTAAATTTTATAAAATTCCAACTGGACACTACATTTGTAATTTGATTAAATGCTATTAATGGGCATATGCATTTCAAATGAAAGTGTATAAGAGAAATAGCTAATATTTGTAAACCAACAATTCAGACAACTATACATTCTCACAAAAGTATGTTGTTACCATGTTTACTTTTTAAATATAAAATATTTATTAAATGCTCTGTCATTCTGACTTGATGTATCAGAATTACTTTTGAAATATTGAATATGAATCTAATACAAATATGGAAGTCATATTGAGTTTTTAGAAGTATTCGTTATATATTTATTCTAAGTTGCAAAAACCACATGCTTAACATATTACCAAATGTATTTTCAATAAAAAGATTGTCTTGACAGCAGCCAGAGGACAATACTTTATATACTAAAAATAACCAATATGGAGGATAGCTGACAACTCTATGTAAGACCAGAATTCTATACTTAGTGAAAATTTTTTGCACAAAACTCATCATTTCAAGTTTTTATGTCTTACTTTGTTTCTTATGCTCATGTTAATGAGAAATATACGGACATTCTTATTAATCATGAATCCTGATTTGCCAGACTGGGCAGGAGCCTAAAATACTGTATATACAATCTATAGGCTGGATTTAAGCAAGACCTTCCTGACACAGAGTTTAATTGTAAAATCAAACATAATGTATAATACAATTGCCTCTAGGAAAAAAAGCAGTTTAGGAGTAACATGTCTTCTTGGTAAGAAAAGTGTTTGTGGAAATAAGTATATTAGACTTTCAGTACCTGAACATTGAGCGTCTGTGTACCCATCCAACTCTGCATGCTCTGAACCCTGCTTACAAAGCATTCTTCTGATAATTAAGTGATTTTCCATTTACATCTGCCAAGAAGAAAAATCTAACAAATATGCTTACACAAGTCTTCCATTCCATGTAGCAGTATCATTTTCGTTGCTGTTAAATTAATAAACTGTCATTCTATTTGATGTATCAGTTTCTTATGAGCTTGGTTAACATGAGTTGGTCTCCTTGTATATTAGCATAATTGTACCCATGAATGATTAATTTTCTGACCCTTTAAGAATTGACTTCTGGTGGTGAACAAACAATACAGTGTACATATGTGTTATAGAATTGTGTACCTGAAACCTGTATAATCTTGTTATCCAGTATGAACTCAATAAATTCAGTAAAGAGGAAAAAAGAGTGATCTGAAATCCGATGTCCCCATCCAAGGGAATCTGCAGGAGATGGATAAAAACCTACACCCTTCCATCTAATTTATTTACCTGTTTATTACAAGCAGTTGAGAAATATTTAGGTTTTATTATTAAACATTTACTCTGTAAACATGTTTGTAAATGTCATTTGGAGAGATTTTGAGTTGTGTGGTATCCATTTTTCAGTCTTGGTGGGTATCTCCAAAGCATTTTCCAAAAGAGTTGTGCCAACTTTCATTCTAGCCTGCAGTGAATGAGAGTTCCAGTTCATCTGAAATCATAAAAATTTTCCTTCTTCCTTCCCAAATATTATTCATTTTTCTTTTTGCCTTATTGAACTTGCTGGGACCTCTAAGAGATGTTGACTAGCATTTTAATCATGAATGAGAATTGAATTTTATCAGAGGAATTTTCTTCATCTTTTGAGATGACTATGATTTTTCATTGTAAATCATATGGATTTGATTTTCAAATATCAGGTCAACCTAGAATTACTAGATTGAAACTACTTGAAATTGATAAATTATTCTTTTTATATACATCTGGATTATATTTGCCAACATTTTATTAAGAATTTGTGTGTCCAAATTCATGAGAGAAATTGGTCTCTAACATTTCTTTCCTGTAGGGTCAGGTTTTGACATCAAAGTTATGGTGGCCTCATAAAGAGTAGGGGACAGGTTCTCTTTCTGTTTTCAAAGATTTTCAGCAATATCAGGATTATTACTATTTTTTTTTAACTTGGAAGAACTTATTGAAACTATTTGGGCTAGGAGTTTTGTGAGAAACTTTTAAATACTTGGCTTAATTTGTTTGTTAGGCATAAGAATATTTAGATTTATAATTTCTGTCAATTTTCATAAATTGTAGGCATAAGGGCTTTTTACAGTTCCTTGAAATTGCTATTTTTTTTTTACCATTTATTTATTTTTATTTTTGGTTTTCCAATTACAGTTGTCTCATTTTCCCCCCATTTCTCTACCCCACCCAGCCCACCCCCTCTCCCGCAATCATATCACTCCCCATTGTCCAGAAGTTGCTAAATTCTTGATCTTAAATTTGATCATAATATCTTTAAAAAAACGTCTGTAGGATCTAGTGAAGTCCTCTTCTTCATTCTTGATATTGCCAATTTGCGTTGTTAGCCTTTAAGTTTTTACGTGTGCTAGTTGGCTATTAATTTTATTAATATTTCCAAAGAACCAGCCTTTGGCTTTGATTATCTCTATTATGGATTTATTTTTCATTTGTGAATTTCTGATTTTTTTATTATTAATTCTTTTTATTTACCTTTAATGTCCTCACACTTTTCTGAATTCTATTTATTTATAGTCTTCTCTAGCAGTTTTATTTAAGACTATATGTTTCCCTTTAAGTATATCCACAAGTTTTGATATGTCATGTGTGAAGCTTAATACTCATATATTTTAAAATATTTCTTATCAGTGTTGTGTGTGTGTGTGTGTGTATATATATATATATATATATATATATATTAATTTTCAGCTTTAATTTCCACTTCCTATGATGATGAAAATGTTCTATTATCTGAGATATCCTATCCAGTGCTCATTAATCATTTATAGCTATCCAACACTTGATACATGGCTAGTGCAATTGAGGGACTGAATTTTTTATTTCATTCTAAAATTTAATTAATTTAAATATAAATGTAAATAGTCTCATGCTAGTGTCTTTGTTAGAGAGCATAGCAGGCACTTCTAAAAATTTAGTATCTACATTAACATACTGAGGAGTATATTACTAGATTAAAAAGACAAATAATGATAAACTCCTGATGTTTTGAAATCTCTTAATCTGGGGTAGAAAGCACAGTACCTTCTGGAGCTTAGATAGGAGTCTTAGATTTGGAACCATAATGATAACTGATTGACTCCTGGTTAGCCTTGATATTCTCCTGCCTATGTAGTTGATCTCATGATCACTAATGATACAGAAAATTATATCAATTGTGTTAGGCACCTCTGATTACCTGATTTAGAAAGCTTACGTGTGGGACTTAGAGAAATGAAAGAATGTGAAAGTCTAGTATGGCTCAAGAATGACCACTGACAAATATTTTAAACACTTCTTTCCATTTATGTGTCTTTTCTTTCTATCCTTAATATTTGGTATTGATAAAAGTTATCTTGTTTCACCCTACTTTAGGGTAAGAAATTTCTATAGTAATACTGTAGAAGAAAAGGAGGGGGGTGTGGTAAAAAAAAAAAAGTTTGGAGAAGAATGTGAAAAGTTGATTTCAAGAAGTAACTGGGTTTGTACTTAGAAACTATGACATCTGAAAAATAAAAATTAAAATCCAATTAAAATTGGGTTATCTTATTGAGGAAAACATAATTAAAATCCTTCTAACTTATAATTATCATCATACTTTTCCTTGTTCTCTGTTAAATATTTCAATGACTTATCTCACAGCTCCCATAATTTCGAGTGAATCAATGATATGTACTGATGAGGATTTTATATAGGTGAGAACATGCTTATTTTTCACTGAGTCAAAGGTTATTATAATTATTTTCAGGAAAAACTTATGAAATTACCACTTGCTTGAAAATTAACTCTAGCAAGTCCTTCCTGAGTTTCAGATAATAGAATCAGGTCCTCTAGTTATAAACAGTTATAAAAACATCCACAGGGGCCCTGTGAATAATTTTGCAAAAATAAAACTTGTCTTTTAGTAACATACAAAATTTGTACTATAGAGTTGGTAACAATGCAAAGAAAAGAATGAAACTATTTAAAGAATACTTTAGAACTGGGGGACATTTCAGGATGAAAGTCCTTGAGGATATCGTTACATTGGTAGAATACCAACATTATGGTTACTTTATGAAATGTCACCATCAGAGAGATTAATTTTAGAAGTATAAGATCACAGACATGTTTCCATTGATGTAGGCTACTTTGTTGAACTCCAAAAATGTGTCAAGAGTAACAAATCTATCTGACGTGTCCAGTCAAGGATCTCTTTTAAGCAGAAACCATGGCTTGCAGGACACTGTTCCATTTTAATTTTGTTTTTCAACCACAAAAAGAGTCTTTGTTTTCAGTCAGGGTGAACACCTGTGGAATTTTTGGACATTTACAGACATGTCTTTAAAAGCTCTATGGTTCAGTTAAGATTTAATCTATCAAAGTGGTATAAATAATGGAGACATAGCCTTAGGTGCTGATTCTTCCCAAAGCAGATAGAAAACATAACAACAGTTAGAACTTCTTTGCTGATTTTCATATAGTTCAGATATAACACTGCCAAGAAGAGCAGGATGAAACAGTGTGATCTGGAGATACAGCCTTCTTGATGTTAGTAATATTGTTCTAAAGTCTAGAAATGGGAAATATAAGGGTTCTGGCAAAGCTAAAGTTATGCAAAAGAAATACAGTTCAGATGATTTCATGCTTAAAACCTTTGATCTCACTCTGAAGCTCTTGTAATTGAAAAGAAGGTGATTATAAGAGTGGCCAAGCAGTTCTGGGCCTAAGCATTGACCTTCTTTATCTTTTTAATCTAATATAAATGTATTTTAATCTTTATCCAAGCAATTAAAACATCTCTTCTAGAATTGAATGTGAAGATGTAATCTAAATTTCAAACCAAGCATTTATTAAATATGAAGTAGGGTGTGCAAGGAACTACATTGGTTATTATAAGAGATAACAAGAAGTTTAAGATGAGGATTTAATTCTAATGATTACAATCTAATTCGAAAGGTGAGTATTTGAGCAGTAAACTATATTTAAGATAACATATTTGAAAGGGAAAATCAGTTTTGGTTGGGTTTTTATGAAAAATCTCCTTGGTAGAAGAGAAGGTGAGATTTCATGAAGGCAAAGTTTGGCATAGGTAGATGAGATGAGGGAAAGATGTCCTTGACAAGAGTATTGATGTATAGCTGGAGAAACAGAAAGTAAAAAATTTTAGCTGAAGAAATAGGCTTATTAGAGAAATAGAAAACTGATTTTGGAGATCTTTATTCCGGAATTTAGAGGGGCTAGAATTTCAAAGTGTTGTGCAGTAATTTGAAAAAGACAGGTCTTTAGAAAGATTACCTTTATAGGTAGAAACCAGCATAATGTAAGTGTTCAGTAAATAGTTGAATGAATAAACTGGGAAACTTTCACTGGACATTAGTAGTCTTAGCATAAGAGTTTCATATATAAACAAACAGGTAAACCTAAAGCAGATCCATTAGAAGAAATTTTCTTACTCCATTCAGAATAGAAATAAAGATAAGGTACTAAAAAAAAATGTAACTGCTCTTCCTGGGGTTACACATCAAAACAGGTAATAAACTAATAAAGAATTCTCTTTTTATGAGATGAAAGAACTCTAGGCTTTTCTGCACTCTCTTTTACCTGTAGCCTCCAAAACTCTGTTGTTTATCACATCATCTTCACTTTTGAAAGACCTTATTCTTCCTCACTTCATCTTTCTGGAGGACAGACATGTATGTGGTCTGTCCAGAAAGTATCCAACCATGCATTATGAAAAAGAGACATTTATTGAAGAAGATACAAGATACAAGAAACATCGAACATAGGACAGTGATGCTTTCAAAGTAGGCCTGTTGGGACCTCACACAATTCTCCCATTTGAAATCAGCTTCCCCATTGTATTTTTTAAATCTCATTGACAGTGATATCTCTTCCCTTTCAAAGGTGATTTTAGTTTGGGGATAAGCCAGAAGTCACAGGCGCTAAATCTGAGACATAGCTGGGCTGAGTCACCTGGGTGATTTGATGTTTCACCAAAAAACCCTGCACGAGATATGATGCATGAGCAGACATGTTGTGATGAAGCTGCCAATCACTAGTTGCCCATAGCTGTAGTTTTCTAAATCATCTGAATAGTTTCCATGGAGGAATGTTCAGGCTTAATACAAAATTTGATGCAGATTCATTGCTCTACTGGATCATTCATTTTGAATGTGACAGCCACACAATACATGTGGCCACTCAATGGCATCTACTACCCCCACTGACTAGTACAGTGAAGTCATCATTATTCATGCATGTGCATTCCAGCTCATTCTCCTTAGCTGCCAGGTTACGTTGATATCATGCAAACTGTCCTCATTATATTAACAATGGCTGAACTTTTTCTGGACAGACCTCACATGCTTCAAGGTGCCTTCTGGAAAAGCATCTCTTGACCCTTCTCAGGTAGTATTAATTACTTCCTCTTCTGTACAATATGAGTGTGCACTAACCCTGTTATATTGTTCATTCCTAATGCAGTTCACTCCTTCACATAACTCTGTCCCTATTAATCTAAAATTAGTTTTTACTCAGTATCTGTTGAATTAAATAAATGCTCTCTAGTATAGTGATGCTGATAGCAGAGTGAAAAACTCAAAAAAACAAGTTATCCCTAGAAAATGAAAAAAAAAAGTTCAAGGGAGTTGACTTTCTGATGATGCTTTCTTAGTATCTGAAGGGAAGAGGCAGTGGTGATTCTAAGTTTCCTTATGAATTCTTGAGTCAGACTATAACTAAGATATTTTTATTTTAGTTTTAGACACTTCAGTTATATATACATTACTACATGTGTATTATGTACATATATAGGTATATATGTATATTATATATAACTTTAATCTCTCTTTTCTACACATACTCTAACATGCACACACATGCATCCTTAGTGGAAAGGAATATCTCCAAAATGTCATGCTTCTGCCAATACAGCCTTCTAAACAGTTTCCATAGAAACAAATGACATTATCAAAACAACTCATTCCTCCTTAAGCTACACTCTTTATATAGTTACCTGTTGAGTTATTTGTTTTGCTGCAAATTTATGAATCTTAATAATTAGAAATGAGCAATGAGTAGATAGCTGCATTGATAGTAGGAACAAATTATACAATAAAGACAACTTTTTAATTTTTAAAAAGTTAATTTTTCAGAATGTTTCTCCTTAAAGTGAAGCATTTCATATCTTTGGGCATTTTTATTTGTTTTATGTCATTCTGAAAATCTATATCTAGACTTCAAAGAGTGTGTGGGCCCCCCTGAAATATTGTGCTATATTTTGTAATATGTGCATTTTTCTCAGGAAAGTTTCTTTTTATTTTTTCAAAATTATAATTTCAAAATTATCAGCAAACACACAAGTATTCTAGTCTATCCATTTTAAGGTGTTAGACAATAGCAGTATATTCAATGATAGTAATTATAATAATACACATGTAGATAATTTCAAATTGATTATCTCTTTTGATCTTAACATCTAAGGAGCAGGGTTTTTTTAGTTCACATTTTGCTGATGATTACATTGAAATTCAGATAGCAAACATCTTACATATGCTGAGTTATTCCATCATAGACAGGAGAACCCTGTCTTCCATCTCTAAATCTGCAACTTAGTTCGGTAGACTTGTTCCTTGGCCCATCAACCATATGCTTTTCGGGAACCTCTCTCTTTTCATCTGTTTTCCTCAATATGCAAACATGAATAGTCTTTGAACAACTTGTCCTCCTGCTCCCAGTCTCACTTCCCATGGACAACTGACTCAGAAGAATTAATATTTTCAGTTGGTCATCAGTAAATCATTATGGTCACACTTTACTACAGTAGTCAGAATGGTGGTATAAAGGAGTGGAAACATAATAGTCAGAAAGAGCTTTATATTGTATTGGAAACTTGGAGTCAGAGTTATAAGAAAAGGAGTGAACTTGCAATCAAGCAAGGAGGTGAAAGGGAGAGAGGACCTTGGTTTTCAAAGGAAAAGTTTCCATGTCTGAGAACTCAAGGTGCCAAACCTCCATCGTGCTAGGAGGGCATGTTTCCAATAGCTCTGACTGACTCTGCCTCAGTTGCTAATTACAGTCTTAAATCATCCTCCTTAGGCAAAGAGAAGAGCTTTCATGGAAGTTGAGACCATATCCACCCATCTGACCCAACTCTCATCATTGTAATTCATTAATTGTTGTCTTTGTACTGCATGAATTCTGAGTCAATTGGATCTTTGTGAAACAAAGCAATCTCATTCAACCCTGACATTATGGAAGTAATATCTGCTTCCCTCTTTCCTCAGTTTCTTCCTGGAGGCTTTCACATACCAAATCTAAGGAAAGCTTTTGCTGTATTACTGAAGCCTGAGGAGACAATGCTGGGTTATGGTTCCTGAGGACCTCAGATAGATCTCATTTTTTTCTTGTTTAATTAAGAAATTGAGAAACATAAATGTCACATCAACAAATGGGAGATAGAAGTTCTTAAGTTTTTGGATCTCTGACTCAAAACCATTCCATTTTTTCTATGAAATGTTCAGCGCATATTTTCTCAATGGTAGTGCTAACTGGTTGACCAGAAAGAAATTTGGTCACTGCTGCTTATTTTTCTTAGTATTATGTTTATTAAGTATTCTATTATTTCAATAATCTATTGCTATATAAATCTATATCCCTTTGTTATTTAGTTATTCATATCAACACATGCACTAAACTCATCAAGTTAATGTTTATTCCTATTATGACAACTTTGTTCTGTATCTTACCACATTTGCCTCAAGTTTGACATTGTGATTGGGTGTACCCCAAGGCAAATTTTTTTTTCCAAAGATTGGTACATACTTTTCACCACTAAGGGAATAATATGCTTTGTAAATACATGCCTTTGATATCTTAAGAGGCCACCCAAAGCACAACCATATAGATCACTAGGATGTCTAAACATTCCTGCCTGCTTAGTTTCAGGATTCTAGACAGTGGAGGTGAAGAAAGAGTGGAGGTGGAAAAGGGAATGTGCCATATAAAGAAATACCTCAATTGATCTTTCAGGTCACAGAGGGCAGATTTCAAAGACAATTTTCAAAGCTAGTGAATTTTTTTAAACTTTTTCTTTAGAAGTCTCTATTTTCACCTATTCCTTGTCTTCTGAAGTCCTGTAGCTCTGATCCCCAATTGGCTTCTGTTGACCCAAACTCACTTTCCACAGCATTTTTTCTTGAGGAAGAAAGAGCTAAGGTTTTGCAGTCCTCTTTCCTCTTCTGATATGGCCAGCCCTGTTATTTAGAGACTCCCCTCAGCCTTGATCCTGTAATGGACATGCAACATAGTTTGTAACTGGAAGCTACTTAAATTTTGGTGTGGGTTTCTACTATACACTAACCACAAGCTAGCTTGCCCTAACCAATACATCTTTCACTGTTCTTCCCAATAAATAAAAGTTCATGGACTTTTGCTTCTGTTACAGGAGGTTGCAGAGTTGCTCATACATTGTAATTAATAATATAGGCAGAATGAACACTGGTTTTCTAAGGCCAAATTAGTTTCAGGAAATACAGCAATTCCCATTAAGAACAAAGCTGCTGAAATGGAAATGAAGAATGAGTGGTTCTTCCATATAGAGGTGGCTGAAGGGCACAAAAGTGTAAGTGGCAGTACTTCAAGTGACACTAATTGCATTGGTATAGCATCCCAACAACTACTAGGTGAACAACTTGGACACTTTTTTTTTAACCTTTCTAAGCCTCAGTTTCCCCTTTCTAAGCCTCAGTTTCCCCACCTATAAAAAAGATGTATTACTAGTACCTATTTTTCACATATTGTTAAGAATATTGAAATAATGGATATAAAATGCAAAGATTAGATATTAGTAATAAGTGAATGAAAACCATTCTTTTTACTCCAACATCTTTTTCTGCCCAATATCATTTCTCATCTGAGTATAATCATGCTTGCTTCAGCAGTGTAAAAATAATTATTTTCACTCA